>NW_026880887.1:0-331144 GCF_032173495.1 Musca vetustissima
TTTTTAAGGATCTACACAAGGCGTGGATTTTTTTAATTTATTTTTTCAAGTGTCTACACAAGGCGTGGATTTTTTAAAACTATTATTTAGGGACCATATATAGGCGTGGATTTTTTAAAACTATTATTTAGGGACCATATATAGGCGTGGATTTTTTAAAACTATTATTTAGGGACCATATATAGGCGTGGATTTTTTAAAACTATTATTTTATGATTTAGACAAGGGGTTGATTTTTTAAAAATTATTTTTTTATGGTTTAGCCAAGGGGCTGATTTTTTAAAGCGTGGAGTTTTTAAAAATTATTTTTTTATGATTTAGCCAAGGGGTTAATTTTTTAAGGCGTGGATTTTTTAAAAATTATTTTTTCAAGAATCTAAACAAGGCTTGGATTTTTTTAAAAATTATTTTTTCATTGATCTACACAAGGCGTGGATATTTTAAAAAATTATTTTTTCAACGATCTACACAAAGCGTGGACTTTTTAAAAAATTATTTTTTCAAGGATCTAAACAAGGCGTGGATTTTTTTTTAAAAAGAAATATTTTTCAAGGATCTACACAATGCGTGGATTTTTTAAAAATTATTTTTTCTACACAAGGCGTGGATTTTTTAAAAAAAATATTTTTTCTACACAAGGCGTGGATTCTTTAAAAAAAATATTTTTTCTACACAAGGCGTGGATTTTTTAAAAATTATTTTTTCAAGGATCTACACAAGGCGTGGATTTTTTAAAAAAATATTTTTTCAAGGATCTACACAAGGCATGGATTTTTTAAATTTTTTTTCAAGGATCTACACAAGGTGTGAATTTTGTTTAATTTATTTTTTCAAGTGTCTACACTAGGTGTGGATTTTTTTAAATTTATTTTTACAAGCATCTACACAAGGCGTGGATTTTTTAAATAATTTTTTTGAGGATCTACACAAGGCGTGGATTTTTTTAAGTTAGTTTTTAAAGGGTCTCCTTAGTGCGTGGATTTTTTTAAGTTAGTTTTTCAAGGATCTACACAAGGCGTGGATTTTTTAAAAAATATTTTTTCAAGGATCTACACAAGGCGTGGATTTTTTAAAGAATATTTTTTCAAGGATCTACACAAGGCGTGGATTTTTTAAAGAATATTTTTTCAAGGGCCGATCTACACAAGGCGTGGATTTTTTAAAGAATATTTTTTCAAGGATCTACACAAGGCGTGGATTTTTTAAAGAATATTTTTTCAAGGATCTACACAAGGCGTGGATTTTTTAAAAAAATATTTTTTCAAGGATCCACACAAGCCGTGGATTTTTTAAAAAATATTTTTTCAGGGATCCACACAAGGCGTGGATTTTTTAAAAAAATATTTTTTCAAGGATCTACACAAGGCGTGGATTTTTTAAAAAAATATTTTTTCAAGGATCTACACAAGGCGTGGATTTTTTAAAAAAATATTTTTTCAAGGATCTACACAAGGCGTGGATTTTTTAAAAAAATATTTTTTCAAGGATCTACACAAGGATTTAAAAATACTTAAAAAAATATTTCAATTTTTGCCCACTGTCTTTAGCATTTCGCCTTGCCTCTACAGGCCACCATTGTTTACAAATTTGTTTTTTTTTCATTTTGGCTGCCGATCACCCATTCACCCAATTTTTGGGATTTCAGCCAAAATAACAACAACAAAAATATTGTTAAGTGGCACAACGTCAAATGTCGACAAAACGTCAACAACTTTCAAATTTCATACAGCCAAAAAAATATGTTGTTGTGCAACCTTTTGTTGTGTGTGCAGCGGCAACAGCAGCAACATCTGTCCTCTGTAAACTAATCTCCAACCCAGTCCTTGGCCTGTCTCCCTGTAGATTGTTGTGTTTGGATCCAAAATGTTGTAACGGTGGCATTGTTTTCACCCAACCCAGCAGCCGGACAGCCAGCCAGCATCCAAAACCAAAACAAAAATATTCATTTCCTTGAACGTGTCCTCATCTCATAAAGAAAATTCTCCTGTGGGTTCATTGTAATATTTATTACAACAACACATCAACAGCAACAACAACAACATGTATGTTCCATACATGTTAGCAGACGCCTGACTGTTGCTTGTCGTCTGTGACCAAACAAAATATTGTCGATATTTTTTGATGGTTGGTGGTGGCTGGATGGCTGGCGATGTTGTTGCTGCTGTTGCTCCATTGTTTTGATGTTGGCTCTTTGGATTGTTGTTGATTTGCTCTGTTCCATTGGACAATAACAATTATTTAAGTGGCAAACGACAACATAAACAAGGTTTTTGTTTATTTTTCCTTTTTTGCAATCAAGACGATCCTCCACCCCGCTCTCCTTAACCAAACATTTTTTTGGAATGGGCCAATATTTTATTTTTCTTTTTTTGAAAAAAAAAAATCCAACATCAAAACAATTGTTTTCTAAAATCCTAGGAAACCTAGTGGTGGTCTTCGTTTATGGAAATAGAAAAAAAACACCGTTTGCGGAAATTGTAAAAAAATGGCATGTATTACCACATAGAAGACATGTACATGAATGGAGGACTTCGTCGTCATTGTCTTGTTTTGCAAACGAAATATCAAAATTTTCAAATGAAATGAAATGTGACAGAAAGTCAACACTGTCATCGATTTAAAATAATCGATGAGGAGAAATTGGCATTAAATTTTGAAAACATTGACAACTTAGGTTGGACATAATAAAAGGAAATAATTTTGAAATTTATTACAGGAAATATCTCACTTAGTTTTTACTTAGCTGGCTTGTTACAGAACGGTTGTTCCATAAGCCGAGCTTAAAAAGGATTTACAAGTGCGTCGGTCTTGTGCGCAAATCCACCAATTTGGAAGACCACGTTCCAAGATGTTGTTTTCTACTTGGTCTTTCCATCTAATTCGCGGCCTTCGCCTTTTGAGCTGGGGCATTCTCGTTCATTTGCACAACATGGCCTAGCCACCGTAGTCGCTGCAGCTCAATACGACTGACTATGTCGATGTCCGCGTATAAATTGTAAAGCTCGTGGTTCATTCGACGCCGATATTCACCGTCGACGCAGATCAGCCCGTAGATCTTTCGGAAAATTTTTCTTTCAAACAGAACTGCCTCATATGCTTGCGCAAGTGCCCATGCTTCAGATCCATATAATAGCACGGGCAGCATCAGCGTCTTGTAAAGTGTGAGTTTGGTCTGGCGGGCGGTGGCCTTGTTTCTAAACTGCTTACTTAGACCATAGTAGCATCTGTTGGCTATCACAATCGTTTTCCGAATTTCAAAATTGATGTCATTCGTTTTATTTATGGCGGGGTACCAAGGTATATAAAATCTTTAACTACCTCGAAGTTGTAGTTCTCAAGTTCGACAGTTAGTGCGAGTCTACTGGACGTCTTGCGCGTTGTTACCATCAGCTTGGTCTTCTCGCCGTTTATTGCCAGACCCACTTTGGCAGACTCCTTTTCAATTTGTTCAAAGGTGAATGTTACCGCTCGCAATGTTCGTCCCATTATATCGATGTCATCGGCGTAGGCGAATAACATGTGTTGTTTGGTGTACAGAGTGCCATTTCTGTTCACCTTTGCGTCTCGTATGACCTTTTCCAGCAGGATGTTAAAAAGATCACACGCAAACTGTCACCTTGTCCGAATCCTCGTTCGGTATTGAAGGGCTCCGATAGGTCCCTTCCTACTTTAACTGCTGACATTGTGCCACTTAAAGTTATCCTGCATAGCCGTATTAATTTTGCAAGAATGCCAAAGGTAGACATGGCTATAAACATCTCTGAACGGATAGGGCTGTCGAATGCGGCTTTATAGTCGAAAAATATGTGGTATGTGTCGGTATGGTTTTCGTTGGTCTTTTCCAGGATTTGGCGCAGAGTGAAAATCTGGTCAATGGTGGATTTGCCAGGTCTGAAGCCGTATTGGTATAGTCCAATGATGTCATTGACCAATGGCTTCAGTCGTTCACCCAGCACCCTGGATAGAACTTTATATGCGATGGGAAGGAGATTTATTCCTCTTTAGTTGACACATATCGCCTTGCCTCATTTTTTGTGCACGGGTCGCAGGATGCTGAGGTTCCAATCATTGGGCATGCATTCCTCTAGCCAAATTGTACTAATCAGCCCGGGCATGCTCCTGACCAGGATCTAGCTCCTGCTGCTTTATTGTTCTTGAGCCGATCATCTCTTATTGGCTCTGGGGTATCTTCTTCACCGCCACTATTTTATACCAGAAGCTTTTTAAAATGCTCCTTCCAGATCCTCAACATGCTGTCTTTATCTGTTAACAGGTTTCCTTCTTCATCTCTACAGGAAGATGTGCCTGCAGCAAAATCTTCGGTTTGGTGTTTTACTTGTTGGTAAAATTTCCGGACTTCATTCTGACTCCTGTACATCTCGATTAGCTCACGCTCACGTTTTTCTTGTTCTTTCTTCTTTTTTCTGAAAACACGTTTCTCCTCTCTCCTTTTCTCCCGATGCAGATTCGCAGATCGTGGTCCTTTATACGTTTGTGGGGGTCGTCAACATTAGGGGGTTTGGTTTTCTTTTTCTTAGCTTTTTCATAGTAGGTTGGGTTTTCCGAGAGTTGGCAAGTTAGTTCTTATGGGTGAACTCGCGGCACATATTACCTCACTATTTCATAGGGTGATGAAAATAGCTCCCCAGGGGTCACCGCGGGAGGTCAGTGTCCACAATTGATATAAAAGAGGTACCAAGATAAGCCTGGACTTCGCCATGTTAAAGCCAATCAGATCCGTTGCTTGGTACCTATCATCCCCTACGCCACCCGCAGGAAATGTCTAGGATTTTTTTAAAATTTTTTTCAACATTATTTTTTCAAGCATCCACACAAGGCGTGGATTTTTTAAAGAATTTTTTTCAAGCATTCACACAAGGCATGGATTTTTTAAAGAATTTTTTTCAAGGATCCACACAAGCCGTGGATGTTAAAAACATACATTCTCTTTTCAAAATATAACAGATGCCATATTTAGAAATATCCCACCTTTCTTTCATGTGGTTTAATATTTTTTTATATAAATTTTGCTTGAACATCTGGTCAACCGGGTGCGGCTTCTTTTAAAGTATATCTCCTCTATTTTATGCTTATGACTTTTCGCAACAAATTATTGTCATCTAACATAGTTGTCTCATACTGAAAGCCCCCTCCCACCCCTCTTCAATTTTATTGGACTCATTTTCCATTTTCGTCACGATGAAAAGATCAGCAGCAACAATTGCGGAAGCTAAAAAGTGAAACTATTTATGGGTTGATGGCTGGTTGGCTGACTGACAGACTGGCCTGCTTTATGCTGTCATGCCAAATAATTGTCTATCTGTGTGTTGACATCTGTGAAATTGGCAAATTCATATGAAGCGCGCGGCATGCTTCTCGAGAAACACACACTCGCACACACACAATTTCCTATAATGGCCTTTCAAAAAAAGTACGAAATTGCCGCTTGCCACACGTTTGCTGTCGCTTGATTTTTTCTTCGTTGAGATGCCTAATCAAAATTGCAAATTTCCATAGAGAAATAAAAACCTAACTCTGGCTGCCATAATTTTATTTACAGCTGAGCGAATAAAATTGCATAAAATTAAAATAATTATTAGGGAAATTCAGCAGCGATGTAGGGGGGCAATATTGCAATTGTCCAATTGTATTGTGGATTTTATGGCAATAGGCTGTAATAAATTGTAATTTTTCTTCACACATTTGGTGTGTAAAATATCTGGGGACAGTGGAAGAAAATTGTGTTGGTCCCTGAAAAAATATTCTTTAAATAATCCACGGCTTGTGAGGCTGCTCTTCAAAAAATATTCTTTAAAAAATCCACGCCTTGTGTGGCTGCTCTTCAAAAAATATTCTTTAAAAAATCCACGCCTTGTGTGGCTGCTCTTCAAAAAATATTCTTTAAAAAATCCACGCCTTGTGTGGCTGCTCTTCAAAAAATATTCTTTAAAAAATCCACGCCTTGTGTGGCTGCTCTTTAAAAATATTCTTTAAAAAATCTACGCCTTGTATGGCTGCTTTTCAAAAATATTCTTTAAAAAATCCACGCCTTGTATGGCTGCTTTTCAAAAATATTCTTTAAAAAATCCACGGCTTGTATGGCTGCTCTTCAAAAATATTCTTTAAAAAATCCACGCCTTGTGTGGCTGCTCTTCAAAAATATTCTTTAAAAAATCCACGCCTTGTATGGCTGCTCTTCAAAAATATTCTTTAAAAAATCCACGCCTTGTATGGCTGCTCTTCAAAAATATTCTTTAAAAAATCCACGCCTTGTGTGGCCGGTTTTCAAAAATATTCTTTAAAAATTCCACGCCTTGTATGGCTGCTCTTCAAAAATATTTTTAAAAAATCCACGCCTTATATGGTTGGATGCTCTTCAAAAATATTCTTTAAAAAATCCACGGCTTGTATGGGTGCTCTTCAAAAATATTCTTTAAAAAATCCACGCCTTGTATGGCTGCTGTACAAAAATATTCCTTAAAAAATCAACGCCTCGATTTGTCCTAAAAAATTTTCTTTAGGAAATCCACACTTCGATTGGTTCCTGAAAAAATATTCTTTAAAAAATCCACGCCTCGATTTGTCCTAAAAAATCTCTTTAGGAAATCCACACTTCGATTGGTTCCTGAAAAAAATATTCTTTAAAAAATCCACGCCTCGATTTGTCCTAAAAAAATCTTCTTTAGGAAATCCACACTTCGATTGGTTCCTAAAAAAATATTCTTTAAAAAATCCACACCTTTTGTGAGTCCTTAGAAAATCCACTTTAAAGACTGTAGTTGTTTCCCCGAAAAGTCTGCCTTTTTGTCTCAGAAAATCCTTTAAAAAATATGTTCATAAACTTCACACATTGCAGATTTTTACTATGCCCAAAATCTCAAGTTTGCGAGGAAACCTCGCATCACAGCTATGAAAGATTAATTCATTAATTTTATTATCCAAAAAGACACCAGCATTGCAGTTGTAATATTTTCCAAAAACTGCAGCTGCTCTCAACTCTACTGCTCCACACGTTTAACCGGCACACCATGAAGAGGATGATGTTATCTTTTCATTTGGAGTTGTGAAAACAACAACATCAAATTAGTCTGATGGATAGATGTAAGTCTATTGTTGCCATTAAATATAATTGGAGCATAGCATCATCAACATAGTCTGACGGTTTGTTGCATAATAATCTATTTTTTCTGCAACAAAATTTTATTTTTTATGTGCCGCCACACAAATGGACTATGGGATTGTTACTTTTGATTTTCAAATCAAAAATGAGCTTCACAAACAATTTGCGATGTTGTATTTCGTAAAATAATAAGTTGAGACCCAATCAGCTGTTTGATGTAGTATTTATGTTGCTATCTCCTAAAAGTATGTGACAGATATTGTTACTTTTGATTCTGGAGATTGAAAAATGGGCATTTGAAATATTCGGTTGTATTTTACTGGGTAAAATGCCAAGTAGAGACCCAATCAGCTGTTTGCTTTAATATTTTTCTTCTAACTCCTAAAAGTATGTGACAAATATTGCCAATTTAAATGTTGTTAATAAAAGATGGATATTGCAAGCATTCTGATTGTTTTATTGTCTAATATAATAATAAAAGATCCAGTTAGATGTTTCTTCAATATATATATTTCCTAACTCCTAAAGGTATGTAACACTTATTGCAATATATGTATAAATGAATGAATATAAGACGTAGTGGCTTATAAAGCCATCATATTTTCCTAGAATATGTATAAAATGGTTACTTATAACTTCCGCTATTTTTATTGCCACTTATTTCTTCGTAGATCTTGTCCCAGACTCAAAAACTATCACGCTATATGTCCCTTTATTGCGTTAAAAATTTTACTCTTGTTTTATTGGGTAAAATGTTAAGTAGAGACCCAATCAGCTGTTTGCTTTAATATATATTAACTAACTCCTGAAAGTATGCAAAACTTTTTATAATATTTTTATAATCAAAGACACCTATCTTCTTATATGCACACAATTTTTATAGAAGGTTTTCAAAGTAGTTAGTTCTAGACAAATTCCCTTCAATCAATTTTATATTCACGGTTCATAGAATATCACGATATATCATATGATAATTTAATTGCGTTCAAATTTATTTTGCTTCATTTAATATAATAATTCTTTGAATACACCACCGTTGTACTTAACTGAGCAATGAGGTATTTTTATGAATGTCAAATGACGAATAAATTAAATCACCTGATTAACAGTTGAGTTTATTCACTCCTAAAAGTATGCACCACACATTTCAAATAATAGTTTTTTGTGTCATCGGGTACTCATACACCTGTGGCAGCAGTGGCGTCGGCTTGCAGAAAATTTTAACCTATACCACCATCAACATTTTCCATCCCCGCTTTACCCTTCTAGTAGTCTAGTCATTATTTTTATTTTTTCTGGTAGACTAGTATTCCCCAGGAGCCTTCTCATTCCTTTTCAATGTAAATAACTAGACTAATAATTAAGAATGCCGCGATGATGATTGCATTCCTTTGTTTTGTTGTTATGCCCTCGTCTCCTAATGAGGTAATTCTATTCAAATAGTTTCATTCACGTTATCGTCGCCGTCGTTCATTTTCTCTGCGGTTTCATTTGGTGTCACCATACCACTAGAGGGAGAAAGGCCTCCTTCTTCCTCTCCTATCCTTCCAAGGTTTAAGAGCAAGGAGGAGGAGTGAAGTTTTGCAAATATTTGTGGCGTGTAGGACAAGTGCACGCCATATTTATTCTCTAACGAATGATTTGAGGTCATAGACAGTAAATAGAAATAAAAACCGGCTGCGAATGCTTTCTATTTTCTAGGTCAATTTGTTTGGTGGTATGGGGGAATTTCAAAGGTTCGACATTACAGAGAAAGAGAGTAGATATGGTGGTTATATGCGGATAATTAAAAATAAGTGAAAGTTGTAAAGGATGAAATATCATCGGGAAATGACTAATAATGATAACTTATTGGAGTATATTACCTAGAAGGCTAATTCCCAGAAGATTTTGGAATATGTTAATTTCATATTTAGTAATACAAAATGTTAATGGTAAATCGAATTTCCTTATTAGATATAGAGAATTTTTGCTTTTCGATTTTGCGAAATCAAAATGCCAGTAAAATTCGCTATCGAAAAGTCGACTAACATTTTTGAATTCTAAAATGGAGTAAAATACTAAGTTGGGACTCAATCAGCTGTTTGCTTCTGCATATATTTTTTAACTCCTCAAAGTATGTAACACTTTTCTTAATATATTCGCAGGAACCCGATAGATAGATGTAGTTACTTCCGTGTTTTGAATGCTTGTGACAGGCGTATATGAATAATTTTAAAATATAATTACTGCATACGGATTCTTGCGAAATCCCAACAAGCTAAGAACGGTCAAAGCAAAAGAAAACGTGCTGTATGCAATGAAGATCACTACACACTTCTTTATGATGAAAAAATATAACCTTTCTAGACCACACAATAATCTTCGACGTCGTCCGAGACAAATTCAGTATAGTCGCAAACAAGTCCGTATATGTGTCCAACAAACAACTAGGTATGATAGACCTCATGTCACCATAGACTGCAATACGATTATCCATGACATTAATTAGCTACGTCCGGCCGTTTTACATTAGTTCTATAGTTTCTCGACTGAAAATGTGTCTAACACACATCCAGGTAATCTACTGTTATACTTTCGTTTGGGCGGTATTGAATCAGTGTAGTGTAGGCAGAGACAGATATGTTCCTCTCCGAGTTTGTAGTCTTCAGCTCCTTACTTTCCAGATCAAAGTCAGTTCATATCAATTGTAGCTGTGTTGAATAATTTAGACCATTCCTTTAGTCCTACAGTAGAGATGTGCCAACCACAAAACATGTCCTACAGTAAAGGTGTGCAACCACAAAATGGTCGATGTCAGTGTGGCTAACACATAACTATGCCTGGTAGGCTTCACGACTCTTCAAATTGGAATACGTTTAACCCCATATATATTGGCAAATTTCGCACAACGCACATCCGCCTCAATATTTCGTGAGAACGGTATTGAACCAGTTTAGTAAGCATAGTCTGACATGTCTTCGGCTCTCTACTATCCAGATGAAAGATATCCACATATGGTTCTGGTTTGTCGGTTATTACAAACCTTTTTTAAATATTTATGCCAGAAGGTAGTATATGACAAGATAGCACCTAACAAACTGTCTAGCTTTCACTTTTATTGATCGTAATCACATGCGAAGCAAGACTGTTTTACTGGCGCCCAACGTGGGGCTCGTTTCATTAACCCTCAACAAAGAAGCTCAATTCGAAATCTCCATTCAAGTCATATATAGAATAATAATGTCTTGTAAGGTTCAATTATTGGCGCCCAACAAAGAAGCTCAATTCGCAATCTCCATTCAAGTCATATATAGAATAACAATGTCTTGTAAGGTTCATTTTTTTTTTGAATCGCTACGTTCTGCAACACCAATGCCTTTGCATTGGCCCCTAACTTCGTAAATTGTCAAAGAAACGGACATCATGAAGAACCCTTTCCATTTTTTAATTTGATTTTCGCTAAATTTCCGATAAAAAAGAAGCAGTTGCAGTTTTTTTTTATTTTGGGATGCTCATTTCGCAATTTCCATTCATATACACAGTAATCATCTGATAAGGTTGCGCAAATCATCCGCAGATCATTCCGCAATCTCCATTCAAACAAGTTACATAGTAAACATCTGATAAGGTTACATCGAGCAATAATAAAGTTTTTATTTTAACAGATAGATTCCCTTGCTGTAATTTTTTTTAATCACTACAATGTGCTGCGAAGCAAGACTGTTTCATTGGCGCCCAACGTGATACCTTTTCTTTCACAATCAACGAAGAAGCCGTTCCATTTTTTTATTTTCAATGTCATCCTAAATCTTGTAAGGATGTACCAGGCAATAATTCCAAGAAACTGCTATTTCGTAATCTCCCCTTCAAACATTTTTCTTCGTAGGCGCCCAACATTGAACCCCTGTCATTGACAACCTACGAGGAAGCAGTTTCAATTTATTTTTGAATGTGTGAATGTCGCACATTTCGCAATCCCCATTCAAACTATTGATTGCATCGAACAATAATACGAAGAACTGGTTCATGTCGAAATCTAGATTGTGATAAGGTTTCTCCGACCAAATATAAAGGTTTTATTTGTACACACCACACACTCTCTCTCTGTTTAATTTCCAAGAATTGCTACGGTCTGCGACCAAGGAGGACTGTTTGGCGCCCAATGTGGGGTTCATTTCATTAACGCTCAACAAAGAAGCCGTTGCAGCTATAATAAAGTGATTGCTTTAACACACAAATTCCCGTTTCATTGGCGCCCAACGTGTTTATTAAAGATTGCAGAGATGAATAATGCAAAGAAGTGGCTTATTTCGCAATCTCCATTCAAAGAAGTATATGTGGAATGCACCTGAAGACTCGATTCGCTACTATATGTTAATTGGCGCCCAACGTGGGGTTGTTTTATTGACACCTGAAGAAGTAGCCATTATATTAGGTTTTTTAGGCTTCAGCGATAAATAATGACTTATTTCGCAATCTCCATTCACAAAAATGTATGTGGTTTTCATTTGAAGACACAAGTCGCTACTATATGCAAATTGGCGCCCAACGTGGGGCCCACTTCATTGACAAACAAAAAAGTAGCCGTTATAGCAGGTTTTTAGGCCTCGTGAATGGTTTTAACCCCTTAAGCACTTCATTTAACACATTTAAACATTTGGGTAATATTGAATCACATCTGGACATTATTTATCGGTTTTGATAATTGAAAAAAAGGTATTTAAAAATTTAATATTTCATTGCATTTTTCAAGACTTTGATATAACCCATTAGTGCTTCAAACTTTCAAAATGTCCCCCAAATTTCGATTTTAGAATTTTAAATATTTCTCTCATTTAAATTGGGTTACCCCATACGTCGAACATTATGCACTAATGGGTTAATATTTTAATATAGAAAACATTTTATATACAAAAAATTATAATGGAATAAAATTAACTGAAAATTTGAAAAATATATCATATTCAAATATTCGAATAAAATATTGAATTTTCTTTCGTTACGTATCAATTGTGTATATTTATTGATTTAATTTCATATTTTATTTCTCATAAATAAAAATTGGTTAATCCTTTTTGCATTCCTCCATACGAAGTACTCACAGGTCCTGAGACCATCATACCAATAACTCCAGAAGAATTGGTTGTAAAAATTATTAACAATATTAAAACAATATTGAGAAATATGATTTTGTAAATTATTTTCACAGAGATTGGAATGCATTAAAATATGAAAAAAAGTCCAGCATGATGCTCTCTATCTCTCACCCTGCATATATATGAACATAAAATATATATCACTCGTCTATATAAGTGTAGACTTAAGTTGTTTTGTTTTTTTCTTAAGTTTAATATTTTTGGCGCATTTTTTCAAAACAGCAAAACTATTGGTAACATTTTGTTTTTTCTTTTTTTCTTCTCTTCTTTTTTTTTATAAAAAATAAATGGAATTTTTTTACCACCAACAAAAATATTATAAATGAAAATTAAAACTCACAAAAACTACACACATACTTCAAAAAATCTCAACTGCTATTTACTACTACCACCACTACTACTTACATTTTGATTTTTGAAAATCACTTTGAAAATGAAATGCAAAAAAATCGCAAAAATTTCGAAATCAAATGTAAAATGCCGACATTAATCATCATCCTACTATCTGTCTATGCGGAATCAACAAACAAAAAAATATTGCTCTACTTCGTTCATCATGATCGATCCTCCGCCTCCTATACCATTTTCAAAAATGTATATTTTTTTGAAATCTGCTATCAAAAAAAATTGTATCGTCACCACCTAAAACACCCTCAAAATACCACCAACCAATCAACCACCCACCACCATAACTGCTGTCACTATATATCTGCTTTAATCACCTCTATGCCCCCTCTCGCTCGATCGCTCTTTTTTCTTCATCATCACTGTTATCGCTAATTCGTCACTGTAGAACTGTATCCAGTTTAACCCAGGCCATGATTAGTGGTGGCGGAGGAACTGGTGGTGGTCGCAAGCGAGCCTTTAGTACCCCTCACTTAGCCGCCAATGTAGTCCAACAAATGCTTGCCACCTCTGCCTCAGCCACTGCTGGCACCATGCAAAATCCCGCACAAAGTGGTACAGCATCCTATCACCTGGTACCCTCCACCACAAATGTAACCGGTGGAGGCGAGCAACCAAATATCTATTTCTATAATAAAACCTCATCGGGACGATCTTCATTTTGTGTTGATGAGAGTATTTGGAAGGCCACGGGTGGCGGTATGGCGGGAGAGGCCAATCCACAAATTGTGGCCTCCGACAGTAGCATCTACACGAACTTGGCCATGGGTGATGAACGCTATAAATTACCGGGGGAATTTTGTAATACCGTCATGAGTCCTGGTGTTAGTATTACAACTAGCCAGTATGGTGGTGGTGGAGCGGATGACGAACATTCTGCGGACTATGATCCCGAGGATCCAAATGAGGAGGACATAGATGAGGCCTCAGATCAATTTTCACCATTACTCTATGCCAACCTGCAACAAAATGCCTCACTTCCCATACCCATTAGCCCGGGACAATCACCAACACATTTGGCCGTGGCTGGAGGTGGTGGTGGCGCCGGTGGAGGTTCATCAGCTGGTGGTCATCGCAGTCCACGTGCCCATTCACCCACAAATCATCATTTAGCCTATAGTGCCAGTCCCATGGTGGGGGCTTTTGGATATTCACCATTCTACAGTGGCTCACCGGAGGGGCAAAATAACAATGGTGTTGGTGGCAACGGAGGCGCTGGAGGATCCCAGCAATCATTACCACCCAAGAAAATTTCATTTAGCTATGATCCTTCATTTGGCACGGCCGTCAATCGTTTGGCCATACCAACACAACAACAACAGCAGCAGCAACAACAACCACCGCAAATGAGGAAATTTTCCCAGCCCATTAGTCAATTTAGTACACCGATACAACCAGCCCATAGACTATCCACGGTATCGATAGAAAGTGCACCGGGGTCCTTAGTTTATGCAACATCACCAACATTATCCAGTGGCGGCAGCATGACTGCAAATTCAAACAGGTCAGTAGATCAAGAAAAGAAAAGAAAATTCAAGGATCCTGAATGTTAAACACCACCTCTCAATATCTCTCTCATCACATTGTTGACATAAAGGGGCTGTGTATTATACAAGAAAAACCAAAAATACTCCTCGTCTCTGTCTATAACCACCACCTCACATACATCACGTCAAATATATAAATAGCATCCTTACTACTTTTATATCTATTATTTACTATATATATTTGTATGTTTGTCTAATTGAAATGGTTTGTCTTCAATATTCTAAAACAAAATTATCGAGGGAGAGCTGCCTTCCATACTACAGGCCTCTCTCTCATCGTTACAAACATTGCCCGTTGTTTTTATATTTTTTCTCTCTCTAAATGTCTTTTTCTCTCATTCTCTATGTAATTGGAATTACAACTATCTACACATAACGATCATTTGTTCAAAATTTGTTGTTGTAATTCTCATGATTTTTCTCTTATTGTTACATGTTACCTTGTATTATTTTACATTCGTTGTCATGAAACTACATTTCATGTGCAATAATTCCCAATTGATTGGTAATATTTTAAAATGACCTCCGATTTGATTTTTTGATTGGTACAATTTTGCATGGTTGGAAATTTTTATTCAAAATTTTCTTTATCATCACAAATTTTAATTTTCATTTAATAATTTTTTTTATAACTTTAAATTTTTTAAATAATACAAATATTGGACCTCCATAATTTTTGTAACATATAGTTTGTTTATGTGTGGGTCTAATATCTCATTACATTTACTTACCGCAAAAGAGTGAAGTCAAGTTTTAAAACATATTGAATTATATTATTTTGATTCGTTTTTATTAATTTTAATATTTTGAAAAATCTCAAAATGTTAAATTAAAAAAAAAAAACAATTGAAAAATTTTATTTTAAATTTTTTGTTATTTAAATTTTGCTATTTTATTATATATTAAAATAATTAATAATATCATTTTAAAATTTCAAAAATATTTCATACTATAAGCAAAAATATGCCTTATCAAATAACGGTTTAAGACCCCATGTTTCTTTGGACCAAATTCGTTTCAGACAATAAAAAGTCGATTTACAAATACAGGATAATTATCGTACGAAGTAACGGATTTCATTCGAACTATTTCTTTTAAACTTAAATCAAGTTCGATGATGGGAAACATCGGTCCACTCCTTCTGGTACATAACCCACAAAATTGTCAAAATTTCTCTAAAAAAAATATTTTATAATATAATGCGAACTTTCAACATCTTAAGTCTCATTAGGAGATTTATCGGTTCACACATTCTAGTACCCCTCCCACAAAATGGGTCAAAAATTTGTGAAATATTTAAATCTCATATGAGACACATGATATATTTTTATCAAACCTGGATCATGACAGATTAAGTCCAAAGATGGTATCTAACGATACACTCCACAAAAGCTAAAGACAGACTTTTTCCATTAAAAAATCCCTAATGAAAGAACAGTCCTTAATATGAGGACAGATTTTTTCCCACTGACAGAAATCCTCAGACAATAAGGACGGTTTTTTTTCTATGGAAAATATACCTCAGAATAATATTTATAGAACAATAATATAAAGGCAGATGTTTCCCATGGAAGAAATCTACAAACGATAAGGACTGAGTTTTATTCTATTGAAAAAAGTTCTCCGAAGTTGAGTACAATTTCTATTGAAAACACACCTCAGAATAATATTTATGGAGCAACATTAGACACACAACCAGTATTATCGATAGTCCTTTTGTGGTTTGTGACTCGATGACATTGCTGCAACATCAATTCCACCCACGTGGCTCGTGTCTACGATACAGACACGAGGTGCCATCTGAAGGGAATTGAATGAACTAAAACCTAATATTTAACCATTTTACCCGAATGCTCTCATTTACCCTATTAGAGTAGTATCAGAGCCTTAAGCGTGAATTTTAAACAGTAAATTTAGAAAAGTCCAGATCTAAAGGTCTCTATTTTTTAAATATTATTTTTAATCCAATATCAAGCGATCGGAGTGTCGGAATATTAAATATTTTATGAAGTGAACGGAATATCCAATTTTCCAATGCAGATCAAGTCAAGTTCAATCGGTCCACCCCTTTTGGTACCATCCCACACAAAGTGTTAAAATTTTCAAACATTGTGAATTCAATATCAGACGATTGAAGTGTCCGATTGGATCACATAGTTGGAACACATAGTTGTGTAGCTTATATAAATTATACATTTACATATATCATCGGCTGAGGGTATATTTCTGTCTGCAACACGGTCTGATTTTTTTGTATTTGTTATATTTGTATTCTTTATATTTTTTTCGTAATTCATAATTTGTTTATACTATATACAGTAAAAATTGGCCGTGATTGGTTGTCTAGTCCCAATTTATATAATTTTGACTTTACACTATACTCATCTTCCTCGCCTATAATCTTTTTTACTTGTGTTTTGTATATATCTCATAAAATTATATTATCCAAAAAGTGTATTATGGGCATGAGGTGCTTGATCATGAGATATCTGTTTATAAATTTCAATTTATGTGTTTTGAAAATATTTTGAAATTAAATTTTGTAAGAGAAATTATTTTTTGTAAAGAAAGGTAAGTTTTATTTTGTAATACTACATTCTTATTGGAAAATTTAAAATGGATAAAATATTCATATTAAAAAAATATATATATATAAATAAATATTTCTCTTAAAAAAGTAATTTAAAAACATCTGTAGGCTATAATTTAGAATCTAATGTTGTCTTCAGTAGTTATTTATTATTCTCCCCAAGTATAATATGACGAAATGTCCCAGATATTGGTTTGGATATTTTGTGTATTTATTGAGAGATCGATTTAAAGACTAATTTTCAAAGAATGAAATAAACTTCAGTATAACAAATCAGTGTTCGAATCAACCAACTAGTAAAAATTCTAATAATCTTCTAAAATTCGAATTTTACCGAACACTTAGAAACATATACGAACAAAAATGTAAACAAGTGAAATATTTTCTAGCTGCAATATGCTTATCTTCCAAAACGTATTTTAAGGGGACCCCCCCATTCTCGGTGTCAATTTTTTTTTTTTTTTTTTTTATTTAATTAGAATCTACACTAATTTAAGAATGTCCCTGCAAAATTTCAAGTGAACATCTCAAGAACTCTTGAAGATGTAGCCGATTTATTGTGTCAGCATAAAGTGACGGCTAAGGCGCTTCTCAAACTTTAAACGCGTTTGTCTCTTTTGCGAATGGCGGGCACGATAACTCAAAAACTGACAACCCAATCGATTCCAAATTTTTACACGTTTCTCTGTGAGTGTATAGCTCTCGTATGAACTAGGATAAAGCCAATCGGTGAAGATCTTCCTTATTTTTTAACTTGGTTTTTGGTAAAAAATCGGCGATTTTCCAAAAATATTTTTTTAAAGGTCCGCCATTTTGTTAATTTTAGAGCGAAGTCAATAATCCTAGTTCATACGAGAGCCAGACATGTACTCTTTCTATCACCGTTGGAATTTTCGGATTCCGATGTTCCAGTGAGGAGTTATCATGCCCGCCATAAAAAATAAGGACTTTTCTTTAATTACAAAAAACAACAACAAAACAATAACAAAATTAGTTTGTAAATTATTTTGCAAAGTTACAAACCTTAACAAGCATTGGTATTGATTTACCAGCCCATTGAAAATCTTGAAAAATTAAAATCGAGAATGGGTGGGGTTCCCTTAAATGAAATTCGTAACGAATTTCTTGAGATAAAATTCAATTGAAACGCCTGCCAATTAAACTTTTTTTCTAAATTTGACAAAAATGTCTTCAAACCGATATCGGGGAACAGGAAATAGTCGGCCAAGAGAATACGGAGAATACGGTCTCTTAACTAGTACTTCGGATGCTATAGTTACAGTTGAAGGCCTTATTTCAATGAATTAATGGTTTGCTAGATTTTATATATTAATTTCTTGCAACATTTCAATCAAAATCGGTTTGAATGTTTTTAATTATTTTGCTTGTTTTTATATTCATAAACAACTACGATGATCTAACTCTACCTCGAATAATTATGCTGTAAAAGAATACGCTCTGCTATTCAGCGTATGTTAACCACTAAAAAACATGTCATTAATTGTTCATGAAAAATCCACTCTTTTCTAGTCCTTGAAAACTTATTCTTTAATTTTTTAATAGAATTTGAATACTTGTAGAATGAAAATGTGATTATTATTAATTGAGATAATTGGGGTCGTATGAGTGTTGAAAATACGTATACGACGATAAAAAATATTATTTAAAAACAATATGATGAGCTGAAAATTTAATCTGTAAAATATCCGCTTTACTAACAATATTCCAAACATTTTAAGGCCTTACAGTCATTGCATTTTTTAAATAGTCCATATTAAAATATTGATTAAAAATTAAGGCATTTTTTGAATTAGATAGCTAATCTACTATATGTCATATTTCTGTAGAATACTTTCTGAGTCTATTTTTAACCTAACTGTCTCCAACAAATTGCAGATATATTATAGATAGTTTTTAGATCGAAATAGAATAGAGTATACAGTTGAATTATAATACAGTAATATATTTGCAATAGCTTACAGCGACAGCCAAGGGACCGGCCTAATTGGTCGCTATAAGCGATATGTCGTTATAAAAGATGTCAAATTAAAGGAGGATATTTTCTTGGTATTTTTGAAACAGTCCTTATAACCGATATGTTGTCATAAACACACATGTCATTGAACAACGTTTATAGGTCTTCTGTCGAAGACATACAGATGTTGTATATGCAACTTTAAGCCCTTAGCCATATTGCTAATGAGAGTATGTGTCTCATTACCGTATGTGTCTCATCGAAATATTGGTTTTAGACCCCTTGTTTCTTTGGATAAATTCGTTTCAGAAAATCCATATGTCTAGCCAGCTGGTGTGCACGATAACTCTCAAAGGGAATAACCGATTTCATCCAAACTTTGTACACCGTAATATTTCTTCCAAACATAGTTCAAGTTCGAAGATAGGGTATATCGTGTGGGAGGTACCAGAAGTAGTGGGCCCTACTTCTGGTACCTCCCACACAAAATTATCAAAATTATGCAAAAATATAATATGCGAAAGGACAATCCGATTTATAGCAAACTGTACAACCTATTATTTTTACCAAGCCTAGATCATGTCCGAAGATGGGACTCATTGGTCCACTCTTTCTGGTACCTCCTCATAGAAAATTTTCAATATTTTTAATCCAATACTAGGTGGAATGGAAGAAGCGAACACAACATAAATTTGGATGGGGAGATAACATAAATTGCCCCCAAACACACACACCAAAAATAAATATTGCTGCGCAGTAATTGCATTCATGTTGCAAATGACGCAGTTTGGAAATTTGGAGTTAATATTTTTTTCTTTCTTCTTCTTCTTCTTGTTATGAAAACTTTAATAAATCATTTTATTGCGTTCTAATAAAAATTTGCTTCAAGTTCAGTCAAAATTCTCTACAACAAAATTTCCCTGTAAAGATTGCTTCAATTTCAGGATTTTCTGAATAAGGTACAAGTGGAAATAAATGATCGGGGGTTTATTTCATAATAAAGCAAATTGTAGGTAGTTAATAATGAAGCACAATATCAGCGAAATTGCCTCCTCAAGCATGCTTGGAGGTCCTTCTCCACCCTTTCCATGGAGTTTTCTATAATCACATTGCAAAGTGGCTACCATATTTTTGCGATATCCTCGCAGATTCTATCTTTGAGGTCTAGAATTGACGCTGAGCTCTTGGCGTCGATCTTCTTTCACATGTCCTCTAAGGAAGGAGTCGGAAGGTGTTGAATTACAATGCAGGAGCTCACATTGTCCTGGTACACAATAATTCCTTTGCTATTGCCCATTTTATTACGTATTTATTGAAACCTTACCTTATTGACCACGTTATCGCACCAAAAGTTTTTATGTCATAGGTCAAGTTATATCCAGAAAAACTTGCGTTGAAAAAATCAACTAATTTCCAAACCAATATAAGGGTAGTTAAAGCAACTCCCCCTCCCAATCTTCCCATAAAATATTTAGTATTTGAGTTTCCCTCCTGGGAGTTTATGGCATTCAGTATTTCCCTTATGACCTATCTACCTCATTGTTATTCTACGAACGAATCTTGATAATTGTCCGACTATTCATTGTTTCCTTATGTTGTGGTAATTGATTTTTTTATTATTTTATTGGCCCACAATTGTTGAGGACACAGATGAAATGGAATCAATGGTCATAGCAATTACTCCTCCGTCATTGTTGTTGTTGGCAGGATGATGCGGCTAATCTGTAATTTATGTTGCGTAAAATTAAATTTCCCTTTTTTCTCCAATGGATGAGGTTTTTCTTCCATTAGCGAATGTGTTTGGGGTCGAATTTAATTTAAAACAAGGGGAAAAAGGATGAATTTGTCCAAAGACTTTCGAAAATATGGTGATTCGGAATGAGCAATAGTTAAACACTCAATACCTTAAACATAGACTATGGAAATTTGATCTACAAAGAAGGTTTTCTATAAGATTTCTATAGACAAGTATTTACAGACCCTCTAAAGGGAGATTCTCCTGATAGAATGAGTTCTCTCCGCAGAAAATTCACATTAAATCTTCCTCTCCGATATTTGGAAATTTAATCTATATATGACCTTTCCTATAAGGTTTCCGTAGACAAATGCTTACAGACGTCTATAGGAAAGTTCATATAGAGATTAAAATTCCAAATATAGAAAACGAAGACCTAATGCGAATTTTCTGCGGAGAGAACTCATTCTATTAGGTTTTTTGTGAATAAGGTTCTATAAGTTTTCCTCAGGAATACACCCTTCTTTAGGCAGGTCATTTATGGAAATACCCTTTAAAGACAAAAGATCTTCCATTATAAAAGTAGAATATATACAAAGAAGACCTTGTACGGATTTTCTTTCGGAGTAGCGTAGTGTATATTGAGCCAGATTACAAACCGATGGCTCATGGCTTCAAATTTCGACAGGGGGAGAAACATTTTTTTCCAAGTGATTTTTGAATGTATTAAAAATAATATTTCATTGCTTCCATATAGAATGCATCCGAAGCCCTATCAAATTCTAATAACCAACCTCTGACCCGACATGAATAGATGAAGATAACATAATATAGAAATGGTGAAATGGCGCCATCCACAGGTAATTGAAACACTACACAAGCATGGACCCCAACCACTGCATACAATTGAAGATGGTGTTGCCATTAGACAACGATAGATGGCAGCCAAGAAGACCTTATACGATTTTTTTCGAGATGACGTAGAACAGTGTATTTATGTCAGATTACAAACCGATGGGTCTCGGATTCGGAACACGGACACACGATATTTTTAAAAATATCTCCCTCTAGATAAAATGAATCCGAAGCATATTGAAATTCTAATAATCAAAATCAGTATCCATAACGATGATAATACAAAATAGAAGTGACGAAAGATAGCGCCACCCAGCGGAAAATGTCAACACAACACAAGCAGAGCCCTAAACCACTACACACAATTTTAAGGAGGCGTTACTACTAGGCAACGATAGATGACAGTCCCTTCACCTAGGACAAACTACAGCAAGATCAAGATGCATAACAGAAAAACATGCGAGATAAAATAATCTAAACGTTTTCTGAAAATAATAGATCGTAGATAGGCACAGGAGCTCGATTACAGAAGATTGAAGTTTCTTCCGAAAAAAACTTCTTCAATACACGAAGAAACCTTTAACAGACTTTTTGTACACAGAACACCCTCTACAAATTATTTCGCTATAAAGTAGTGGAATCTAGTGGTTACTAGTGAATAGTAACCATTCCAAAGGTCTACCATAACGAGCACCCTCTACAGGACTTGTGAAGACAAAATCAATTCTACTGCTTTTTCATAAGACAAATATTTTCCACATGCCTATTCTAAACAGGATAACTTTTAAAGGTATTATATAAATAGGCGTCTTTCTACTAGACTTTTGTAGACCTTCTACAGAAATTCTTTAGACATACAATCTTCTTCAATCTTCCTTACTGTGGAAAGAAACAAATTCTATCAGGTGTTCTGTAAATTCTATATTTCTATAAGTTTCCCGCTGACACCTTTTATAACAGGTCTTTTATAGAACGACCCTTTAAAAGCCAGATGATCTTCCATTTGAAATATAACCTATAGATAGATGACCTTATATGATTTTTTTTCGGGATGGCGTAGATCACTATAAATATGTCAGATTACAAACCGATGGGCCTCGGATTCAAGATCCGGCGTAGGAAGAAAAATACTTTAAAAGCGTTTTTTAGTATTTTTAAAAATATTCCCCTCTGACATTCGAATAACCAAAATCACCCAGAGGATAATGGCATCATCATACAAGCAAGGATCTCAACCATTGGGTAAAATTAATGGAGACGTTTCTACTATGCAACCATAGATGGCAGCCCCGCCACCTGGGACAAAACACATCAAGAGAGGGGGAAGAAAAAAAAATAAAAATGCAGATTTTCTGCAAAAGAAAACATTTTAACGGTTTTTGGAAATAATTTTGAAATCTTCCTGCATTGAAGATAGGCATAACAAAACCCAACCTTAACCAGATTTTTTTTGCGGGCAGAAAAACCTCCTCAAATATTCTTCTTCTAAAACAAGAATACCATCAACAAAACTTCTATAGTTGAGAAAATCCATACAAGTGTCCGCTGCCAACATCTCCCTCTATAGGACTTCGGAAGACAGAATATCTTCTAAAGGCCATCTATAAAACGACTTTTTTTTCACATGCCTTTGCTAAACCGGATCACTGCTAGATGTCATATAGATATTTATAAATCTTTCACAGAACTCTCATAGACAAACGATCCTTTACAGGATTCCTTCAAAATCTTTCTTAAAAAAATCGAAACTTTATGCTTCAGAATCACTCTTATAAATATCGTAGCTTCGAAATATTTTTTAAAATATCATGTTCACAGCTTCAATAACATCTTAAAAATCTACGATATGAACTTCAAATCCTCTACCCTATCAGCTTAAAAAATCTAAGCTAGGAGCATCAGAATAGAATATGTTAGCCCTAAAAAATCATAGCTTTAATATCTTTCTCTAATAGTTACGCTATGATCTTCACAACTTCCTTTCAAATTATCTAAGCCTTAAAAATATTTCTTAAAATATACGATATGAGCTTCACACGACTGGATACGAAAATGTTCCTTCTGAAATTCACAATGCCCTTAAAAACACTCAACACCTGAGACTAGAAATGTTTATGTATATTTAAAAAGATAATCCGCAAAAATATTTAAGAAAATATTCTTTAAAAAATTAACGCTTTTATCAAAGGCCGTGTAAAAGTATTATTTAAAATTACATGCCGTGTCGAAAGCCTTGAAACAATCGTAGCCTTATCTAAGGCCTTTAAAAAATCCAGGCATTGTCAAATGCCTCGAATGAAAAATCACGCCTTTGTAATGGCCTCTTCAAAATACTGTTTAAAAAATCAAGGCCTTAAAATATATTCTTCAAAAAGTCCACGTCTGTTTAAGGCCTTAAACAAATCCACGCCTTGTCTAAGACTATCAAAACATATTCATTAAAAATTCCTCGCCTTATCCAAGGCCTTGAAAAACATTATTTAAAAAATCCACTCCTTTGGCGGCCTTGAAAAATATTCTTTAAAAAAATTACTCTTTAAGGGTCACCAAAGGGCGACCCTTAAAAATATTCCTTAGAAAGTCTACGCCTTGGCTAGGCCTTGAAAAATGTTCTTTAGAATGTCTACGCCTTGGCTAGGCCCTGAAAAAAAATCTTTAAAAAATCCACGCCTTGTCTAAGGCCCTGAAAAAAATCTTTAAAAAATCCACGCCTTGTCTAAGGCCCTGAAAAAAATCTTTAAAAAATCCACGCCTTGTCTAAGGCCCTGAAAAAAAATCTTTAAAAAATCCACGCCTTGTCTAAGGCCCTGAAAAAAATCTTTAAAAAATCCACGCCTTGTCTAAGGCCCTGAAAAAAAATCTTTAAAAAATCCACGCCTTGTCTAAGGCCCTGAAAAAAATCTTTAAAAAATCCACGCCTTGTCTAAGGCCCTGAAAAAAAAATCTTTAAAAAATCCACGCCTTGTCTAAGGCCCTGAAAAAAAATCTTTAAAAAATCCACGCCTTGTCTAAGGCCCTGAAAAAAAATCTTTAAAAAATCCACGCCTTGTCTAAGGCCCTGAAAAAAAATCTTTAAAAAATCCACGCCTTGTCTAAGGCCCTGAAAAAAAAAATCTTTAAAAAATCCACGCCTTATCTAAGGCCTGAAAAAAAATCTTTAAAAAATCCACGCCTTGTCTAAGGCCCTGAAAAAAAATCTTTAAAAAAATCCACGCTTTGTCTAAGGCCCTGAAAAAAAAATCTTTAAAAAATCCACGCCTTGTCTAAGGCCCTGAAAAAAAATCTTTAAAAAATCCACGCCTTGTCTAAGGCCCTGAAAAAAAATCGTTAAAAAATCCACGCCTTGTCTAAGGCCCTGAAAAAAAATCTTTAAAAAATCCACGCATTGTCTAAGGCCCTGAAAAAAAATCGTTAAAAAATCCACGCCTTGTCTAAGGCCCTGAAAAAATATTCTTTAAAAATCCTCGTTTATTCCTTAAATAATCCACGCCTTGTTTATGTCCTTAAAAATCTTGACTAGGTGTTTGAAAAAATACTTTTTTAATATAAATTATTCTCCAGTAAACCAGCATTTTTTTTAAAAATTTTTGAGAAACCCTAGTATTTCGAATATTTCGAAATTGTCGTTTTGACAATTTATAATTATGTTTTCATTCAAATATTTTTTTCTCCTTTGATTCGAGCAAAATTTTGTTTTCTGAAATTTACTAAATTATTTTCTGAATAAAATACCAAAAGAGTATCGCGAAAATCTTTACCAGAATTTCAAAATTAAATTAACGCAAAATGTCCAAACACCAGGTCAACATTCTTAATATCGATAATTTATTTGCCTTTCTGGACCAAGAACTAACCTCAGCAAATTGTTCCTACGATGTCTTGGAATTGTTTCAAATTAATTACTTCAAAGATGTTACTTCTTCTCAACCAAGGTAGGTGCTTTGAAATCATTTCCGACTGAAGATATGTCCATTAAATATATGTGTTTTGTTCGATATGAAAAATTTACCATTAGCATGCAATTTGATTGCTGCCCTTTGTTTTAAAGCGAGCAAAATGTGTAAAAAAGTGTATCCACCAAAAATTACAAATGACGAACATAAAATCCCCCAATAAAATGCCTTGCCCTGCCCATACCCAATGCTGCTGCTCTTCCAAAATCACCTAATCGCACCATCGTCATCATCATCTTCAATCCGCCGTGTGTTGTTGTATACCCGTATCTCTTGTTTTCTTTTCCAACAGTTCAAGGTTAATTTCGGTTTTTGGCAAAATTTCATGGACATGTCAAAACCTCCCAAAAAACACGTCGAAGAAGAAACCAGAAATCCCTTCCAGCATTTTTGTTGTTATTGTTTGTTGTTCATTTGTAATTTCAAACGTCGTAATTCTGGTATTTTCGTGGATTTTAGTGTCTGGGTTTTTTTGATTCGTTTTCATTTGATTTTGTGTACAATGCAATGGGAGGAAGAAGCATGAAAAAACTAAGGTGGTGTAATAAGTACGGAAGATGAGCTTATATCAGGACCTTTTACATATTTTTTTTTTTTAAACCTGAACAAAAAAATATTCTTTATAAATTCCAAGCTTTGAATTGACGTTCAAAAATAGTCTTTATAAAATCCGGGTTTTTAAGGGTTATTGAAAAAATATTCATAAAAATCTGTGCTTTGCTTAGACCTTGGCAAATATTAAAAAAAAATCCATGCTTTATTCGACTTCGATGAGCCTTGACAAATATCTTCTATACTAATAAAACAATAAAGTGATTGACTTAACGATTCATCAACGCCCAGACGAAATGGCTGAAGCTAGAATCTTGAAATTTTGGGTGAGGGTCACTCTTGGAAATTCGTACTAGAACGGTACGAAAAGTACTAAATGTGATACCATTTGTATTTGGCGAACTGATGGAGTGTAGAATAGATATAGCAAAGGGTTTTTGGACATTCGAACTATAATTATGCGAAAAGTACTAAAATGTACTAAATTTGGTACAATTTCATAGCATGTGAATGGATAGAGCTAAAAACTTGAACTTTGGAATGCGAATTAGGGTTGCGATGTAGGGTCTATTTAAGGAGATGGTTTTGAAAGCGTGTACTTATACGTACGAAAAGTACTATATGGTACTATAATTGGTACAAATTTCATTTGGGGATACAAATCGAGCTAGAATCCTGATATTTGAAATAAACATTACCCTATGAGTGTGGGATTGGGATATGTACGTAGTTTCGGAAATTTGTTACTTATGTGTGCGAAAATCGTACTATGGAAATTCGTACTAGAACGGTACAAAAGCTACTAAAAAGTACTAAATGTTATACCATTTGTATTTGGCGAACCGGTAGAGCTAGAACTCTTATATTTCAAATGAGGGTCACTGATGGAGTGTAGAATAGATATAGCAAAGGGGTTTTTGGACAGTTGAACTTGAGTATGCGAAAATTACTAAAATGTACTAAATTTGGTACAATTTCGTAACATGTGAATGTATAGAGCTGAAAATTTGAACTTTGGAATGTGAATTAGGGTTGAGATGTAGGGTCTATCTGTGGAGAACGTGTACTCATGTGTACTAAAAGTGCTATACGGCACTATATTTGGTACACATTTCATTTGGAGATACAAATCTAGCTGGAATCCTGATATTTGAAATTAACATTGCCGCCGGAATGTAGGATTGGGATATGTACGTAGTTTGGGAAACTTGTTACTTATGTGTACGAAATGTTCCATATCGTACTATAATTGGTACAATTTGGATTTGGGTGAACCGATAGAGCGGGAACAATAAAATTTGTAGTCAGAATTACTGTAGGGGTGTAAGAAATTAATACTTCGGTACAATTTGAATTTTAGATGAATCAATACAGATAGAATCATGAAAATTGGTGTCAGGATCACTGCTGGGGTGTAAGATTAAGATATGTAGGAAGTTTTAGAATTTTGTACTAAATTTGGTACAATTTATAATGTGGGTGAAGCGATATAGTTCGAATCCTGCAATTTTGACTTAGAATCACTGTGGAGGTGTAGGATGATTGGGGTATGTAGGAAGTTTTGGAAATTAGTACTACTGTGTACTAACTTTGGTACAATTTGAATTGTGGGTGAACCGAAAGAGTTGGAATCCTGAAACATGGATTTAGGATCACTGTAGGGGGTGTAGGTTTGGTGTCAGGATTCAGTTATAGAAATTAATACATATGGGTACTAAATTTGGTACAATTTGAATTTTAGGTGAAACAATAGAGAGGAAATCATGAAGTTTGGAGTCGGGATCAATATTGGGGTGTAAGATTAAGATATGTTGCAAGTTTTATAATCTGTACTAAATGGGTACAAATGTGTACTAAATTGGTACTACTGTGTACTTAAGTTGGTACAATTTGAATTGTGGATGAACCGATAGAGTTGGAATCCTAAAACTTGGATTTTGGATCACTATCGAGGTGAAGGATTGGGGTATGTAGGAAGTTTTGGAAATTCGTACTACTGTGTACTAAATTTGGTACAATTAGAATTGTGGGTGAACCGAAGGAGTTGGAATCCCTAAACTTGGATTTAGGATCACTGTAGGGGGTGTATGTTTGGGTTAGGTAGGAAGTTTTGGAAATTAGTACTACTGTGTACTAAATTTTATATCATTAAATTTGATACTAAAATCAAATTTGAATAAAATATATTTTTTAGAAACCTACTCCTAGGCTAGGTCTTTTTTATATTACCGCAATGCTTAGGTTTCTGAAAAATATTTTTAAAAAATGCACACTTTTTCCAATACCCTGAAAAAACATTCTTCGAAGAATCCGCAACTTGTCTAAGGTCGTGGAAAAATATTCTATAAAAATCGCGCCTTGTCAGTTCAGAAAGTTCTTAGCCTATTTTTTTTTAAGTCCACATTTTTCTTAATCCGTTTAGAAATATTTTGACACATATCCCACCAGAGTGATGGTCCTTCAAAAATATATATTTTTGGAACACGCCCTTTTTGGAATATTTTTTGTAAATCTAGTCTTATAGCTGGACCTTGGAACTAATTATTTTTTTATTCCAAGCTTATAGCTGGTCCTTCAGTATTTTTTGTTTAATCCGTGTACTTTTATGCACCTTAAAAAATCACTTTATAATGTTGGTCTTATCATTTTAGTTGTGTGGAGCAACAAGACAAATTGTTTCGTTTCTTTTTTTCATTATTTCCAAAAAAGTGTACCAGCATATCTGCAGGGTAGACGCGAGCATAAAACGCATATCTTCCACAAAAAAGTAAATCGCAAACCAAAAATAACGATGATGTCATTTTTTGACATTCAAAAAATCCCCGAAAAAACTCAACCAAAACAAAGATATTGAAAATGGAGTGCAGAAGTAAAAAAAGCGAAAACGTTTCACAAAAAAAAAAAATAAAAATAAATAAAATCGTAAAAACGTCATTATCGATGACGAGATGAAACGTGAAAACAGAGAGAAAGAAAAAATAAAGAGTTTATGGTGGTGGCAGGCAACATGACGCGCCAAAACTCCATCAACTAAGTTTATTGAAAATCGAAACCAACCCACCATTCGGTTTCATTGTGAATGAATGAAATGTCATAAATATTTTTTGGCAGCTTCTCTCAGTCTGCCGACATAGATCCAGATTTTTTTTATCGTCTTCCTTTCTCCACACATTTTGGAGTTACTGTGTGTGATGTCAGTTGAGGAGAATTGAAATGACGTTTTGGATTATTTTTACTTTTTTTAGCAATGAAATTTAATTGCCACAAGTACCAAGAAGGAACAGGAAAAAGGAAGGCGGTATGACAATTTAAGGGATTTTTAAAAAATATTTTAAAAGTTCAAAAAAGTCATGGATTTTCAAAAAAAAAAAAAAAAAAACCAGTGAGCGGAGCAGTATAGTCGGACGGGACCGACCATACGATACCCTACACAGCTACTATAGAACTCTATCTTTCTGTGGATGTTTATTTCGAACCTGGGCAATATTTCGTGATATTTGCTCTCTCTAGCCCGATTAGAGGTCAACAGCATCTGACATATTTTCCGAATATTACTATTCATATTCATATACGACCTATTATTGGCATCGACTCGAAAAAACACAATAAAATAGTATTCGGCCCATTTCATCCCATAATTATAATCTGATCATCACCGAATGTTATAGGCGTTGTCCTTGACCATAACTGGAACCTCATGGAAAATTTCAAAGCAATCAGCGCTATATTTCTGTCCTTTAGTTTATTAATGGGTTACTAAATAATATCTGAGTAGGTAATCACCTGTAAAAAATGCACCCACATCCGAGTACATACGACAATATAATTGGTATCAATTTAAAGGTCACCCACCCACTTCTCTTGGATATATTATCAACTTTTCGGGTCTATGTCCTTCATATATACGCCATAGAACACAAATCTTGTATTTTTTTACACAAAAGTCAGGGTCCATTTGTCCCGCTAAATATTGACCGATCTTTATGGAAACAGGCATGCTTATTCCTTGACCCGATCCCCTTCTCCATGTGAAAATTCGCGAAGTTTGCGCCATAATTGCGGCCTCTAGAGCAACCACAAAAACCGACACAAATTAAGTATTTGGTCCATTTCATCCCCTAAATATTAACGGATCTTTATCAAAAACAATAGGGGTCTTCATTGAAGATGGAGTCCTACATGCAAAATTTCGTGAAAAGATTGGTCCATAAAATCGTGTTTACAAATTATAAAAAATAAAACAAAAGTCGGACACACATGCCATAGATCGATCAGCTAGTCGAGATATGACGATCGGTGTACTTAAAGGTGGGTCTAGGACCAATATTTAGCGGCGTTACAAACTTTTGAGGCTGCACAAAGCTATAATACCCTGACAACATAGTTGTGTAGGGTATAAAAAATACCAACGAAGAATTAAGTTTTTAAACAAATATTTTTAAGACCCCCGAAATCCCGGATTTTCGAAAAAGACCATCAGAGGCGTGGTTTTTTCAATGAATATTTTTTGTGAGTTTTAAGCAGTATATTATGTGACTCATTATTTCCACTTTAAAGTCAACAAACTAAGCCCTTGCTTGTTAGTTTATAAATTATCACCACTACTATTTGAATAATGAAGGTAATTTATATTCTTGTTTGAAAGTCAAAATCAACTTTTTCGCGGACAGCTCTCCAAAAAAACCAAAAAAACGTTACCTCATTGCTTCGACGTCATTTGTGCCAAAAATAAATTCTGATGCACATCAAATGTTTGCCAGAATTCAAAACTTCCACACAAAAGCCTGCAACGCAATTAATGATAACATCCTCACTCCACACACATTTCGAAAAAAATGGTTTATTGCCTTCCAAAAAAACCAACAACCGACAAAAAATAATTTTTGGTTGCATGCAATGGAAACTCGTGTTTTACTTTGCTCTTGACATTCAAGGAAAAAAATAAAAAAAACAAAATTGACTGAAGATGGTAAAGTGTCTGGAATTTCGGAAATGCCAAAAATAAATTCTGATGCACATCAAATGTTTGGCAGAATTCAAAACTTCCACACAAAAGCTTCCACATTATAAGTGAATCACTTTTTTGGAAAAAATTGGTCATTATTTATCAGCAATGAATGACATGACATAAAATCCACGCCTTGTCTAAGAAGGATTGAAAAAATATTCTTTAAAAAATCCACGCCTTGTCTAAGAAGGCCTTGAAAAAATATTATTTAAAAAATCCACGCCTTGTCTAAGAAGGCCTTGAAAAAATATTATTTAAAAAATCCACGCCTTGTCTAAGGCCTTGGAACAATATTCTTTGAAAAATCCACGCTTTGTCAAAGGCCTTGAAAAACTATTCTTTAAAAAAATCCACGACTTGTCTAAGGCCTTGGAACAATATTCTTTGAAAAATCCACGCCTTGTCTAAGGCCTTGAAAAACTATTCTTTAAAAAATCCGCCTTGTCTGTCTAAGGCCTTGAAAAACTATTCTTTAAAAAATCCGCCTTGTCTGTCTAAGGCCTTGAAAAACTATTCTTTAAATAATCCCCGCCTTGTCTGTCTAAGGCCTTGAAAAACTATTCTTTAAATAATCCCCGCCTTGTCTGTCTAAGGCCTTGAAAAACTATGCTTTAAAAAAATCCACGCCTTGTCTGTCTAAGGCCTTGAAAAAATATTCTTTAAAAAATCCACGCCTTGTCTGTCTAAGGCCTTGAAAAAATATTCTTTAAAAAATCCACGCCTTGTCTGTCTAAGGCCTTGAAAAAATATTCTTTAAAAAATCCACGCCTTGTCTGTCTAAGGCCTTGAAAAAATATTCTTTAAAAAATCCACGCCTTGTCTGTCTAAGGCCTTGAAAAAATATTCTTTAAAAAATCCACGCCTTGTCTAAGGCCTTTAAAAAATTATTCTTTAAAAAATCCACGACTTGTCTAAGAAGGACTAGAAAAAATATTCTTTAAAAAATCCACGCCTTGTCTAAGGCCTTGAAACAATATCCTTAAAAAAATCAACGTCTTGTCTAAGGCCTTGAAAAAATCCACGCCTTGTCTAAGGCCTTAAAAAATATTCTTTAAATAATCCACACCTTGTCTGTCTAAGGCCTTGAAAAAATATTCTTTAAAAAATCCACGCCTTGTCTGTCTAAGGCCTTGAAAAAATATTCTTTAAAAAATCCACGCCTTGTCTAAGGCCTCAAAAAATATTCTTTATAAAATCCACTTCGTTTAAGGCCTTGAAGTATTCTTTAAAGGATTCACGTCTATAGCTGATTCTTTTATGATTTTTTTTAAATCCACGCCTTAAAAATATTTTATATAAAAAATATTGGTCCCATTTTTAAATCCGATATCTCATTTTGCCCTCATTTCAAGTAATTTATCTTTACATTATGTTACCAAAAAAATAATAACAAATCTACAAATCTCAATTGTTCTAATTTGGCTCACTAACAAATTATACCAAACTATTTATTTGGTACAAGCAACATCTGTCCGAGCCGTTTAAACCAGTTTCAGGCAGTTCGCTGTACTTTTTTTATTGTCAATAATGTGTTGAACATTTCAGTCAGTCACTCAGCCAGTCAGTCACTTGGTTACACGAAATTTATTTCTAAAATAAATTTAATTATCAATTGTATTCCAACCATTAAACAATTTTGACGGCAATTGTTGTGTGTAATTACCCTGAGAGAGCATTGCCGCCATTCACCAAAAATCATGCACAGCAGTCGATTCCATAAACAACTCCACTTGTTTTTTTTTCAGATTTTGCCTTCCAATACAAAGTCTTTTTAGAATCCATTCATTTATGCATTTGCTGCTCTGTGTTGTGTGATGCTGGCTGTTCAAGGTTATTTTGTGGCAAATGAATTGGCTGGCCTGGCCTGTTCGATTCCGTCAAACATTTTCATTTCAAATGCTTTTCAATGAGGAGGTAATAAAATTCCCCCTCACCTAACTAAGGCAATAAAATGCAATTGTGTGCGATTTTTTTCCGATTTTTTGTATTTAATGATTGAAAATAATGGGTTTTCTTGAATTCAACCAATCACCCCTGAGGCAATTTTTTTATGTCTCTGCTAATGGGAACTTTGAATGCAATTTAACACACAAAATTTTATGATGCTTGAGAAGTTGTTGATTTCAGTTGCAGAGATTTTTGATTAATGTGTATTTATTTGAAACAGAAAATAAAAAAAAAAACTAAATATTTTTTTTTTTTTCAAATCCACGCCTTGTGTGGATGCTTGAAAAATTATTTTTCTTCAAATCCACGCCTTGTGTGGATGCTTAAAAAATATTTTTTTTTCAAACCTAATCCTTGTGTGGATGCTTGAAAAAATATTTTTTTTTTCAAATCCACGCCTTGTGTGGATGCTTGAAAAAATATTTTTTTTTCAAATCCAAATCCAAAAAATATCTCTTTTTCAAATCCACGCCTTGTGTGGATGCTTGAAAAAATATTTTTTTTTCAAATCCAAATCCAAAAAATATCTCTTTTTCAAATCCACGCCTTGTGTGGATGCTTGAAAAAATATTCTTTAAAAAATCCACGCCTTGTGTGGATTTTCCACTTGTGTGGATGCTTGAAAAATATTTTTCAAATCCACGCCTTGTGTGGATGCTTGAAAAAATATTCTTTAAAAAATCCACGCCTTGTGTGGATGCTTGAAAAAATATTCTTTAAAAAATCCACGCCTTGTGTGGATGCTTGAAAAAATATTCTTTAAAAAATCCACGCCTTGTGTGGATGCTTGAAAAAATATTCTTTAAAAAATCCACGCCTTGTGTGGATGCTTGAAAAAATATTCTTTAAAAAATCCACGCCTTGTGTGGATGCTTGAAAAAATATTCTTTAAAAAATCCACGCCTTCTGTGTATCCTTATAGTCTTGACAAAAATATGTCTAACAAAAAAAGGAAAAATTATTTTTTAAAATTCAAGCTACTCATTTTTCGGCTTCCTCTCATCTCCTCATAGCATCCCCTGTTCACATAAAAAATGTTTTTTATGTTAATTTTTCTATTATAATAAAATTTTGTCATTGTTTATGATTGGTGTTTGTTTTAGATTTTTTTATTAGTTGGTGTTTAGTTTCAAATTTTTATTTTTCTTAATTAAATGTTTATGTGTCTAATCTGTTCCATAGATGGAATCTAAAAATCAAAGTTCTAAAACTAATTCTATTGTATTTTCTATTTACAGGTATGTCCATGAGAATTCCAATTTTTATATACAAATAGATTATTTTGACAAGTAAGTTAAAAAAAAAAAACAAATATTGATTTTATTTATATTAAAAATAGTTGTGAACTATTTAAATAAGGCGCCACAGCGATATCTACTGAAATTTCGATCTGAAACTCAAAAATGAATTATTTGATCTTAACATTATTCACATCGATTTTCCACATAAATCTCGATCATTAATCTCATAGCAATTTTTTTTCAAAACCCGAAAATTGTCCCCCATATTTTTTGCCCTGTGCAAATTATGACTTCTCTGAAAATACGACTTCTCCAAGTTATGTGAACCGTAAATTGATCTTCCGTGTTCATTTCAATTTAAACCACTTTAAAAATGCACTGCAAAGGCCAGCCAGCTGTCATTATACATATATTTTTTCTTTCTATTAGTATTTCATCATTCGATTCAACTGACAGTGTTTTCTCAATTCCAATGAATTTCGAAGGGGGTTATTAATGATTTATTTAATCGTGAAATATCAATAGAATATTTTATGCGACTCGGTAGACTGCATGTCGACCATTTTTTGTAAAATTCTATGGAATTTTAGAAATAATTGTTTTAATTATTGCCTTGCTTAGCAATATATTTTTTTATGTTTGAAACAACCCGTCAATCACACAATAAAAAATTACAATGCTGTGAAACGTTGGAGATCTATGCATTGTTCCATTGAAATCGATACAATATGTTTTCGATTTAAATTTCATAGAATGATAAGTTCGTGGAGCTTGGAGCCAGTTCAGTTTATAATTACATTTGGGAGTGCCACAAATTATTGGTCCTTCGACCACAATTACACAGACTAATTTTTAGTTCATGGATATATAATTACTTTTAGGAATAAAACATATTATTGGTCCTTCGGTCAAAATTATATTGAGTTTTCTAAACTTTTACTCATTCCGAAATGATTGGTCCTTCGACCAAAATTGCCTTCATTTCTATTTTTCTAGAGTACAACTATAAATAAATGTTTGTACAGACACTCAGGTATAATAGAGAAATAAATACAAACACATTCATATACCTACAAGCCTAGTTTCTTTCTTATGGTCCTTCGATCACAATCACATAACTTAGTGAAAGCTTTTTTTTTGGTCCTTCGACTATGCTCCTAAGCCATATGCTCTTAAGCGGAGTATTAGAAGAAAAAATATAATTTTATTTAGTCGTTCTGTAATTAAATCGTTGGTCCTTCGACCTCCTTTATTTAGAGAAATTTTGATTATAATTGTAATTGTTTTCGTCAAAATAAATTTTGATTTCATGTTTTTTTAATATTTCTGATTGATTATATTTTGTTTGAAATCAAAAGGTGCAAAATAAATTGCAGTCGAAGGACCAAACTACAGCGTTCACAAAAATGTATTAAATTTTGATGGAAGGATCACCAGAAAAAACTATGAAGATATGTATTATACCTAAGAGTCTGAACATATTCTATAAAAAATTGTTGACCAGAAGTTACGTATTTTTTTTAGGGGAAAACTATGAAGAAATGTTTGTACAGACCACTCAGATATAATAGAGAAATTAATACAGACAAATGCATATACCCGCAAGCTTAGTTTCTTTCGGATGGTCCTTTAATCACAATCACATAACTTAGTGAACTCTTTTTTATTTTTGGTCCTTCGACTTCAATTATTTGTTTGAGGCCTATGCTCCTAAAAAATATATTCTTATGTAGCGTTCTGCAAATTAAATCGTTGGTCCTTCGACCTCCCTTTTTTAGAGAAATGTTTATTATAATTATTTTTGTTTGACTACAGACTATAACCTCCATATTTTTCTTTCTGGCACAAAATAACTATTAAATCTATGTTTTCTAATATTTCTGATTGATTATTTTCTAAAAATATGAACAACAGATTGAAGCCGAAAGACCAAAATACAGCGTTCACAAATTTATTACATTTTGATCGAAGGACCAGCAGAAAAAAAGGATGACTATGTAGTTATAATTTCTTTCTGATGGTTTTTCGATCACAATCACATAACTTAGTGAACTCTTTTTTGGTCCTTCGACTACAATTATTTGTATGAGCCTTATGCTCTTAAGAGGAGTAACTGAAGAAAAAAATATAATTTTATGTAGTCGTTCTGCAAATTAAATCGTTGGTCCTTTGACCTCCTTTTTTTACAGAAAATTTTATTATAATTATAATTTTTTCCGTTCGACTTCATATTTTTCTTTCTGCCACAGAATACCTATTGAATCAATATTTCTTCATTTGTTACGGGCGTAATTTTAATTTAAAATAATTACTGATAGAAATCAAATAAAGGACCGGCATTACAGACAAGTTTACATTCTAATGGTCCTTTGATCAGAGATACTTTTTTTGGGCCTCCGGCTTTAATTATTTGTTTGATTGTCCCTTTTAAAATATGTTTGATTAGACAGGATGCTCAACTGTCGCCACTGCACAATGAAGAGAAATTCACATAACTTCAGGTCTCATTTTTTTATAGAAGAATGTCACTGAACCCATGGAAACCCATTTTTCTCTATGGAAAAAAATTATCGAAATATCTGTGCTGACATTCATATACAATTGAGAAAACGGAAACTACACTCCTTCAGATCTACTTTTCATATCTGGTGGTCCTTCGAGTAAAATTAAGTACCACTGTGAACTCTATTTTTTGGTCCTTCGACTTCAGTTCACCGAACTTCAGGTCTCAATGTTTTTATGAAATAAAATCCTGCCATTTTCGTAGTTTTTCAATACAAATTTGCCTAAACTCACCGTATTTTATTTATGAAAAAATCTATCCGGACCCACCTTTAGGCCTATTTTTAATATCTGGCGGCACTCCGAGCCAAATTAGGTAACATTGTGAACTTCTTTTGAAATCGTAGAACCCCAGGACCGTATTTTTTGTATATAGAAGTGTATAGAAATGTTTGTGCAGTCCCTATTATACAAAAAAAAATATTACAAAGCATCAGACCTCAATTTCTACCTAATGATGACCCTTCAATCGACATTATATAAGGTTGGTAACTCTACATTTTGGTCCTTCGATTTCAATTATATGTTCAGGCTACTTTTGAATTATGTTTTTATTTCATTACTAACAGCTATACTTTCTCTAAGCATTTCGTAATTTCTTCACATTGATTTGCTATATTTCATTGAATAATTTTCTAATCGCAAATTTCAATGTCTTTCCCCTCCCTAACAATCAATGAGATGATGTCATTTGTTATTCAACCTTTGTTTTTTATGATGTTGTGCAACACGTGTAACTAATTGCTGGGCCTTACAAAGTAAGGCTCAAATTTCATTGTGGATGAATTCTGAGAAAATAAAACGCAACTGCCCCACTGGACACCACCCACCCATCACATTTCCACTCTAGGTGTTTTTGTTCGTTCATTGACACAATGATTATTAAATTCTCATATGAAATGTGGAATAAAATGCATTACTATTAGGCCTCTGCATACCACCCTTACACCCCGACTCATTGACGTTTCAGATGAATGATAATACGATTGCCTATTGGTCATTGAGAGTAGGACGACCAATTCAGTATTAGAAAGTGAGTAGAATAAATTTGTGTGATGACAATTTTGAAATTATCTAATGGAATTTTGAATTTTATTATTATTTAATTGGTCTTTCGACGACAGGAATATTGAGAAGTTGGCAACGATAAAATGTCGTTGCCAACTAGAAGAGAAATCCAGAATGGCCAATCCAATTTATTGTTGGCAACTACTTAATATTCTTGTGGTTGAAGGACCAATTAAATAATAATAAAATTCACTATAAGGCTTTTTTTTAAATTATTTTAAAATTGTCATCCCGGGAATGTCGACAATTTTGTCTTTAATTTAATCGAATTTCTACTATTGAATATTATTTTTATTATTTAATTGGTCCTTCGACGACACAGATATTGAGTGGTTGGCAACGATAGATTGTGATTGCCAACTAGGTGACAATTCAGGAATGGCAAAACCAATTTATGGTTGCCAATCACCACTCAATATTCTTGGCGTCGAAGGACCAATTAAACAATAATAAAACATTTAATAGCAGTAATTTTATTAATGATTTCAAAATTCTCATCACTATTGAATATTATTTTCATTATCTAATTGGTCCTTCTAAGACACAAATATTGAGTGGTTCGCAGTGATTGTTTGGAATTGCCAACTAGATGAGAATTCAGGAATGACAAAACCAATTTATTGTTGCCAACCACCACTCATTCTTCTCGTCGAAGGACCAACTAAATTATAATAAAAAATCAATGTTTGGACTTTTATTATGTGATCATCACACGAATTTATTTAAAACAATTTCCAATGCTGAAATTGTATTTTTCTACACAATGACCAATAAGCAAGCAATCATATCTCATAAAAAAAATTATCGCCCACTCTTCATAGAATTAACTAAGAACCTCCCACCTACTATTAAATAAATATTGATGGGCATAGAAAGGGGCTGTTGAAGTATATACAAATATTTTTAGCCTGCCATACCTCCCCATAAGGGAATTAAAGGTAAAATGTCATCGACATTTTTTCTCATTCTGGAACCCTTTTTCGTTTAATGTAGTTTTGTATTTTCAGCAAGCCGCAGCAGTGGCCACTTCTGCAAATGTAATTTAAAACGTTTAACGTTTTTTTTTTTCAAGATTTACCAAAGCGATAAATCCCTTTAAAGCTAATAAGGAAGTAAAAAATAAAATTTTTTTATGACTGTGGATTTTTTTTGCTTTCTTTTTAAGTCATACCAAATTCCAAGAAATTGTATTCAATTCCATTTTTTCGTTCTGCCTTATCTGAGGAAAAGTTCTTTTCATTTCCATGAATGTTTCAAGTTACAGTGGTAAATAGAATTTTCTTTCGGGGGTGGGGGAGAAATTTTCAGTGATAGACTCGAGAGAAAAAATACAATTCAAATACATTTTATATAGGAACAAATTAAGAATTCAGGTTATGCGAATTTTTGATAATTGAGGTGCTGCTAATTTTTTTATATTGAAAAAATCGGCAATTTAATTTTTGTCAATAATTTTTTTTTTTATAGGAAAAAATCTAAACTGAGGTTCTGTGATTTTTTTTTCTGTAGGAATAAAATCGAACTGAGGTTCTTTGTTTTTTTTTCTGTAGAAATAAAACCGAACTGAGGTTCTGCGAATATTTTTCTTGAGGGAAAAATCCAAACTGAGGTCCTGTAGAAATAATCCGAACTGAGGTTCCGAGAATTTTTACTATATAAAAATCCCCAACTGAGGTTCTGTATTTTTTTTTTTTTTTTTTTTTTTTGAAAAATTCCGAACTGAGGTCCTGCTTTCTATAGAAAAAAATCCGAACTGAGGTCCTGTGATTTTTTCATTTATATTAAAAAAAGATCCATTTAAAAATTGATTTGAACGAACATTTAATTTCGAGTGTATCTCACTTTAAGTTGCAACTTTAATAACTTGGCTTGAGTGCTGGTTGCAGGTAAAAACAAAAAAAATGTATTTCTTGGAGGAAAAACCTGCCGCAGTCAACTGCCTGCTGCGCCTATATTATATGGTTTCCATAGTAACCCGGTTCTTCGCGCTCATTCTCATTCACTGCACCACCACCACCATTCACCATTGGAAAAGTGAATGAATTCGTGAATGCAGAACGAACGACGACGACAACAACAAAAATAAACCCATAGATTGGCCACATACAACAATGTCTATGGACATGGATATGGCAGATGATGTTGTCGGTGTAATGTGGATGGATATGCTCAGGTATTACGCGAAATATTCTATTTAAAGGTGAATGAGTTACAACAACACGCTTGGCCTAAAGCTATGAAAAGAGAAACGCGCCACACAACCCGACCCACCATTCGCCAATTCATCCTCCATCGACCAACCGACAAACAGAAGCAAATGAACCCATAAAACCGAACAGCAGCAGTACAGAACTGAGGTTCGAGTAGTAAAACCATATAAACACAACAATGTAATTTGTCATACTGCCTGGTTGTTGTCGGTTCTGACTTTTATTGATATTTTTCTTGTTGTTGGTGTTACAACAAAGACAGAATGTTAAAGGTAACTAACCTAAGCCAAGGGAGGCAGGCACCACACCATGCAAAACCCAACACAAATCGTGACGTATATGATATCTTTGTTTTGTCGATGGGTATGAACCTCCCACACCACAACACTCCACCCCTATTGCATTCCACTGCCACATGGTGGCATAATGTAATCGGCCATTTAAACCTTCTGATGACAAAATAAACAATTTTTAAAACCGATTGACAATGTGTTGACAGGTCTTGGTCGTGGAGGAATGAAAATGTTCTGCAAGTTGACTGATGACAACTTTTCATTTGCGTTTTTGTTTGGTTTTTTATGGCTGGGCTTTTCGTGGAACAGCTATGGCAGGAAGAAAATCATATTGACGCCTTAATGTCTAGCTAGCTAGAATTTTATGTACATTATATGGAAAGCAATAAGCCGGTGGGGAAAGAAATTGTTAGGCTTTAGTTATGAGGAAATATTAACGATAAAACTTAAGTCTTTGAATAAGGGAATAGTTAAAAAATTATTAATTTTTCTTTAAGAAGAAAATTTCGCAGACCACCTTCAGGTTGGCATTTTTTCAAAGATCCTAGAACCTCAATTCGGGACTTTATTTCTATAGAAAAAAATTTGCATTATTTTCTAGAGGAAAAATTCCCCCAGAACCACAGTTTGGTTTCCCATTTTTTTTCTTCTCTGACCCTTATTTCGCAATTTTTTGCATTTAAAACTCCTTGAGTCAATTTCAGAAACATTCATGGAAATGAAAAGAACTTTTCCTCCGATAAGGCAGAACGAAAAAATGGAATTGAATACAATTTCTTGGAATTTGGTATGACTTAAAAAGAAAGCAAAAAAAAAATCCACAGTCATAAAAAAATTTTAGTTTTTACTTCCTTATTAGCATTAAAGGGATTTATCGCTTTGGTAAATCTTACAAAAAACGTTAAACGTTTTAAATTACATTCGGAAAAATGCATGGACCCTGTGGAGGCTTAAAATTAATTCGAAACTACTTTAAACGAATAAGAGGGGTTGCAGCGTTAGAAATAAAGTCGATGACATTTTACCTTTAATTCCGGTAATGGTGTGGTAGGATATGAAATGCGAAATATATTTCAAAATATATTTTTTTACCCGTACACCACCTTTAAATGCCCAGCAATATTTAATAGTAGGTGGTTCTTAGCTAAATTTTATGAAGAATGGGGAATATTGAAAATTTATGGTAGGATGTGATTGCTGCTTTCTTATGGGTCATTGAGTAGAAAGACTACTTCTGTATTCCAATTTGTTTTGAAAAAATTCGTGTGATAAGATTTTCAAAATCATTTAGTAGAATTCCTAATATAGATTTTATTATTATTATTTAATTGGTCCATCGACGTCGAGAATATTGAGTGGTGGTTGGCAACAATTGGTTTTGCCATTCCTGAATTCTCATCTAGTTGGCAATCACAAGCTATCGTTGCCAACCACTCAATATTTGTGTCGTCGAAGGACCAATTAAATAATTAAAATAATATTCAATAGTATAAATTCGATAATTTAACCCTTTGAGACCCGAATTCTTTTCCGTAATCATAGAACTATTTTCTGTTTACAGATTTTTGATAGGATATGACAAAATTTTATAATCATTTAATAAAATAAATGCCCAATATTAAGAAAACCAAATGCAAAGACCAAAAGATTCGTTGTAAATTATTCTCTATATTCTGTTGTACAAGAACCAAAATTAATGATGGCCGTAAATTTCAATCACAAGATTTAAATAATTTGGACTGTATACACAAATTATTACTGTACACATTTTTGCCCTCTTCTACATATTGAAAAGCTTATAACTTTAACAACGTTTTGAATTTTTTTTTAATTTTTCTTTTGATATGTGTTGTCCATAATCAGGTCTAAACGTATGATATCCAAAAAATATATATCTACCAGCTTTATATTAAATTAAAGCTTTAAAACATTTTGTTGCCTGTGGGCAACATTGGGCCACAAAGGGTTAAACTCAAAATTGTCGACATTTTTGTGCTGAAATTTTTTTAATCATTTATTATTTAATAGGTCCTTCAATCACAAGAATATTGGATAGTTGCCAACAATAAATAGGTGCAATTGTTGGCACCTATTTATTGTTGGCAACTTGTCATTCAATAATTTTCATCTAGTTGGCAATGACAAGCTATCGTTGCCAATCACACTCAATATTATTGCCATCAAAATTGCCACCATATCCCACATTCACATCTTGAATTGGCTATTCTACTCAATTATCGTTCATCGGAAACGTCAATGAGTGGATGGGGTGGTGGATGGCAAGGGCCTAGTAGTAATGCATTTTTTGCCACATTCCATATGAGAATTTAATCATCAGTGTGTCAATGAACGAACAAACAGCACTGAGGGAGGAAATGTGGGTGGTGGAGATCGTGTCCAGTGAGACAGTTGTGTTTTATTTTCTCAGAATTCATCCACAATGAAATTTGAGCCTTACTTTATAAGGCACAGCAATTAGTTACACGTGTTGCACACTTTCACAAAAACAACAAAAGTTTAATAATACGTGACGTAATGTTTTGACAAGGTGTAGGGGATGGGGTTGGGATTTAAAATTGCGATTAGACATTTAGTCAATGAAATGTAGAGAATCAATGAGAAGAAATTGCAAAATATTGAAAGAAATTAAAAGTGTTTCAAATCTCATAAGAAATAATTTAAATGTAGCAATCAAAACAAAAAAATGATAATTGAAGTCGAAGGACCAAAATATAGAGTTGCCAACGTTATTTAATGTCGATCGAAGGACCATTAAAATAGTTTTAAGGATATGTATTTTTCTGTATTTTTATACCCTTCACCACACTGTGGTACAGGGTATTATGTCTTTGGGCATATGTTTGTAACAGGCAAAATGAAGCGAGATAGACCCATGGTTCCTTTTGAGAATATGCATAGAATAACTTTCTGAGCCGATTTATGCATGTCCGTCCGTCTGTCGTCTGTTGATGTTAAATTGTAAACAAAGTACAGGTCGCGTTTATCATCCGATATGTATGAAATTTGGCACAGCTTATTTATTTGACCCAAGGACGAACCCTATTGAAATTGGGAAAAATCGGTTCAGATTTAGATATAGCTCCCATATATAATTTTGTCCGATTTAAGGTAAATGGTGCACAAAAGTTCATATATATCTTTCGATTTGCACAAAATTTGGCACAGCGTACTGAATTGGGACTAGAATGACGTACGTGAAGTTTCGTGAAAATCAGTTCAGATTTAGATATAGCTCCCATATAGATTTTCGTCCGATTTAATGTAAATGATGCACTAAAGTCAATATCAATATGTACGAAATTTGGCACAGCGTATTGAATTAAGTCTGGAATGACATGTGTTAAGTTTCGTGAAAATAGGTTCATATTTAAATATAGCTCCCACATATATTTTCGTCCGATTTAAGGTAAATGGTTCGATTTGCACCAAATTTGGTATATCACACTTAATTAAGTGTAGACTGATGTATGCTAAGTTTCGTGGAAATCGAATCAGATTTAGATATGGCTCCCATATATATTTTCGTCCGATTTAATGTAAATGGTGAACCAAAGTCACAAATATCTTTCGATATGCACGAATTTTGGCATAGCGTACTGAATTGAGTCTATAATTATTTGTACTAAGTTTCGTGAAAATCGGTTCAAATTTAGATATAGCTCCCATATATAGTTTCGTCCGATTTAATAGAATTGCTACACCAAAGTTCTTGTATGTCCTTCGCTCAATTTCATGTCAATGCTCGAAAAGGCGACGTCAATTAGGAAACTATGTAGAATAAATTCCAATGTGGTGAAGGGTATCATATAGTCGGCCCCATTCGACTTTACTACTTTTCTTACTGGTTTTATATTATCGAATTTGTCTAGTCCACATAAAATCTATTGCGTCTTAATATTTCCAAATCCTCTACTAATCATTTAGGTTTTTGATTATTTTCACAATAAAACTGCAAGTGTTTTTAATACAAATAGGTGAAAAAACAAATCATTTGCATGATAACCTTTATTCGGTTTGCTAATCAACCTTAAAGTACACCTTGGTTCAATTCCCTCACGCGCTAAATACAAATCAGAAAATGCTCAGCTAATGATTTGAAATAAATCAAAGATAATAATGAAATAAAAAAAATCAACCACAATTTTAAAGATGATGAAAAGTAATTTCAATCATAATATCATCATCTCTATAACCTTGGGCTTTGATACATCCGGGCAATGGTTCGGTTTGGCATTCAATAATATTACAAAATTTTTTGCAATTTAAATTTTATGAAAAATTAAATAAAATTAATCATATATGAAGCTCATGATTGAAATATGTTTATGAAGCCTTTACAACGGATCTCCACCAAAAATGGCTTAAACATTTTCATTGCTGAGATTTTTGTTTAGATTAAATTTAATCGGATTACAAATAAGCTGGTAATTAATAACAGTTATACATATTTTTGATTTATCTGTATTTTTGCAAAAAAAAAAAAAAAAAAAAAAGAGATTCTAGTTTTTGGGTCAAGGATACCCAGTTGAGGTTGTACAGGAAGACAAAATATATTTTTGATTTATTATCTAGCAAACGACTATCAAATATAAATTGCATTGCAGTTTATGAAGAAATATACGTTTCAAAGTCTCATAATTTCCACATAAAAATCTGTAGCTCTATTGGTCATCATACTACTATTGGTCATCGTACTACTAAAAGAGTTTCAATTTACTTTTGAAATAAGCCCTAATTTTCTTACCTAATTACCTTTACCATGTAACTATTTTTCTGGCTCATTAACAGTGAAAGTTTTCACACACACTCACACTACACTACAACGACAAATTAACACTTTGTTGACCATGAATTACAAATGCAGAATAGCCAGCTTGTAGAAAAAGGTTAAAACGTTAATAAAACTTATCTCGAAATCAGGAAATAATAAAAAAAACAACAACAAAACCAGTTAACAAAATAAAGCAGTAAATATACAACAACAACAATTCTTTTATTTACATTACCCAGTTTTAGAAAACAAAAAATAAAATTAGCATGTTTGGTGATTTATTTAATTTATAATTAAAATTATTTTTCAAAAAAAAAATTGTCTTCAAGAAACAAAAGACTAAATTATTTAATCTTTATAAAAATCCACAGAATTCCACGGAACTTCGGAACATTTTCTATAGAAAAAATTCTGCGAATCTCAATTCGCCAATTTTTTCTCAAAAAAAAAAAAAAAAATTCACAGAACTTCAGTTCGCCATTTTTTCTATACAAAAACAAATCACAGAAACTCAGTTCGAAAATTTTTGTACAGAAAAAAAAATCACAGAACCTCAGTTGGAAACTTTTTGTATAGAAAAAATCACAGAACCTCAGTTCGGCAATTTTTGTCTATAGTAAAAATCACATAACACAATTTTTGTAAAGTTTTCTATAGAAAAAAATTGGCAATACAATCAATACGACCATATTTCCAATAGAAAAAGTTTCCAGAACATCAGTACGGCACACTTTTCTAGTAAAAACTTCACATACCCTTGGGTGTCTATTTTTTCTATTGAAAAAATCGTAGACCATTGGGTATATTTGTTTTATAAATTTTATATATTTTTTTATATTTTTTCTATAAAAACAATTAACATAACATTGAGTTTATTTTATTCTATAAAAAATCCATGGGTCTATTTTTTCTACTTTTTTTCTATACACCTTGAGTTTATTTTTCTATAGAAAAAGAATCACAGAGCCTTGGGTCTATTTTTTTCTATAGAAAAAAATGCAGACACCCCTGGGTCTATTTTTTTTCTATAGAAAAAAATTCACAGACCCTTGGGTTTATTTTTTTCTATAGAAAAAAATTTACAGACCGCCCTTGGGTCTATTTTTTCTATTGAGGAAAATTTACGGACCAGTCTATTTTTTCCATAGAAAAAAAAAATACTGACCCTTTGACCTATTTAGTTTTTCTATAGAAAAAAATTTGTGGACACTTGGGTAAATTTTTTCTATAGAAAAAATTCGTAGAACCTTGGGACAATTTTTTTTCTATAGAAAAAAATTCACAGTCCCTTTGGTCGATTTTTTTCTATTGACAAAAAAATCACATACACTAGGGTCTATTTCACAGACCCTTGGGTCTATTTTTTTCGATAGAAAAAAATTCACCGACCCTTGGGTCTATTTTTTTCTATAGGAAAAAATTCACAGACCCTTGGGTCTATAGAAAAAAATTCACAGACCCTTGGGTCTATTTTTTTCGATAGAAAAAAATTCACAGACCCTTGGGTCTATTTTTTTCGATAGAAAAAAATTCACAGACCCTTGGGTCTATTTTTTTCGATAGAAAAAAATTCACAGACCCTTGGGTCTATTTTTTTCTATAGAAAAAAATTCACAGACCCTTGGGTCTATTTTTTTCTATAGAAAAAAATTCACAGACCCTTGGTTCTATTTTTTTTTATAGAAAAAAATTCACAGACCCTTGGGTCTATTTTTTTCGATAGAAAAAAATTCACAGACCCTTGGGTCTATTTTTTTCTATAGAAAAAAATTCACAGACCCTTGGGTCTATTTTTTTCTATAGAAAAAAATTCACAGACGCTTGGGTCTATTTTTTTCTATAGAAAAAAATTCACAGACGCTTGGGTCTATTTTTTTCTATAGAAAAAAATTCACAGACCCTCGGGTCCATTTTTTTCTATAGAAAAAAATTCACAGAAGCTTGGGTCTATTTTTTTCTATAGAAAAAAATTCACAGAAGCTTGGGTCTATTTTTTTCTATAGAAAAAAAATTCACAGACCCTTGGGTCTATTTTTTTCTATAGAAAAAAATTCACAGACCCTTGGGTCTATTTTTTTCTATAGAAAAAAATTCACAGACCCTTGGGTCTATTTTTTTCTATAGAAAAAAATTCACAGACCCTTGGGTCTATTTTTTTCTATAGAAAAAAATTCACAGACCCTTGGGTCTATTTTTTTCTATAGAAAAAAATTCACAGACCCTTGGGTCTATTTTTTTCTATAGAAAAAAATTCACAGACCCTTGGGTCTATTTTTTTCTATAGAAAAAAATTCAAAGACCCTTGGGTCTATTTTTTTCTGTAGAAAAAAATTCACAGACCCTTGGGTCTATTTTTTTCTGTAGAAAAAAATTCACAGACCCTTGGGTCTATTTTTTTCTGTAGAAAAAAATTCACAGACCCTTGGGTCTTTTTTTTTCTATAGAAAAAAATTCACAGACACTTGGGTCTATTTTTTTCTATAGAAAAAAAAATCACAGACCCTTGGGTCTATTTTTTTCTATAGAAAAAAATTCACAGAACCTTGGCTCTATTTTTTCTATAGAAAAAAATTCACAGACCCTTGGGTCTATTTTTTCTATAGAAAAAAATTCACAGAAGCTTGGGTCTATTTTTTTCTATAGAAAAAAATTCACAGAAGCTTGGGTCTATTTTTTTCTATAGAAAAAAATTCACAGAAGCTTGGGTCTATTTTTTTCTATAGAAAAAAAAATCACAGACCCTTGGGTCTATTTTTTTCTATAGAAAAAAATTCACAGACCCTTGGGTCTATTTTTTTCGATAGAAAAAAATTCACAGACCATTGGGTCTATTTTTCTGGAGAAAAAATTTACGAAACCTTAGTTCTCGATTTTTTCTATAGAAGAAATTTACAGAACTTCACTTCTGGATTTTTTTTCTATAGAAAAAAAATACAGAACCTCGGTTCTCGATTGTTTTTCTATAGAAACAATTTACAGAACCTCAATCCTCATTTTTTTTCTCTGGAAAAAATTCATAGAACCTTAATTCTCAACATTTTTTAATAGAAAAAATCACAGAATCTCAGTTCGCTATTTTGTCGGTATTTTTCTTTTTCTATAGACAGAATCTCTGTTCGCCATGTTTCCCTATATGGAACCTTATTTACAAAAAATTAATTCTTTTATAATTCCGAAAAATAATGACAGCTCCATTTAAAAATTTCCTTCAGTTCAAGGACCTCCATTGCGAACAAAAATAGTTAATCGAAAACCAACCCGAAAAAAGAAAGATAAATATATGTAAACATCTCCAATATTGAATGAAGTACCCAAAAACCCATTACAACTTCAGCCTACATTAAGTCAACTCAAGATATACACATTAAATCCATTCACATTTTTGTTTTTGTAACGTTGAACCTGGTGACCTAATGTACGAAGCCTACCTCCACAGGGAACTGCAACAGTAGTAACATGTCATGTAAAAATTATACAAAAAGTGGCAAAGTTGATTGCACTCTTTCCGTAGCTAAAGGGCAACGACGAGAAGGAAAAAAAAAGGATTTGCAGCAGAAAAAATATTTTCCAGACGGTTTGTAATGAGACAGTCAGAGCAGAGTCAGAGCGCATTGGAGCTGAAGTAACAAAAAAACGCAGAGCTGAGAGAACGAACATCCTGGGTACCAAAGTCAAACCAAGTGGAAATTTTCCCGCCACCAGGCAACAGCAGCAGTAGCAACTCGAAATTAACTAAACAACAACACATGCAACGCGTTGAGGTTGCCACAGTAACACGGTGACTGACATAGAGTCACACAAACACATACACACACACAAGTGTATAGCTAGATACTGCTATACACCACGATAGTTTCATGTTGCACGAATGAAAAGGATATGCATGAACTGCAATACATGTGGGACAAGTGGGCCAAGAGATAAAAACCCCAAGCGAGAGAGAGAGAGAAAGGGAGAGAGAGAGCGAATCAACAGCATGTTGCTGATGTTAGACCGAGCGACTTGAAACAGGAAATGCAACATTTGCATGCAAATAATATTGTAATAATGTACAGCAACAAAAACAAAAATAATGTAGGCAACCAACAACAACAAATCTCACACAAAGCCAAATGTTGTAGCTGTTTTGCTATTTTTGTTGCTTTTTTTCAGGCTTAAATATCTGCTTACTGTCGACATATTTTTTCTGGGTTATCTTTTGAATTATGATGGAGAACGAATGAACGAGCAAGCAAGTGAGCTCCATAGAGCTCCGGAACCCAAAGGAGATAAAAATAAAAACAAAACACAACGTTTAGCATATTTTTTTGAAGAGTCCTCTTTTTTGTCTGTCTGTCGGTGTGTTAAAATTAGTTGCCTACTTTTAGGCAATGCTATGAAGGGCTAATATTATTCCATGGTGGATGAATGAGTGTAGGTGTGTGCGAGTGACTGTGTTCGTCATGGAGCTTTGAACGGAAATAAAAGAGGAAATAATGACTTGTTTGTAACTGGGTTCGTAGGCAACTATTTACTTTAGTTTTAACCTATATAGGAGTATGAATAGAATTTTTTGAAGATGACGAGAAAAAAACAAGGCAATAATATATTTTATTTATGTAAATAAAAATAAATATTTATTAAAATAAATTATTTTTCTGGAGAAAAAAACAGCCCTTGCAAGCACAATTATATAATATATATATATATATAATAAAATATATCCATGCCTAAAAAGTCAATAAGAAATAGGGTTTTATTTAGATCTAAAATAGGCAATATTTAATTTGCCATACTGAGGCGTATACATACTGACAATACTCATACGTTCTATTATATCGATTTCTCAAAAAAAACATACCTAAGGGTATTTTTTTCTTTATCCAATTTTGTTTTAATAACTCCACACGCATATACAGAGAGTCTGTGGATATTTTTCTATATTAAAAATGCAGAGCTGAGATTCTTCGGTTTATTGTAGATAGGCCGTTTTTTTAATATTGAACATTTCGACGCCTCCGAACCATAGTATGCTAAGTCTGAAAAGTGAGTTTTTCAGTAGAAGCTTTCAAAGTATGGAAGTTTCTTTAATCGTACGTGCAATGCTAAGTACATTTTTGCTTATAACTTTGGTTTGGATTGGCCGATGATTACCAAAATTTCTGTGAATTTAAATTAAGGACCGTAGTATCTAAAAACGTAAAGAACTTTAAAACATGCTAAGAACAAATTTTTGGTATTTTGGGGGTTCTGATCGTATTTTTCGACCGAATTGACTATAATTTAGTACGTCGAGTTCTTATTAGGTAGCAAATCTCTCCACTATAAATTATAAATTTTGCTCAATTTTTTCTGGTAGCCCCCATATAAGGGTAGATTTTCGGTATTTTGAGGTTCTTGAACCAAATTCTTTTTATACCCTTCACCACACTGTGGTATAGGGTATTATGTCTTTGTGCATATGTTTGTAACAGGCAAAAGGAAACGACATAGACACATGGTTACTTATGAGAATATGCATATGCGATTTAAGCACGAAATTTGGCACAGCGTAACAAATTAGGTCTAGAATGATGTGTGTTAAGTTTCCTGAAAATTGGTTCAGATTTGGATATATATCTCATATATATTTTCGTCCGATTTAAGGTAAAGTGTGCACAAAAGTCCCTATATATCTCTCGATTTGCACTAAATTTGGCTCAGCGTAATGAATTAGGTCTAGATGTGTGTTAAGTTTCCTGAAATCGGTTCAGATTTAGATATAGCTTCTATATCTGAGCAAATGAACAATTTAGTATCGGCTGCAGAATGACGTGTTTATGGTTCTAAATTCATTTTACTGATCCTTTAAAAATGCGACGTCTGTTAGAATTCATCTGTTGAATATACTCAAAATGGTGAAGGGTATCATATAGTCGGCCCCGTCCGACTTTACTACTTTCCTTACTGTTTTTTTTATAAAATAAAAAATGCCGATCTGAGGTTCTGTGCCGAACTGATTTTTCTGAATTTTTTCTCTAGAAAAAATGGTTCCGTCATTTTTTTTTATAGAAAAAAATGACGAATTATGAATTAGTTTTGGTAATTTTTTTATAGAAAAAATTGGCAAACTGAGGTTTTGTATTTTTTTATAGAGAAATTTGGCAAACTGAGGTTCTGTGAATTTTTTCTATCGAAAAAAATTGCAATCTGATTTTTTTTTTTTTTTTTTTGTGAAAAAGATATTGCGTCTCAGATTTTATTTCTTAAATTCCCACATTTGTGTTACCCCAAGCCAGTTTATGTAAATACTGGTTATAAATACGAACAATACTTTCTTTGCATATATAATTGTTGTTTAATTTGTTAAAAAAAAACAACAACAACAGCAAATGTAAAACAAGAAATTTTTAAACAATAACAAAAAGAAACACATAAACAATTAAACAACAAAATGAAATACCAATAAAACAACGACGGGTGAAAGTGATGTCATGTTGCTAAAATTAATTTCTTCTTTTACAATTTTTTTAAATATTTCATTTAAAAAAAATGTGAACCACATAACAATTCATTTGTCAGTTTTTGGGCCATTAACAAATCAAAAAATACAATCGTTTTTTAAATAATATATTGAAATTGATTTAAAAATTTATCGACTGCTATTGAGACGTTTTGCATATTTGAAACCACTTGATGTGTTGATGTTCATTTAGATGATCTTCAGGTCCACTTCAAAACAAAGCTATAAAAATTTGGTTTATTATAGAGACATAAAATAGAAAAAATCTGCATAAACGATTCGATCCAAAAACATAATAAATAATACAGACTGTGATTAAATATGTTAATTTCAGTAGAAGCTATTTTTTTGTGGTGGGTACTTCCAGTGTTACTTCTGTTACCTATTTTTTACAGACCATTCTCCCCTTGGATATTTTCCCAGTTCTCGATTTTTTCCCATAGAAAAATTCACAGAACCTCAGTTCTCGATTTTTTTTTTTTTATAAAAATCCCACTGAACCTCAGTTTCTTAATTTTTATACCCTACACAACTATGTTGTCAGGGTATTATAGCTTTGTGCAGCCCCAAGAGTTTATAACGCCGCGAAATATTGGTCCTAGACCCACTTTTAAGTATACCGATCGTCATATCTCGACTAGCTGAGTCGATCTAGACATGTGTTTCCGTCCGTCCGTCTGTCCATTATAATTTGTAAACAAGATACAGGCCACAATTATGGGCCAATCTTCACGAAATTTTGCATGTCGGAAGGGTTTGGCCCAATGAAGACCTCTATTGTTTTTGGTAAAGATCGGTTAATATTTAGGGCATGAAATGGACCAAATACATAATTTTTGTCGGTTTTTCTGGTCGCTCCAGAGGCCGCAATTATGGCCCAAACATCTCGAATTTTTACATGGAGAAGGGGATTGGGCCAAAGAATAAGCATGTTTTGATAAAGATTGGTCAATATTCAGCCGGTTAACTGGACCCTGACTTTTGTGTGAAAAATTAAAAAAAATTGTATTCTAGTTGAGCCGAGAAGTTGATAGTATATCCAAGAGGAGTGATTGACCTTTAAATTGATTGTCGTATGTACTCGGATGTGGGAGTTATACGTAAATATTTACAGGTATTTATATATTCAGATGTTATTAAATAAACTATTACTACACTAGAGGGCAGAAATATAGCCCGGATCGCTTTGAAATGTTCCATGAGGTTCCAGTTATGGTCAAGGACAACGCCTATAATTTTCGGTGATGGTCAGATAATAATTTTGGGATGAATTGGACCAAAAACTCATTTTTGTGTTTTTTTTTTCGATTCTATCTATAGGCTACAATTATAAGCCGATAAATATGTCAGTGTAAAGAAGAGGTTCGGTTGATCTCTAATCTGAAAAGAGGGTGCAACTATCGCGAAATATTACTATTATTATTACGAATATTGTGGTAGTTGTGCAGGGTATCGTATGGTCGGCCCCACCCGACTATACTGCTCCGCTCACTGGTTTTTCTATTTATACCCTTCACCACACTGGTACAGGGTATTATGTCTTTGTGCATATGTTTGTAACAGGCAAAAGGAAACGAGATAGACACATGGTTCCGTCTGTCCGTCTGTCTGTCTGTCCATGTATTTTTGTGAGCAAAGTACAGGTCGCATTTATGATCCGAATTGGATGAAATTTGGCACAGCTCATTTGTTTGGCCCAAGGACGAACCCTATTGAAATTGGGAAAAATCGGTTCAGATTTAGATATAGCTCCCATATATATATTTAACCGATTTAATGTAAACGGTCCCTATATATCTTTCGATTTGCACGAAATTTGGTACAGCATAATGAATTAGGTCTAGAATGATGTCTGCCAAGTTTCGTGAAAATCGGTCAAGATTTAGATATAGCTCCCATATATAGTTTCGTCCGATTTCATGTAAATAGTGCCCCAAAGTCCCTATATATCTTTCGATTTGCACGAAATTTGGCAATAACGTACTGAATTAAGCCTCGAGTGGTGTCTGCCAAGTTTCGAGAATATCGGTCCAGATTTAGATATAGCTCCCATATATAGTTTCGTCCGATTTCATGTAAATGGTGCACCAAAGTCGCTATATATCTTTCGATTTGCACGAAATTTGGTACAGCCTAATCATTTAGGTCTAGAATGATGTCTGCCAAGTTTCGTGAAAATCGGTCCAGATTTAGATATAGCTCCCATATATAGTTTCGTCCGATTTCATGTAAATGGTGCACCAAAGTCGCTATATATCTTTCGATTTGCACGAAATTGGGCATAACGTACTGAATTGAGTCTAGAATGATGTCTACGAAGTTTCGAGAAAATCGGTCCAGATTTAGATATAGCTCCCATATATAGTTTCGTCCGATTTCATGTAAATGGTGCACCAAAATCCCTATATATATTTCGATTTGCAAGAAATTCGGCATAACGTTCTGAGTTGAGCCTAGAGTGATGTCTGCCAAGTTTTGAGAAAATCGGTCCAGATTTAGATATAGCTCCCATATATAGTTTCGTCCGATTTTATGTAAATGGTGCGCCAAAGTCCCTATATATCCTTCGATTTGCACGAAATTTGGCATATCGTAATGAATTACGTCTAGAATGATGTGTGTTAAGTTTCGTGAAAATCGGTTCAGATTTAGATATAGCTCCTATATATTTTTTCTTCCGAGTCTGTGTAAATTGTGCACTAAAGACCCAAAGTTTGTCTGATTTCCACACAATTGGTACAATGAACTGTAGTTACTATAATACATTTCCTTTACATTGCTTTATATAATTTTGTCCCATTGTAAGAAGCAACCCTATATCTGACCAAATGAAAACTTTAGTGTTGGTTACAGAATGACATGTTTATGGATCCATTTTCATGTTAATGATCCTTCAAGAATTCTACGTCTGTTATGATTCATCTGTTGAATATACCCAAAGTGGTGAAGGGTATCATATAGTCGGCCCCGTCCGACTTTACTGCTTTCCTTACTGGTTTTTATATTAACAGAACTTCAGTACTACACTCCACCATTAAATAATAATGATAATACACGCTTCGTAAATATTTGAGATCACAAAGATTTTTTTTTCTACAGAAGAAAGTTCAGAGAATCTCAGTTCGCAGTTCTTTTCTATAAAAAAAAAATACTATAGAAAACATTTCCAAAACTTCAGTTCGCTACATACTTCTGTAGGGAAAAATTCTCAGTATGTCAGTTAAACGATTTTTTATTAAAAAAAAAAAATTAAAGAACCTTAGTTTGGTACTTTTTTAATATAAAAAAAATCACTGAGCCTTAGTTCAGAAATTGTTTCTATAAAAAATCACAAAAACAATTTTCCTCTTAGGTATTCTTTAGGAAGTCCATTAAATATTATTGTTTATACACATTCCGCAAATATACTCACCCATTTCTGAGTCATTTGATGACATTATTCATTCCACCTTGTAGATTATCGAAATTAAAAAGCCAGTGATTTATTTATTTTGGTTTTATTTATAAAAATAACAAAACAATATTTATTTATTTTTCTATTCAAGCAGTCATTCAGACAAACTCAATAGCTATATTTTATATAACTAAATATTTTTATTTTGTAATAAAAAAAATACATCACAATTTACTTAAAAATATATAATTTTATACTTGGCAAATACATTAAAATATGTTCTGAAATTTTAATAATAGTAAACTAGGAAAACAAAATTATATGGAAATTTTTAATGGAAGCAATGTTTGAGGTCTGATTTGATCGCAGGTCCACATTTTTTTCTAAAGTATAAAATTTGCAGAACCTTAATTCGCGATTATTTTTATAGAAATTTGTGTCCATAGAAGAAGTCCACAGTATTTTTTTTTTTTTTTTTTTTTTGAAACAAAATCACAGAACCTCAATTAGACAATTTTTTTCTATGGGAAAAAAATTCACAGAACCGCAGTTCGGCAATTTTTTATATACAAAAAAAAAAAAACAATGAATCAAATAAAAAACAGAATCTCAGTTCCGGAATTTTTCTATAGAAATAATTTAGAGAACCTCATATGAAAACAAATTCACAGAGATTCAGTTCGATATTCTTTTCTGTAGAAAAAATCATAGACCATCTATAGACAAAATTACAAGCCGTCAGTTCGCATTTTTTTTTCTATCAGAACAAATTATAGGCCCCTCTGGTCTGCATTTTTCTCTGTGGGAAACAAAAATCTCAGAACCTCAGATATATTATTTTTTTCTTTAATGTTGTTTTAATTTTAATAAATATTTATATATTTAGGTTTTTCAAATTTTATTTATATCACTTTATTGTTATCATTTTTATTTATTTATTTATTTTTTTTTTGTTTTTAATTTTCATTATTTCTAAATAGGTACTATCGTTTATATAGTAGGTGGTGTATATATACATACATATAAATTTTTAAAATATTTGTTAGATTACTTTTTTTTTTTTTTTTTGATTTTAATTTAATACGTGATTGTAATATTTACGTTTATAATTAGTTATTGCCTCATGCCCAATCAGTCGGTCCCATTGCCATTTGTGAGTGCACACAATTTCACATTAACTTTAAGTAAGTAAATTAATTGTTCAATTATTCTCTGAGTGTGTGCGTGCGTAGTTAATTAGCATTTCAAGATACATATTTGAAAAGAGGGTGGCTAAATTAACAACATAGCTGACAAGAAAAATATTCGACGATTTTTATGGCAGTGTGAAAGGAAACAGGGTGATGTGGAAAATGTGGACAGCTTTAAATATTTTCTAAGAAATAAGGATCATCAGGTATATTTTTTTATAGAAAAATTTTGCATATCCTAAGTGACGCTATTTTCTATAGAAAAAAAAATAATTCACAGACCATCACGTACTTTTTTCTATAAAAAATCAGGACCAGACCCTCAAGTTGCTTAAAAAATCGAATACTTAATTCTGTTGTTTTCTGTATCAAAAAGAGTGCAAGACCTCAGGTCTGCATATTTTCGGTAAAATAACATTTAGAGAAGCTCAGATCTATGTCTCTTTCATAGATAAAAATCACAGACCACCTATGAAACATATTTGTTTCTATAGAAAACCAGTAAGGAAAGTAGTAAAGTCGGACGGGGCCGACTATATGATACCCTTCACCACTTTGAGTATATTCAACAGATGAATCCTAACAGAAGTCGCATTTTTAAAGGACCAGTAAAATGAAATTGGAACCATAAACACGTCATTCTGCAACCGATACTAAATTGTTCATTTGGTCAGATATAGAAGCTATATCTAAATCTGAACCGATTTCAGGAAACTTAACACACATCATTCTAGACCTAATTTGTTACGCGGTGCCAAATTTCGTGCAAATCGAAAGATATATAGGGACTTTGGTGCACCATTTACATTAAATCTGACGAAAGTATATGTGGGAGCTATATATAAATCTGAACCGATTTTCAGCAACTTTACACACATCATTCTAGACCTAATTTGCTACGCTGTGCCAAATTTCGACTCAAAAAGTGATTCTATGCATATTCTCAAAAGGAGCCATGGGTCTATCTCGATTATTTTTGCATGTTACAAACATATGCACAAAAACATAATACCCTGTACCAGAAAAAAGAATTTGGTTCAAGAACCTCAAAACCTGGGGGCTACCAGAAAAAATTGACCAATATTTATAATTTATAGTGGAGAGATGTGCTACCTAATAAGAACTCGACGTACTAAATTACAGTCAATTTGGTCGAAAAATCCGATCAGAACCCCCAAAATACCAAAAATTTTGGGGTACCGTTATATGGGTACTACCAGAAAAACTGGACCTATATTTATAATTTTTAGTGGAGTAATTTGGTACCCAATAAGAACCCAATGTACAAAATTTCAGCGAATTCAGTTATAAAGCGAGCCCAAAAACCCGAAAATACAGAAAATTGGGGGTGCCTTATATGGGGGCTTTCCGAAAAAATGGACCTTTATTTATAATGTTTGGTAGAGAGATTTGCTACACAATAAGAACACAAAGTACCAAATTTCAGTGAATTCGGTCGAAAAATGCCATCAAAACCCCCAAAATACCGAAAATTGGGGGTAATCTTATATGGGGGCTATTTGAAAAAATGGACCTTTATTTATAATTTTTGGTAGGGAGATTTGCTACCCAATAAGAACTCAATGTACAAAATTTCAGCGAATTCAGTTAAAAAACGAGCTCAAGAACCTCAAAATACCGAAAATTTGGGGGTACCCTTATATGGGGGTTATGCGAAAAAATGGACCGTTATTTATAATTTTTGGTAGGGAGATTTGCTACCCAATAAGAACACAAAGTACCAAATTTCAGCGAATTCGGTCTGAAAATGCGATCAAAACCCCCAAAATACCGAAAATTGGGGGTAATCTTATATAGGGGGGCTATCCGAAAAAATGGACCTTTATTTATAATTTTTGGTAGAGAGATTTGCTACCCAATAAGAACTCAAAGTACCAAATTTCAGCGAATTCAGTTAAAAAACGCGCTCAAGAACCTCAAAATACCGAAAATTTTGGGGTACCCTTATATGGGAGCTATACCTAAACGTGGACCGATTTTCTCCAATTTCAATAGGGTTCGTCCTTGGGCCAATTAAGTGACCTGTGCCAAATTTCATCCAAATCGGATCATAAATGCGACCTGTACTTTGTTAACAAAAATACATGGACGGACGGACGGACGGACAGACGGACGGACAGACGGACATGCATAAATCGACTCAGAAAGTGATTCTATGCATATTCTCAAAAGGAACCATGGGTCTATCTCGATTATTTTTGCCTGTTACAAACATATGCACAAAGACATAATACCCTGTACCACAGTGTGGTGAAGGGTATAAAAATCACTGACTCTCAGATCAGTTTTTTTTGCTAATTTTTTTTCCATAAACCCCTCTATGTCTTTATTTTGTATATAAAAAATCTGAGTTAGGGCATCAGTCTTAGAACTGAATAAATGCTCAGGCCTCAACAACAATTTTTTCTTCAATAGAAGAAAATTTGTAGACTCGTGTATTTCCACTTGGATCACCCCAAAATATTCGTCGAAGACCCTAGAATAATTTATAAGTCTATTTATTAAAGATCTTCTGTTGAAATCACGATAGAGGTCACGATATTTAATGCAGATCTTCTGGACATACTATGCTTTTATTCAGAGGAAGCTTGGAATGGAATATGAAATTCATCTGTCCACGTTTGGGTATTTTGAAGCTTTTGCCCGAATTTTCCAACCGACATTTCTGTAAGGGTCATAGAAAGGTCGTCCTCCCACTACAGCATGTTAAAGATCATATCAGAATTTTTATTAACAATATGTAAGTGGTAGCAGTGACCTATCTAAGGGTGGAGGTTGACCTATCTCACAGAGGTCTTGTACAATTTTAACTAGATTGAATGCGGTCTATAGTGGCGAAGTGTCCTGAATCTAGAGGTATTCGGAATATGAAATTCAAAGCTGTGCACAACGAAGGTTCGGAGGTTTGAGATAAAATATATATATTTTTAAGCTCAGAGTACTTATGAGTTCAGCTCAAAGATTTTTTAAGGTCATGATTGAGGTTATAAGAATTTCGTCTAAAATGTTTTTTTGTTCTCTTTGATTGTCTGAATTTCGAAGGTCGTCTATTCACCTTTTGTTAGTTTTATTTAAAATGTCAATTTCGTCCCCCTACCCCCTCGCTTCAAATCAAACTCCAACCGGCGACTTATCTCTAAAATTATATATGGTCATTTTTGGCAATTTTTTGGCATAACTAATTATAAACATAATTTATTTTTTGCGGACTACATCTTGTTAGTGAAGCTATTAATAATTTTTTTTTTATAAAACAGTCATGGCATAAACTAAAATTAATACAACGGCCAGCCAAGGGCAAATAAACATTAAACAGGCTACCTCAGTCATTTTGCTGATTTTTTTTTTTTTTTTTTTTTTTTGAGAAGACAAACAGAAAAATCAAATATAAGAGCGGATTTATGGAAGTTATTGTAGTAGAGTTGTTGTTGTAGTTAGTGTTTTTTAACTGGTCTTGTGACTGATTTTTTTAATACTGAAATCTGCTTTAGATGCTGGATTGGCTTGGTGGGTTACTGATGCTGAACGGTTTGATAATAGAGATCTAAATTCGAATCCTTGATATTTTTTTCAATATATTTGTTGATGTCTGTTCTTTCTCCTTCTTGTGAGGTTGATTGGTGGGTTGTAGAAACTTCTACTGGACGGTGAATAGTTGAGATCCAATGAGATCCGATTCTTAAATGTACTATTTTTCCAATAAAAAATATGGTTGAATCTACTTATCCTTAAAAGGTCAGCTTTGATTTCAGATCTAAATTTTAATGCGACTAAAACTTTGGCTACTTGTTCGACAAATTTTTTTGATGGCAGCTTCTTCTTCTTCTCAAAAAGTGCGTAATGAGTTTTTGAAATTCTCTTATAAATTGCGTGGTTTAAGGGATCGGCTGAAACATCCAATAACTGTTAACAGCCAGAATCGATGGTCCAATTGTAATGATTGCTTTTTCTTCTGCTTAGTAGGGATCCAATTTTTAAAACTGCTAAAACTTTGATAGTTTTTTTGATAAAATTTATTAGTGGCAGATTTTCCTCAAGTAGGACTCTTGTTGGGATTTAAAATCCAAATTTAAAGTTGCGGGACCCTTTGAGTTATTTCCTGATGGTGGCCCCCCAAAGAAGTCAGTTATAATGTTTTTCCAGCAGAGATTTAGAAATGATCCAACCATTTAATACTCTGGGGTTCGGATTTGTCGATTTCTGGACGGTTATTAGTAGTAGTACTCAGTTTTTTAGTTACCCAGTAGTCAAGTAGAAATGCTTTGCCGCTTAACTAACATCTGTTGGTGGCCGTTGACTTGGAAATTTTTATTTTTATTGTCCTTAGTCAATATCCAGTTTATAAAGCTGCTCAATCTTTGCCAGTTTTTTATCAATGCAAATTATTGGCGGCTGCTAAACCCTTGGTAATTTTTAAGAAGTCACTTCTGGTGATTTTCAGGCTGTAGTTTGGATGAGATCCAAATAAAATGATCTGTTGGTTCTGTGTATAGGTTTTACTGGTGTTATTGGTGGATGTTGCTTTCTACTAAGTAACCGGTTAAAAATGATTTGCCGGGTTACGATATAAAATTGTTGATATAGTTTTCCTTTTAATTTCGGTTTAGTTGGGATCCAATTTTTAAAACTTCTGCACCGTTGTAAGGATTTCCAAAAAAAGTCACTTTTATAGAGTCTTTCCAGCTGAGGTCTCGATTAAATCCGAATTTGTAATTCTCTATGGGGTTCGATATAGCCTTTGCCGGTTTCTAGACGGATGTTATTTGACATTGTTTTCTACCAAGAAGTCAGGTAGAACTTTTTGCCGGTAACCAGCAAAATTTAGTGTCGGTGGTTGTTGGCCTCCAATTTATTTTTTTATTTATTGTTTTATTTTTTTCTTTACTTGTGGTTTATTAACTTCAAAATTATATTGTATTTTGTTGTAATTAGTATTAATTTTTTTCAATTTTGCTTATTTATTTCTTTTTTAGTTGTTTTATTTTTATAATTTTAGGTAATAATTTTGCTTTTTTGCCTTTGTTTATTTTTTTCTTCGCAATTTATTTTGTTTTTCTATTTTTAGCTATTTTTGTTTGATAAGCAATTTTTTTATTTGTGGATTTTTTTATTTGGCAAAAAAATAACAAATTTAATTTAATAATAAAACGTGTTGAGTTTTTAAAGCCACTGCAATATGTATTTTTTTATTTTTCTTTCTGTTTTTTACTGATTATTTTTCTGTTTCTTCTACGTTTCAATTCCAAATTTTTTTTTTTATCAAAACAATTTTTGTTTCTAGAAATTTAGATATTTCACTCTACATCGAAATGATGATTGATAGTTATTTCTCGTTCGTTTTTAGATTTTTTAATTACCATAATATGTCTTCTTCTTCTTTTTCAACATTTATGTGTAAATTTTGCCACAAACTATATTTCCAAAACTCTTCCGTTCACGTTTTAGCATTGGTTGTGGTTGTTGTTTTCAAAAAACAAAATTGTTTTAACAGTCCAAAGGTCAGTACCACACTTGTTGCTGCTCCACTCAAACACCATGGGAAATATGGTCACAACTAAAGGTTCAAATAATATTTCCACACTTTGGTAGTTGATGATGATGATGGCTGGGAAGAGGGTAATTGGTAGTAGAATCTGTGGTAGTTGGCATTACACCACGTGTTTTGCTGGTGTTGTTGTTTATGTTTTTGAAAGACAGTCTTTTCTTTACACATTTGGAAGGGAATTGTTTTTGGGCAAAACAATTTCTTTAACAAATATTTTATTATTTATATTATTTTTTTAAATAATATTTCACTTTTGTTTTTATTTATTTCTTTAAATAATACTTCTTCTTTTATTTTTTATTTCTTTAATTTGAAATCAACACACTCGTTTTATTATAACGCCGTCTACAAACGTACTGCTACACAGGCACCAATGATTTTCAAGTCTTAGTCTGGTGTTGTGTTAACTTGTTTTGTTTTGTTTTTTTCTGTATTTTTTACGGCCATTTGTTTATTTTCTCTTTTTTTCTACGTTGTCTTTTTGTTGTTATTATTCCCCCCATTAAGAAGAAGAAACACTCAAACAAGCAACAACAACAAAGCCACAGCAAACCACCTCAGTGTGCTACGTATCAAAACAAACACTTTATCAAGCAAAGGTATGCGCTCTCTCTCGCTCTCTATCCCCATACTCCCAATAATCATGCTCATGTTGGCTCTCAACAAGTAGGTGATTCATTGAATTTAATAAACACTCCAAACACCAATTGTTTATGAGTGGTATTTTGGTTGGGGATCATTTGCTCTCTCTCTCTCGCTCACACGATTGCCTCTCATAGTTGAAATGATAACCACCACAGAGATTGTTTTCTTTTTTCACTCAATGGGGGTAATGTTGTTTTGTTTTCATTTTACTCCCAGTGGTAAAAATATTCCATTACATATGGAATGGAAAATGTGTGACCCCCAGAAAAATAAATGGTTTACAATATGTCACAGAGTTCATCACATTGATTTGTATTAAGGGTTCGTATATAAAAAATAAAGGCTAGTACAAATATACAAGTTTCTGAAAGCCATAGGAGAGCTATAAGAATGTACTTTTAAAAAAGCGTGGATTTTTAAGGAATATTTTTTAAGATACTAGGAGGTTTATAAGTCTGTTTTATTTTTATTTTTCAACCACAAACATACAAACCTTCATCTTTTAAAATAATATAGGAGAAGTTGGTGGAAATATTTAATAAATATTTGGGGAGGAAATTGCCGAGATATTAAGTTCCGAGATAAAAACTTGCATTTTCAACAACAATTTTTTGAAATAATGTTTATACTCTCCACCATAAGTTGGGGTTTATATAAAATTTGAATTTGTCAATCCATCCATGAAACACATCGAAATAATCCTCGGTTGTTGAAATCACGATGGATATCGCAATATTTCAAAAAGAGTTCTGAAATATTGTTAGTCGTAGGATGCTTAGTACTGGCAAACGGAATATATCGATTCACCTTTTGGTATCTCCGGTATTTTGGTTAGGTCTTTGAATCGATTTAACTGCAATTTAATATTTGGTGTTTTTATTGCGTAGCAAATAAATCTACTACTAAAGATGGTCAATACTCCTCATTTTTGGGTAACCCCCGGAGTTCCGGCAAGTTGTTCATCCAAAATATCTGAACATTTATATTTTGGGTTCTCATAGGGTAGAAATCGTCCGGCTTCTATACAAGGCCACGAGACATTTTCGGCAATTTCAGATCCGAACCCAATTTAAGTAAAATCAACGGTGATAACTAAATAAAGGAGTATAAAAAAGTCCAAATCAATTTTACGTATTTTGAATGTCCAGTAAAGTTGGGGGGTAAAAAAGTTCGGCCCGAACTTACTTAATATAAACTCAGTCTTATCGATAATGAGGTTATATACACTTTTATACGGCAAAAATTTGGCAAATTCGTTTTAGACAATTTGGAGTCGATTTACAAATGTCCGTTCGTCTGGCCGGCTGGTGAGCACGATAACTATCGAAGGGAGTACCCGATTTCTTCGAAACTTCGCAGATCGTGATATTTCTATCAAACTTAGTTCAAGTTCGAAGATGGGGAATATCGGTTCACTGCTTCTGGTACCTCACCCACAAAATTGTGCAAAAAAAAAAACTATACGATTAGAACCAAACTCATTGGTTCACTCCTTCTTGTACCTCCCCCACAAATAGTAAATTTTTCTAGTTTCTCAATATTATACGAAAGGAATGCCCAAACTTTGCACGACCCAATAACCATAGCAAGTCTAGATCAAATCTGAAGGTGGCCCTCTTCTTCTGGTACATCCCCCATAAAGGGTCAATTTTTTATAAAATTGAATAAATCCGAAACCTCTTTGATAAACACATATACCTTATATAAACCGAAAAATCTGTGTATAAGTCTCCTTCCAATTGCATATAAAGTGCTATTCAGCGTACTGTGCGAACGACTGAAGCCAATGGTCAATGACATTATAGGACCATATCAATGTGGCTTCAGACCTGGCAAATCCACAATTGACCAGATTTTCAATCTGCGCCAAATCTTGGAAAAAAACCCACGAAAAACACATCGATACATTCCACCTATTCGTCGACTAATAAGCCGCATTCGTCAGCCCTATCCGTTCAGAGGGGTATGAATCCATGTCTGCGTTTGGCATTCCTGCAAAATTAATTCGGCTATGCAGGATAACTTTAACAGGCACAAGATCAGCAGTTAAAGTCTGAAATAACCTCTCGGAGCCCTTTAGTTTGTCGTGTGGGTCTGATGGCATCAACGCGCAAGACGTCCAGTAGACTCGGACCAACTGTAGAACTTGAGAACTACAGCTTCGAGGTAGTCAAAGATTTTATATACCTTGGTACCACCATAAATAAAACGAATGACATTAGTTTTGAAATTCGGATAAGGATAGTGATGGCCAACCGATGCTACTATGGTCTGAGCAAACAACTCAAAAGCAAGGCCACCTTCCGCCAGACCAAACCCACACTCTGAAGCATGGGTACTTACGCAAGCAGATGAGACAGCTCTTGGAGTGTTTGAGAGAAAAATTCTCCGAAAGATCTATGGGCCGATCTTCGTTGACGGTGAATATCGCCGTCGAATGAACCATGAGTTGTACCAGCTATACTCGGACATGGACATTGTTAGGTCATGTTGTGAGAATGGATGAAGTTGCCCCAGCCCAGAAGGCATATAAAAGCGAACCAGCTGATGGTTCACGCAGAAGGGGAAGGCCACGAATACGTTGGAAAGATCATGGCGAAGACAATATCGCCCAAAATGGCCTTTCAAATTGGAAAAAACTGCGCAAAAGACCGACGCGCCTGGAAATCTTTTCTAAGCTCGGCTTATGGAACGAAAGTTCTGCCACAAGCCAGCTAAGTAAGTAAGATGAAGTGCAAGGATTTTTTTAACTATACAGTTGGAAATTCTTTAAAAAATGCAGGGTTATAATTATTATTTTTTTAATATTTTTTACAAAAAAAACTCTTCAAGAATATTTCTTTCAAAAATCCACGCTCCTTTTGATTATATCTTAAAAATCAGGACTTTCGAACTTTGACTTCGAATCTACACCACTATGGATCTTCAAAAATTATCTGTTAAATCCTCGCTCTGGTGGCCCTGGAAAAAGACATTCTTTAGAAAATCCACAATCGTTAATCTGACAGCCCTTCAAATATATTCCTCATATATTGAAATAATTATTATATTATTATACATACATTTCAATATTAAAATATTTCTGGTTTTTGTTAATTTGTTTTTTTTTTCATTCCATTTTGTATTCTGGTTTGTATGACCTTTTAGTCGACATCAATTGTCTATTCGTACACCTGACAATAATCCACTTCGATAGTTTTCAGTTTAATAAACGAGTGAGGGGAAGTGATTTTCACAACCAGTTTAATTAATTATTCTTAGTCTTTTATTTTATTTTATTTTATTTTTTTGTTATTTTCAATTCATTTCCAATTTAAATTAAATGATAATAATGCAGTTAATATTTATTCTATATATCACTGAATACATGTATGTGTATTAGTATATATGTGTGTGTTGGTGTTTGCCGAGCGCATTTACAATCACACACAGTTTTGTTGATTATTGTGCAAGTCAATCTAGCTGACTACTGCTATCTGTCGTTGTTGTTGTTTTTGTATACATTTTATTTTATTGTTGTTAATTTTATTCCGAACCTAACGACTAGCTTGCCTGCTTTCGAGTTGACAGAAGTGAATTATCATAATTTAGTACTTTTAACGTTATTTTTTATTTTCCTAGCTTTTGTAATCTCGATGTTATCTCTCGTCATCGCAGTCATTGTTATCGTTTTTTGATAACTTTTTTTTTCAACTACTCTGCCGGTTGTTGTAATACCAGTTTCGAAATGCTGAGGGAAAAATTACAGCAGAGAGATGCATTGTTTGATTTGTTTTATATTTTATTGTTGTTGTTGTTTTTCTTTATAAAAAAATTAGTAATGTGTCATTTCACACGCAATTGCTAATATATGAGAGTTTCTTGAAGGGGCTTGAGAATTTAGAAAATACTCCTAGGAAAAAAATTATTTAGAAAAATCTACGCCTGGTGTAGGCCTAGGAAATAATTATTTAGAAAAATCTACGCCTTGTGTAGGCCTAGGAAAAAATTATTTAGAAAAATCTACGCCTTGTGTAGGCCTAGGAAAAAATTATTTAGAAAAATCTACGCCTTGTGTAGGCCTAGGAAAAAATTATTTAGAAAAATCTACGCCTTGTGTAGGCCTAGGAAAAAATTATTTAAAAAAATCTACGCCTGGTGTAGGCCTAGGAAAAAATTATTTAGAAAAATCTAATCCTTGTGTAGGCCTAGGAAAAAATTATTTAGAAAAATCTACGCCTTGGATAAAAATATTTAGAAAAATCTAATCCTTGTGTAGGCCTAGGAAAAAATTATTTAGAAAAATCTACGCCTTGGAAAAAATTATTTAGAAAAATCTATGCCTTGTGTAGGCCTAGGAAAAAATTATTTAGAAAAATCTATGCCTTGTGTAGGCCTAGGAAAAAATTATTTAGAAAAATCTACGCCTTGTGTAGGACTAGGAAAAAATTATTTAGAAAAATCTACGCCTTGTGTAGGCCTAGGAAAAAATTATTTAGAAAAATCCACGCCTTGTGTGGCTGCTCTTCAAAAACATTCTTTAAAAAATCAACGCCTTCAAAAATATTCTTTAAAAAATCCACGCCTTGTGTGGCTGCTCTTCAAAAATATTCTTTAAAAAATCCGAACCTTGTGTGGCTGCTCTTCAAAAATATTCTTTAAAAAATCCACACCTTGTGTGGCTGCTCTTCAAAAATATTCTTTAAAAAATCCACACCTTATGTGGAAGCTTGAAAAAATATTATTTAAAAAAATGTATTTTTTAAGTCGATATTTAAATACCTTAAGATTTTTATTATATAAAAATTAGAATTATGTTTATATTATATAGAAAATATTTTCATTTATTAATTTCTAAATTAATTTCAGAATTCTCTTTCCTTTCAGGTATGTTTTTCGTTTTGTTTTGTTGTTTTTGTTACTTCGCACGCACGCACGTCCCTTCAATTTGTTTTGAAATGCTTTTTTCCATAAAACCGCTTTTGTTCATTGATGATGGGTAAGATTTACATTTTTTTCTTTTTTATTAAATCCTTGTCGAATACGAATACCTTATTTTATTATATGGCCCAATCAAAGGCTAACAAAATATTTAACAATTAATTATGCAGGACAAAAGGAATGTCAATAAAAATGCCAAATCATATACTGAAATCGACCTGTTGCCTGCCTTGCCCTTATGACCCCCCGCTCCGCCCTTTCTCAAATTAATTACAATTTATTTGCCAAAGTCATTGCCGTCGTCATCGTCCTACTGCCTTAACTGCTGGAAATTAATTTACGAAGGATCCGGATCCAACTACAACGCAATTAGCTTGTAATATATTACATTCATTGACATTTTTTTGTTTTTGTTGCCTTTGTATTTTATTGTTGTTGTTGTTTTTTAGTTGTAAATGTGTCCGGCTGAAGGACTTTACCGACATGACATTAATTAAACGAAACGACATGTCGTTCCTTCGTTGTCTGGTGACCCCATTTGACCAAAAGAGCCAATCAGCCGGCCACTACACTTGTGAGGGTTTTTCACCCACTATAACTAGTTTTTTTTTTGTTTTTTGGTGTTATAGTTGTTGTCATGTCCATCATGTCACTGACACTATTATTTTATTGATTTGTTGGCTCAACCCCCTCCTAGATTGTAGAGACAAGCCAATAATCAAAAAAAAAGTCCTTGAAATCTAATGAGGAAATTGGTCAAATGTGATTGAGGAAAAAAAGTAGCCCCTCTAATTGGAATGATAAATATTCCGTCGTAAAAAATTATTTAAAAAGTCTACGCCTTGTATGGAGCCCTAATGAAAAATTATTTAAAAAATCTACGCCTTGTATGGAGCGGTAAAAAAATTATTTAAAAAATCTACGTCTTGTATGGAGCCCTAAAAAATTATTTAAAAAATCTACGACTTGTATGGAGCCCTAAAAAAATTATTTAAAAAATCTACGCCTTGTATGGAGCCCTAATGAAAAATTATTTAAAAAATCTACGCCTTGTATGGAGCCCTAAAAAAATTATTTAAAAAATCTACGCCTTCTATGGAGACCTAAATAAATTATTTAAAAAATCTACGCCTTGTATGGAGCGGTAAAAAAATTATTTAAAAAATCTACGACTTGTATGGAGCGGTAAAAAAATTATTTAAAAAATCTACGCCTTGTATGGAGCGGTAAAAAAATTATTTAAAAAATCTACGCCTTGTATGGAGCGGTAAAAAAATTATTTAAAAAATCTACGCCTTGTATGGAGCGGTAAAAAAATTATTTAAAAAATCTACGCCTTGTATGGAGCCCTAAAAAAATTATTTAAAAAATCTACGCCTTGTATGGAGTCCTAAAAAAAATATTTAAAAAATCTACGCCTTGTATGGAGCCCTAAAAAATTATGTAAAAAATCTACGCCTTGTATGGAGCCCTAAAAAAATTATTTAAAAAATCTACGCCTTGTATGGAGCCCTAAAAATTTTTTTAAAAAATCTACGCCTTGTATGGAGCCCTAAAAATTTTTTTGAAAAATCTACGCCTTGTATGGAGCCCTAAAAAAATTATTTAAAAAATCTACGCCTTGTATGGAGCCCTAAAAAATTTTTTTAAAAAATCTACGCCTTGTATGGAGCCCTAAAAATATTATTTAAAAAATCTACGCCTTGTATGGAGCCCGAAAAAAATTATGTAAAAAATCTACGCCTTGTATGGAGCCCTAAAAAATTATGTAAAAAATCTACGCCTTGTATGGAGCCCTAAAAAAATTATTTAAAAAATCTACGCCTTGTATGGAGCCCTAAAAAAATTATTTAAAAAATCTACGCCTTATATGGAGGAGCCTTGGAAAAAATTATTTAAAAAATCTACGCCTTGTATGGAGGAGCCTTGGAAAAAATTATTTAAAAAATCTACGCCTTGTATGGAGGAGCCCTAGGAAAAAATTATTTAAAAAATCTAGGCCTTGTATGGAGGAGCCCTAGGAAAAAAATCTAGGCGTAGATTTTTAGGCCAAAAAAAATGGTTAAAAAAATCTACGCCTTATTTTGGTCCTCTCTTTTTTTTCCAATTTCCTCTGCCCCTGACAGTCATTAAATTGACATAAAGTTCACACTAAATTGTCCTTTTCAAATTGACAATATAAATTATCAAACGATTTGTGGTGGTGGCAATGATGATGGTGCCAGGGATGGGCCTTTGCCAATTTCAATGTGTCTTTTATCCTGCTGGCATTTCCGACAGAAGAAAACTCTAGAAAGGACAGTCAGCCAGAAGCAGGGTCACATAAATATCACACACACAGTGATGTCCCACCACACCACAGACAGACACATATATTTTCAGCCAGAGACTCACTAATTTTTATTTACGTGGAATAAAATGTTGATAATTTATAAGGACGAAGGTGTCTTCAACCTGGGGCCAGACATGGATGGGTGTATACTTCTACGTTATATGAAATATCCACATATGTGTGATATGTATATGTATGTGTGAGTGTCTTCATAGTTAACAACTTTAAATGACATTGATTTGAACTTTGTTGATTGTAGTTGTTGTTGTTATTATTATTTTTCCTGCACAAAAGGACATACATCCATCCATCATGAATTCAACAACTAGGGGACCACCTATTCAACAACTGGTTAGCAGGTTGATTTATTAGCATAAATAAATAATAAACGGAAAAGCTATTTTGGGCATGCAAACTAAAAAAATGATATGAGGATCCTTTTGTAAATTGTGTTTAAATAGTCCAGTATTATTTTTTATAGGAAAATACCCTCCTAGATTAAAAGAAATCCACGCCTTCTCAAGAGCCTTAAAATTTATTTAAAAAATCTACGCCTTCAATAGAGCCTTGGAAAAAATATTTAGAAAATCTACGTCTTCAATAGAGCCTTGAAAAAAATATTTAAAAAATCTACGCCTTCAATAGAGCCTTAAAAAATTATTTAAAAAATCTACGCCTTCAATAGAGCCTTGAAAAAATTATTAAAAAAAATCGACGCCTTCAATAGAGCCTTGAAAAAATTATTAAAAAAATCTACGCCTTCAATAGAGCCTCGAAAAAATTATAAAAAAAAAAATCTACGCATTCAATAGAGCCTTGAAAAAATTATTAAAAAAAATTCACGCCTTCTATACTTATTTAGCTGGCTTGTGACAGAACATTCGTTCCATAAGCTGAGCTTAGAAAAGATTTCCAGGCGTGACGGTCTTTTGCACAGTTTTCGGCGATGTTGTCTTCGACTTAACATTTCCATCGTAGTTGTGGCCTTCCTCTTCTGCGTGAACCATCGGCTGGTTCGCTTTTATATGCCTTTTGGGCTTGGCCATCTTCATCCATTCTCACAACATGACCTAGCCAACGTAGTCGCTGCAGCTCAATACGTCTAACAATGTCGATGTCCGAGAATAGCAGGTGGCCTTGCTTTTGAGTTGTTTGCTCAGACCATAGTAGCATCCGTTGGCCATCACTAACCTTCTCCGAATTTCAAAACTGATGTCATTCGTTTTATTTATGACGGTATCAAGGTATATAAAATCTTTGACTATCTCGAAGCTATAGTTCTCAAGTTTCACAGTTTGTCCGAGTCTACTGGACGTCTTGCGCGTAGATACCATCAGCTTGGTCTTCTCGCCGTTTACTGTCAGACCCACTTTGACAGACTACTTCTCAATTTGTTCAAATGTGGCTGTTACCGCTCTCAATGTTGGACCCATTATGTCGATGTCATCGGCGTAGGCGAGCAACATGTGTTGTTTGGTGTACAGAGTGTCATTTCTCTTCCCATTTGCCTCTCGTATGACCTTTTCCACCAGAATGTTAAAAAGGTAAAACTATCACCTTGTTTGAATCCTCGTTCGGTATTAAAGCACTCCGAGAGGTCCGTTCCGACTTTAACTGCTGATCTTGTGCCTGTTAAAGTTATCCTGGATAGCCGAATTAATTTTGCAGAAATGCCAAACGCAGACATGGCTTTATACACCTTTGAACGGATAGGACTGTCGAATGCGGCTTTATAATCACCGAAATGGGTGGAATGTGCCGATGTGTTTTTCGTAGGTTTTTTTCCAGGATTTGGCGCAGAGTGAAAATCTGGGCAATGGTGGATTTGCCAGGTCTGAAGCCACTTTGGTGTGGCCCAATAATGACATTGACCATTGGCTTCAATCGGATAAAACTATATTTGCGATGGCAAGGAGACTTGTTCCTCTATAGTTGGCACATATCGTCTTGTCTCCTTTTTTGTGCATGGGACACAGGATGCCGAGGTTCCAATCATAGGGCATGCATTCCTCTAGCCAAATTGTACTAATCAGTTGGTGCATGCTCCCTACCAGCATCTGACCACCAGTCTTGAATAGTTCGGCTTGTAACCCATCGGCACCTGCGGCTTTATTATTATTCTTCACCCGATTGATTGCTATTCTGACTTCATCTTGGCTAGGTGGTATACACTCTATACCGTCATAGGTTCTGGGATATCCACTTCACTGCTACTATTTGATACCAGAAGTTTTTCAAAATTCTCCTTCCAGATTCTCAGCACGCTGTCTGTATTTGTCACCAGGTTTCCTTCATTATCTCTACAGGAGGATGTGCCTACACCAAAGCCTTCGGTTTGGTGTTTTACCCGTTGGTAGAATTTTCGGACTTCATTCTAGCTTCTGTACATATCGATTTGCTCACGTTTTTCTTCTTTTTTCTGAAAATACGTTTCTCCCGATAGTTCTCCATCGCATTACGTGTTGCTACTGTCCGCAGGGTTAGCCCTATACGCTGCGTTATTCATATCAGTAGCATTACGACACTCCTGATCGTACCATGGATTTCCTGATGGTGGTCATTGGTACCCAAGTGTTGCTTTTGCTGCAGTTTGTAGGGAGTGGGCAATTCTCTGCCATTGTGCTTCTATATTATTATCGGGACAAGGGGCGCTTTCGTCAAACAGTTGGTTAAGTTGAGCGGAGTAGGCTTCGACGTCAGTTTTCCGTGTTACATTAGATCGTACCTTTGCTGCTACATTAAGACGGGTGCGTACCTTGGCTGCCACAAGGTAATGGTCCGAGTCGATATTCGCTCCCCGGATCGATCGAACGTCTAATACACTGGATGAATGTCTTCCGTCTATCACAATATGATCGATTTGATTTCTCGTTGTTCGATCGGGAGAAATCCAAGTGGCCTTGTGTATATCGAGATGCTTGAATCTGGTGCTGTTATCTACCATGTTTTTTGCTGCCGCGAAGTCAATCAACCTCATGGTGTTGTCTGATGTTTCTTCATGGAGGCTGAATTTTCCGACGGTGGGGTCAAAGATATTTTCCCTTCCGATTTTTGCATTAAAATCTAGCAGAATTTTAATGTCATGGCCAGGTGCTGTTTCTAGGTGCTCGTAAAATATGTCTTTGATCCGTTCATCTTTATCTTCAGTCGGGGCATCGGCTCAAATGAGACTGATGTATTAGAACTTCGCTTTTATACGGATTATAGCAATTCGCTCATCTACTGGAGTGAATCTGAAGACTAGGTCTTTTATTCTCCTGTTAACCATAAATCCGCAGCCAAATTCAAGTCTCGTTTCATGTTATAATACGGGGCGTAATCATCTGATTTATATACACCAGTCCCTTTGCATCGCATTTCCTGTAAGGCAATAATATCGGCTTTGTACTTCTTGAGTACATCCGCCAAAGCAAACACCGCAAAGATCGTGGTTCTTTATATGTTTGCGGGGGTCGTCAACATTAGGGAGGTTTGGTTTTCTTTTTCTTAGCTTTTTCGTAGTAGGTTTTTCGAGAGTGGGCAACTAACCCGACGCCTCAACCCAATTTTTTATAGTTGTTATGGGTGAACTCGCGCACATATTAGCTCACTATTTCATCGGGTGATAAAAATAGCACCTCAGGTGGCACCGCGGGGAGGTCAGTGTCCACAATTGAAATGAAAGAGGGACCAAGATAAGCCTGGACTTCGCCATGATAAAGCCAATCTGAGCCGTGGCTTGGAATCTATCATCCCCTTCTATAGAGACTTTAACAATTAATTTAAAAAATCGACATCTTGTATGGAGCTTAAAAAAATTATTTAAAAAATACACGCCTTCCATAGAGCCTTTAAGAATTATTTAAAAAATCTACGCCTTGAAAAAAAAATCTACACCTTCTATAGAGCTTTTAAAAAATTATTTAAAAAATCCGCGACTCCTATAGAGCATTGAAAAAAATCTACGTCTTCTATAGACTTTTGAAAAAAAATCTACGCCTTCTATAGAGCCTTGATTAAATTATTTTAAAAATCTACGCATTGTATGGAGCCCTGAAAAATTATGTAAAAATTCGTCCCATCCTAATACACTTAATATATCACCGAACATATCCTTTTACTTGTCCTAATTTTCATTGTTTTTGTTTTATTTCTGCCTCTTCCTCGTTGTGTGTGACACCATGTGTTTTCTGTGAATTTGTATTTCCTCTGAAATAAGTCATTTCCTGTGGGCGAATTTGCCCCAGTATGAGTGAGTGCCACGTTTTAAGTAGAGGAAATGTGTGTGTGTGTAAATGTGTGCGTTAGTACATTTTTCAAGTATATAAATCATTTAGTTTATTGTCATTTGTAACGCATACTTACAAACACTCACTCATGTATACAAATGTATATTCCCCCCTCGAGAAATACAGGCGATTACAACTTGTAAACAGTTCCAAAATGTCTAACATGGCCTTAACAAACTTTTGAATAAGTTTTGCTGTTTTGCTTAACTTTATCTCAAATTCTGCACAATTTTGTTCATTGTTGTTGGTGTTATTATTAGAATACTTAACCTCCCCACATTCCTCCCATTCAGCATGCTTCTCTCTCATTATTGTTCATCGTGTATGTTGTTATTATTTCGTTTTCATATTTTTTAATTCAAGAATTTTTGAAATGTTTTCTTTTCCTGAATGTTGGTGTGCATGTGTGCTCACACACACACACACACATATGCATACTTGGATTTTCATGTACGGTTGCAGACGACATTTTTCTCATATTCCTGTTATGTTGTAAAAGCGCATGTCCTCCTTCTGCGTTTGAAATCATTTAGATTTCTAGAGAGATCTGAGAGATGCAGACACTAAGAGAGATTCCCCTGCCAAAGCTCTCTATTGAGATTGCTTGTGAGAGGTTTTTAATTTTCTGAGGGAAATTCTTCGTCCTCAAGGTTCTTTCCTTGTTAAGATGAATGTGGAATCATTGATTTTATTTTTTGTTTTCCTAGTCCCAAACATTGCGCCAGGGATACTAAGTAACATAAAAAATAGAAATGTTTCACATACGGAAAACGACATTACTTCATGAGGCCCTTTAAAAGAATAATAACTCCTGAGATTTTGTAATAGAAGTATCTGTAAATTGGCATTTGGGTTCTTGTGACCTTGTAAGAAATGGTCATGGAAATGGTCAGTATAGATCTAATTAAATGTTCTTTCCGTATTTTCGAGTCCGAAGTCCGTTTCGGATTCTCAAAAGTTGGTCCTTTTACCTCCATATTTGGGTATGTTAAGGTCCTGAGTTCCATCTGGGTTGGCTGTAGTTAAGTATTTCGGAATCTGTGAGAATTAGGGGCCACATTCTACAAAATGTTCAAGGACCCGAATAAGGGAACATCAATACGAACATAGAAACTAATTTGGAACCTTCGCAAATGTAAGTGAATGCTTCCTCTCATATTGTGTATAGACCTTAACCGCAATTTTCAACATATCTCTAATGCAATTGAAGCACCCGAATTTTTAATATTTTTATTTCTTCATGGTGGTTGGAGCCAGCTTTTCAGTCATCTGTTGATGAATTTCCATGGTATTAGAGTTCTACGGGACACTCTTTTTCGGTTCTGCTATTCGTTTGCCTTCCGAAGATCTAATCCTCTTATCCGCTTCAGAGGAAGAGGAGGGTTATACATAGAGGCATCTGACTATTTTGCGTTCTTATTTCACCGGTTCATCCTGACGAGTTTCCGCCTTTATGTCCTAAATAATTGCTTCATCTTTTGTTGTGAGCTTGGTGGATTTGCCAATTGGCTGCTCTTCCATAGATCTACTCATCTTCACCGTTTTCGTGGAAATGGAAGGTGTGTCAGGCTTATCCGTCTACTGTGTGTTCTTGAAGCACCCGAATTTTTTATATTTTTATTTCTTCAGCCATCTGTTGATGAATTTCCATGGCATTAGAGTTCTACGGGACACTCTTTTTCGGGTTTTTTCGGGTCTGCTATTCGTTTGCTTTCCGAAGATCTAATCCTCTTATCCGCTTCAGAGGAAGAGGAGGGTTATACATAGAGGCATCTGACTGTTTTGCGTTCTTATTTCACCGATTCATCCTGACGACTTTCCGCCTTTATGTCCTAAATAATTGCTTCATCTTTTGTTGTGAGCTTGGCGGATTTGCCAATTGTCTGCTCTTCCATGGATCTACTCATCTTCACCGTTTTCGTGGAAATGGAGGGTGTGTCAGGCTTATCCGTCTACTGTGTGTTCTTTTGTCTGCGGTTAATCCTGCTCAGTTCCCGGCTTCGTACCTGATTCATACTAGTCGTAAGTTCGACAATATGTCTTTTCACTCCTCCGACACTAAGATGGTTATAGCGGCTCATGGCTTCTCGTCTCCGTTTACTTGATTCAGCTTTCTCTTTGTATCCGCCGTGTGATACAACGAGAAAGCTGAGTCAAATACTCCTCCATTTCTGTAGATTTGGCATTCAACTGTTCTTCCGGAGACCTAATCCCCTTCACTTCTTTGGAAGAAGTGGAGGGAAGGTTTTTCTTATCCGTTAGGGCATCTGTCTGTTGTGCGACCTTGACAGTGTCCTTACTCACTTCTTGCACCTCTTCCCGCATTCCCAATTGCCTGCGCTTCCCCGAGGGATCTTCTCTCCTCCCTCATTCCAAGCTGGTTATGTTAGTTTTACGTGAATTTTCCGACTTGTTGTTTTGAGTGCGAGTTCTCTTCGCCACGGATTCTTGACAGGATCTGGGCCAGTGTTAGCCTGTTGGCACGTGCCTTCAAATACAGATCTCCAGACATTCACCTATATTTGGGGAAAGTTCGCTCACAATCGTAGTGTAACTACGGGAACTCATGGGCAAATCGAAGACACCGGTATGTCGTTAATTTAGTCTCTACACTAAAGTTGAGTCGTTCTCTTAAGGAACAATTTCAAAAGTATTCCGCAAAATGAACGATCGGTACTAGGTCCGCTTCATTCGTTCACCTAATTTATTTTGCCCTTGTCGTTTCTATTACATATCTTTTACCTAGTTCAGTTTGATCCAATCTTTCATTTAAGTTGCTCATTGACTAATTAACTGACGTTAACCGAAAAAGTTTGAATCGCTTCAGGAACGAAATTGCACTACTCTAGATTGCAGCTTGTATGTTGTTGAAAGCTTCTTCAAAAGATGCTATCAATGAGAAGCGGAAAAAATCTTTGTTCCTTTCAACGTGTCCGACCGACTCATATACGATGGTATTAAATGATCTACCTTTGATGTAGGCGTGCTCTGATCTGCTGATTTTCTCTTATTTGAAAAGCCAGCAATATTTCTAATATTTTTTAATAGAATGGAAGATAGCTTAATCGGTTTATAGTGCTTTGGTAAGGTATAATTTGGTTTCCAGCTTTAGGGATAAATGTAACATTTACCTCTTGGTAAAAAATGATAAACGCATACATGTCCTAAAATACTCGTTCAGTGTGGTTAATACTTGTTCATACGACTGAATTTATGCCCGCACCACTTTTGAGCAGCTTATCAGGCCTCTCATCTGAGTCTATGAAAATATGCTTGTTGTTCACGACCATCGAGATCGATACAGCCGTGAGAGTGAGTGAATGATAATAGATCCTGAGTCTCTTTACATCAATTCCTTTAATACTACCTAAGAATTTGAGGTTTTTGTATAAATTTCTTTAGGAAATGTATAAATTTAGCCATCAAAATTAACAAAGTTCGAAAACCAACAATCTCTGAACCTTTAAATATATTTAAACATGCCTGCGAATAATGAATTTTATACAAACCTGTGTACTAAATATGATCTGCTTTCAGAACTAAATCGGTACCATGATTTTATTCTGAACATGAAAATCATTTTGTTGATATTTTAAATAATTTTTATGAGGTAAATATTTGTACAGGGATTGACAAGAAAATTCATTGTTTGATTTACTAAAAATAACATTTGCATTACATTAGAAATGTATGTTGTAATTGACATTCCGATATTTATATTTTCCGATCCTCTCTCTCTCTCTCTCTGAACATTTAAATCTCTTTGAAGTTAATTTTTTTAAAATAGATATCAAACACGTCTGATAATAAAATATTTTATGTACGTCTGAATATAAAATTACTTGTTTTTTTAACACCATTTCTTATAATAGTAATATTTTTAGAGGAATCGACGGGAAGACTCATTATTAAATCTGCTAAGAATTTTATTAAATAAAAATTTTTATTTTAATACAAAAATATAAGTTTTTGGGTCAATATCACTCTATCAACATTCTGCAGCTAACTTTACTATGTTTCATTCTGCAGCCAACTTAACTACGTTTCTTTCTGCAACCAACTTCTACAGCCAACTTCATTATACCTAACAACGATGGCAACACTGTTACCTATCTATACCTACATTAACAAAACACAACACCAGAAAAGTTAAAAAACAAAACAATAACACAACATACATGGTGTATCTGTAATTTCACTATCTCCAGACATTCACAGTTAACATGTTTTTTTCTGTTTTGTTTTGGTTCGATGTTGTCATTAATTTTTTTACCAGAAATTTCGTCCAGCAATATTTTTCACATCATTGTTAGTATATCGCAATGTTTTGCATAACCAAACGATACGAATTGGATTTTCCCGCGCGAGCTGTTTTCTCACTGAACAGTACATTTTTCTCTCTATATGTCAGTATTTCTTTTCCCCTTGCAGTACACCGTTATTGTGTTTTTATTTTACTCTGGTAATTGATTTCTCTTGCTCACCAATTTTGCAAGTGGCAATGTGATGTATGATGTGGGGTATGATGCTTCAACACCTACCTATCGCTGTCAGACACCCACCACAATGCTACCATATTTGTTGAATCATTTTATTGTTGTTTTGTTTATTTTTGTTATTATTTTATTACTCATCTTATTTTCAATTGTTTTTTAAAGTTGAAAATTTGTTGTGTGGTGTCTTAACATGCAATAACATCACCATTGCGTATTTTATAATATTTTTAATAATGATGATGCCATATTTACCTCAACATTGAAGCCACATAATCTCTCTTTAACCCTCTCTATATTAAATGTTCTCCTATTAATGCCATCATTATCTTTGCCCAATTTTCCTCATTGCTCAAAATAACCAACATTTTTGATCCCCATTTCTTGTATCTTAAAAATAACACATTTCCCTTCATCTCTCTCTACCATAGTGGCAACACTGCTGCCTTGTTTATTACCTACCCATTACTGTTCTCATGACATGGTAATTGGGGTGAGAGTTCATTTGTTTTGATATGTAACTGTGTTTTTGTTTTTATAAGAGAGCTTTAGCCCAGCTAGTAGTTGGATTGTTTTTATTAATGGCATAAATCAAATGGATATCATTTATATTACAATAGCGAGGGAGAGAGAGAGAGATGAATGAGATATATATTTTGAATGAGAGTGAGAGCGCATAATAAGGTATGTGAAGAGTAAGCAGATATAGGGTTTTTGTTTTTCAGGCAAATTGTTGTATGAGTTGTGTACATGCAGACTTTATGGCTGCTCTAGTCAGTGATGTCAACTGGGAGAAGGATAAAAAAACGCTTAGAATATTTTGCAAAGGGCTTTTAGGAAGTAATTAATAAAATTCGTGACGTCATATAATAAAAAATATTATCAAGTAAATACTTATAAAAATTTTCTTAAAAAGCAATATTTTTAAAACGTATTATTAAAAAATAGAGCTCGAAAATAAAATAGTAATATTAAATGCAACAATATTATAGACTTTCGACAAAATATTCCTTAAAAAATCCACGTCTGTTGTATATTGTTTCCATATTTTTTGTATTATTCAATATTCTGAAGGATGTCCTAGTTGGTCTGTGTGTCATTGAAGTAGAGTAGAATTACAAATATGTGGGTGACTTACAAAAATATCCTCGACATATATGATAGCTACATCAAGAACCTCTATTATAAACTTCACACAAAAATGATCAAAATTTCGGAAATCTGATTTTTTGAAGATAAGACCCAAGCCAAATTAAAATAAGGATGAACTTCGCCGGTTGGGTTCTTTTTGCTTTATATGATATCTACGTACTCCTAGAGTAACGGTTTAAAATGTTAAAGTTATTAGGTTATCATTTTGGAGTAATGGTGCCCCCATAGGTTCGTTTTATAGGCTTCGTCCCGTCTAATTTTAGATATTTTAATGGTCGTAGCCACATATTTTAAACGAAGTGATATTACGGGTTCTTTGTGGGAACAAAAAATTCTCGACATATTACGGTGTGAACACATTAGTGTTTCAACGATTCAAGTCGCAGTGGATTTCTTCAGCTATCCCCCAGTTTACGGCCTAAAATTCCAACCATTGAACCTCTAATTTTGTATTTCTTTTGGTCAGATGTGTAAAATCCTCCTGGCAAACACTTTTTAATGACGGCCCATGATTTGACCTTAATGCCAAATGAACAGCACAAGAAATTTTCGCTAATTGAAAAATGTCTTTAGAAAGAACTCGGTTTAATTTTTTTCAATAGGAAAAAAATGCGGTACCACTTTTTCTGTAGGAAAACAAATCGGTACAATTTTTTATAGAAAAAGATTCGGCACCATTTTTTATATAAAAAAAGATTTGGCAACAATTTTTTCTATAGAATTTTTTTCCATAGAAAAAATTTGTTCCGAATTAGTTTTCAATAGAAAAAATTCCGAATTTGTTTTCTATTGGTACCGAATTGTTTTCTAATGAAAAAAATCGGCACAAATTTTTTTCTATAGAAAAAATTCTGCCCCAATTTCTTTTAGAAAACCATTCGGTGCCAATAGAAAACAAATTCGGAGTACTTTTTTCCATAGAAATCGAATTAGAAACAACTTTTTTTCTATGCAAAAAAAAAATTGGGAAATTTTTTTCTATAGAAAAATTCGAAACAATTTTTTTCTATAGAAAAAAATTCGGAAATTTGTTTCTATACAAAAAAAACTCGGAATTTTTGTTTCTATGGAATAAACTCGTAACGATTTTTTTCTATAGAAAAATTCGGAACATTTTTTTCCTATAGAAAAAAATTCCCAAATTTTTTTTGTATAAAAAAATTTGAAACAATTTTTTATATAGAATATAGAACAAAAATCGGAACAACCTTCTTATAGAAAAAATTCGGAACAAATTTTCGGCTGGTATTAAAAAAAAAAATATTTTAAAACGTCCAGGCTTCGATTGGTATTTGAAAAATCCACACTTGTATTGGTCTTCAAATATATATTCACATATAAGGCATTGCAAAATATATTATATAAAAATCCACGCCTCGTCTAAGGCCTTAAAAAATATTCTTCAAAAAATCCATGCTTTCTCTAAGGCCTTAAAAAACTATTCTTTAAAAAATGTTTGCCTTGTCAAAGGCGTTGAAAAAATATTCTTTAAAAATGTTTGTCTTGTCAAAGGCGTTGAAAAACTATTCTTTAATAAAAATGTTTGCCATGTCAAAGGCCTTGAAAAAATATTCTTTAAAAAATTCAAGCCTTGTCTAAGGCCTTGAAAAAATATTCTTTAAAAAATTCAAGCCTTGTCTAAGGCCTTGAAAAAAAATATTCTTTAAAAAATCCACGCCTTGTCTAAGGCCTTGGAAAAATGTTCTTTAAAAAATCCACGCCTTGAATAAGGCCTTGAAAAAATATTCTTTAAAAAATCCACGCCTTGTCTAAGGCCTTAAAAAAAATATTCTTTAAAAAATCCACGCCTTGTCTAAGGCCTTTAAAAAAAATATTCTTTAACAAATCCACGCCTTGTCTAGGAAGGCCTTAAAAAAATATTTTTTAAAAAATCCACGCCTTGTCTAAGGCCTTTGAAAAAATATTCTTTAAAAATCCACGCCTTGTCTAAGGCCTTGGAAAAAATATTCTTTAAAAAATCCACGCCATGTCTAAGACCTCGAAAAAATATTCTTTAAAAAATCCACGCCTTGTTTAAAGCCTTGAAAAAATATTCTTTAAAAAATCCACGCCTTGTTTAAAGCCTTGAAAAAATATTCTTTAAAAAATCCACGCCTTGTCTAGGAAGGCCTTGAAAAAATATTCTTAAAAAATCCACGCCTTGCTAGGATGTTTGAAAAGATATATTTTTTTTTTCAAATTCATGCCTTGTGTGGATGTTTGGAAAAATATTAAAAATTCTTAGGTTGACATCACTGTTTCCCGTTCACATTTGTTCGCTGGGTATATTACTCTGCTGTTTGCTACTGTTGGTTGGGTCTATCTGTCTTTTATTGTTGTTGTTTCAGGTTACTTATTCAACAACGTTTATGTGGCAACGACAACAATTACGAGAATCAGCAAATTTTGTTCAGCTTTTGTATTTATTTCCCAGAGCGTTGAACGTTCTCGTTCTCGCTCTCTGCTGCCACATACTCGTACCACTCGCTCAGAAAAGTAAAAACAAGCTGCCACAACATAGTTGGTGTTATAAATCGGTATCGTCAGGCGGCAGGCAGGGTATTTTATTCTAATGTTGTAGAAGTTTCTGCACAAAAAATATCAAATAAACAAAACAGACGGGAATTCTAAGAGCAGCCAGACAGACAGACTTTATACACGAGATATCCAACCGAACCAGCTTGCTCTGGGTTAGCAGACAAGCAAATTTTTTGTGAGAAGAGTACTAGCCAGCAATTTTTTTTTTTGTTTTGCCACTCAACCTTTTACAAAAAACGCTGAACAGCAGCCAGCCAGCCAGCCAACCATCCGTCGCTGTATACAAAACTTGTGGAAAGCAACCCTCAGCTAGCCAGAGAGTCACACAACGTTTTCAATATACACTTTGGCTTCTTACTATAACCACCAAAGAACACAAAACAAAAAAAAAAAATTATATACACACAGAAAAGTTTTAGAACCAAAAGAAAAATAAAAAATACAACAAAACAAAAAAATATAAATAAATAAAATATATTATATAGTTTTTATTGTTTAATAAAAAAAAATAAAATTAATTTGCATCAAGAAAAAAGTGGAAAGAAAAATTACAACAACAAAAATCTGTGAAAATATTTACAACAACAAAATAATTCTCGCCGAAATCACCACGCAACCCAACCAACGTAACCAAAAAAAAAAAAATAAATTCAGTTGCTGCTGCCACTGATACGACGACCACGATTCGACTGCTGCTTCTACGAATTTCAAAAAAAAAAATTTATAAAAAATCAAAATCAAATTTGTTTAAATTTGCAGAAAAAACCATCTTCTGATTTGCAAAAGCCTACACCAAAATTTACAAAGCAATATTTGTGTACAAAGAAAAAAAAGCGCAAAAAAAATATTCAAAGAAGGTGTATCGAAAATAAAATTTGAAAAAAGTCATTAATTTATAAAAAAGTGAAAGAAAAATTAAAAAAAAAATAAAAAATATTAATACAAAAAGCCAGCCTCCCTCCCTCTGGAAAATCGCCCCTCGACTGGGAGTTTTTCCAAGCCAACCAACCAAGAATAAAAGGAAAATCAAGCAATCAAATTTTTTTGTTCAAAAAAATATAAAAAAACAAGTGCCCAAATAATTTTATTAAATAAAATAATAACCAAAAAGTTTTAAAAAAATATATATAAAACAAAAAAATATTGAAGAAAATTACAACAAAATAATATTGAAATAAAAATTTTAAAAAATCCTCAAAAAGTAACCATTAACCTTATTTTTTGAAATCGACAAAACAACAACAACAACAGGAAAACATCCCCATTTTTTCCCCAGCCAAAAAAAAATAATAATAAAAATTGAAAATAGTGCGTAACCCCCCACCACATCCCCCTTTTGCACTATAAGTCAAGGAAATTCTAGTGAAGCAAGTTCTCCTTGTGTACATGTGTGCGTGTGTGTGAGTGCGTGTGTGTGAGTGCGTGCGTGTGCTATACATATTAAGTTTCCCTTATAAAAGTTTAAAAGGATATCACAACCACCACCACCACAACAGCAACAACAACAAATCAAATTACAAATTCCCCCACATAACAAATAAGGCAACTAAAAATCCTCTGCCCACCATCACCACCACCCTCTTTCAATGACTTGGACTTGACTGGCTGGCTCCCTGAATAACTAACTGACTACGTCATACAGTCATTGAGGAGACGGAAACAAGAAAGAAATTGGAACAATAAACGCGTCTAAACTTCTTACAAAAACGAAAATCGGAACAAAAAAATCAAATCGAAATATAGCACAACAAACGTAAATAATAAAACCAAATAAATAAATCACAAAAATAACAACAACAACAAAAATAAATAAAAGAAAATCTATTCTGGTTTTTCTAATTTCCCGCCTTTTCTATTATCGCCAAAAGAAAAACCAAAAACAACAACAACAACCGATACAAAAAAATCAAAACGCAACGCAACCATTGTGATAAAACGTGTAAAACCCCCCTCTAACAAACGTAGGGTCCCCAGTTATTTCGGGACTCTGACCTGTGACAGACAACTCGGCGCAATTTTTGTTATCTACAAATACAGCAACCAACATCAACAAAAAATTACAAACGGATACTTTGTTTTTTGGATAATCCCATTTTTTCGTGAATTTTTCTAATTTTTTTTTCTAAAAAAAAATTATCTTCATATTTTTTTCTTCTTCCCATTTGTCGGTCACGCAGTAAAAAAGCAATATATATGGAAAGAAAAAATAATTTAGAAATTGCTTTTAAAAGTAAAAATATTTTTATCAAAAGGTATGTTGAGTTTTTTCTTTCATTTTTTTTTTAGAAATTTATTATTTTGTATTTTTCATTTTATTAAAAATTAAATCAAAACATTTCGATTTCACACGCAGTTTTTTTTTCTGAAGTGGAATTATTTTTAGGTTCCTAAAAGTATGTACTATTGACTATTGAAGGTAAATTAATTTCAAAGGCCTAAAAGTATGCAACGTTCATTTGAAATAGTGTGAATTAAAATTTCACTTATAATTTAATAAATGGATTTGAGATGTACACATTTTTTGAGAACTTTGTAAAATTGTTATTTACAATTTCAATTTTTAAAGTCGTCGTCACATATGTATGAGGATTTTTTGTAAAGCCGTATTTAAGTACAGTCGGGTCGAACTTTTTATACCCTTCAGCATGAGATGTACACATGAGATACCTGTAATTGTTTGGGACCTTAATTGGCGCACAATGTCATGGTAAATTATTGTTAGGAAAATTTTACACTCACTGAAAATAAAATTAGAGGCAATTTCGGCAATTTATACCATAAAAGGTAGATCGATGTCGATAATTTTTGATAGATTTTTGACAGATTTGCTACCCTTTGGTTTAGAAACGTATCCAAACGTACTATAGGGCTATCTTAAAAATTAGACCAATATTGATAATTTGTGGTTGGAAGATTTGCTATACAATTAGAATTTAAATTCTAAAATTTTATTGAAAAAACGTTCCCAAACTCCACGAAATACCGAATAATGTGTGAGTATCGTTATCTAGGGGGCTACCATAAAAAGTAGACCAATATCGATCGTTTTTGGTGTGGACTTTTGGTACCCAATGGGAACTCAAAGTACCAAATTGCAGGCAATTCGGTTGAAAAATACTGCCAAGATGGGGGAATGCCAAAACGTGGACCGATATATTCCATTTCAATACCAAACATCCTAGGTGTTGTAAAAATGTTTGTGCAAAATTTCAAAACTTTATCTTTAGTACATTGCGAGCTCTGTATTGTGATCAAGAATATAAATACTGTATTGGGTATCAGGTCATTATTTTGAGGTGTTGCAAACGGAATGACAAATTTTATATACACTTCACCTTATAGTGGAGGTTATAAAAATGTGACATTTGTGACTGAGTAGAATATGTACAGTCGAAAGCTCTTAAAACTACACCATCCACGATATCCAAAGTCCAGAGACAAAGTCCAGTCCTTTATTTGATAACGTGATCGGATATAGTGACCAATTTCGCCAATCCATTGAGCGTCGTTATAAGCGATTTCGACTGTACAATAAACACATCGATTTCCCACATATTTGTATGGCCATACACCACCGATCATTACCACATTTTTGATATACAATAATAAGCAGTACAATTTGCAAAAAGTCTATAGAATACTCCTACTCCCTCGCTCTTAAGATTAATGAAACTATTTTGCCTTGATGCGACAAAACTGTGCCTTGAGTCTAATTTAAATAAAGACAATTTTGAGGCGATCTTTCTAGTCGTTTATCGCTAATAGAAGTTCCTCGAAATATCGATCATAGATCAAAAGCGTCATTGGACCAAAACGCGAATCTCAGAAATTTTGGGACCAAAATGTCATCCACCGCCATTTTACAATATCCTAAAAGTATTCATCTTACACGATGGCAAATTCCTCAATTGAACCTGAAAGTATGCATCGATCATTGTCATTTTCAATTCTGATTTCATAATCATGAATTGTCAAATGCCATGTAAACCTACCAAATATATCCTATCGGCATTAAACCGCGAGTGTAGATGGACCAAATTTGTTTCAGCAAAAGTTAATCTGGAAATGTCTATCCGTATGTCTGGTGTGAAGTGCCTAAGGCATTAACCAATTGCTTCACGAACATTTCATTTTTTATTTTTATCTTTTTTTAATTTTCTATTTACCGAAGCACTCCATTTGGTGATTATTAGAGCCTAAAAGAGCCTCATCTGGTACTAAGGGGAATTCCTTAAAGATGCCTAAAAGTATACATCGATCTTCGCCATTTTAATTTCTCATTTCATAGCCATGAACAGGAAATGCCAAATACCAGTTATTAGGTAGAATTAGGAACTACTGAAACGTATATACCCTGCATAAGGCGAAAATGCCTTATGGACCTCAAACCTCAAGGAATCGTTCTTTAATTAACAATCGTTATTCCAATCTCCACTTTTGACAGTGAAATATCAAAATTATATATATTGTATATATATATATATATATATATATTTTATTTTTCTTTACCGACGTAAATAGATTTCAGAAAGATCTCACAGCTAGTCTGAACGTTTTAGGGTTTAATATCACTGTTTCCCTCAATAAAAAAACATCCCATTCAGATATCTGAACTTTGCAGAAAACTAATAATCTCACATCCATTTCTTAAGGCGCAATATCACTTATCACCTTTAATACAGTCTCACTTGCGAAGTTCTTTATGGAGTTTGCTTTCGAGTTACGTTGGAGTCCTATCACTGCTCAGTTCTTCAGAAGATCCGATTTTCATTATCGTTTTCGAGAGAGGGTTGAACGGGGTTCAGGTATAAAATTATATCATAAAATTTGCTTAACAGTATCAGCAGTCATTTTTCTGTCTTTTGGGGTCCGTCATATCACTGCAGAACATCTGACCATGTAGGCTATTTCCAGACTTGACTCCTTTCTTTGTCGCACCAAAACTCTTCATTGTGGTCTACCCAAATATCTCAATAATAATCTTCAGAACTTCTTATTCTATTCGCTTATCTTATTTGGTTTTAAAGGGTTTATAAAATTCAAACTTCCCCATTACTTGAGATTTCAATGACTGGTTTGTATTGTAGTTCGAGTATACCACTGAAGGCTGATTTGAAATTGAAATTTCACGGACTTTCTTATCAGTTTCACTCTCCTGTGATTACATACGTTTATCCCATTAAAAATATTCATAAAAATACCATTACATTGAATATCACTTCTCACTTCACTTCTATAAGATGTAAAATCTAACTATCTAAAATATGCCGTACACGAGAAAATATATTAATTAGCGATCATTATAACATGAATTTTTATAACACCAAAATGTATGCATCTAATTGGGAAAAGTTTTATCATTGTAGTTCTTACTATAATACGATTTAGTTATTACTGATGTTTCGGATCAATTAGAGAAGTGCTTGCAAAATATCTATTGGAAAACATCAAATACGGTACCATATTGATCGAAATATCTTCCATACATTTTAAAACTGATCAATATTGTTGTATACTTGACTTCAGAGCTCCTACAACTATGCACTACTCTTCAGATTAATTTCGATTGGGGATGAAATATTTGCCATTTTAAACCTACCTATGTCCAGCTTTTATTCATTTTATATGTAGTATTTTCAATAAGTGGAGACTTAATCTTGAGAAGAATATTTATATGGGAAGACCACAAAGTATGCACTTTATTCAAAATAGGATATATAGATAATCGATTGTCTTTATTTTTTGATCACAGTTAAAATGTAACCATTAATTTGGTGTTCAGAAACAGATTTATTTTAGGTCTCCTAAAATTATGCATCACTCGTGACATGTGGTATATTATCGGCACCTGCAAATATCCACTGAACTTAATTTTTTTAAATATCTAGAATTTGTTTTCAACTTTCGCTGCAATGCCAAAGATTTTCTTGTTTGGATTCTAACTAGCTGAAGAAATTTTCATTGCAAGATATAATTAGTAAGACTTAGTATAAAACGCCTAAAAGTATACATTTCACACTAATGTGGACTAATAGTATTTTTTTTTTTTTTTTGTAATTTCATCTACGGTTTAAGTTGAAAGGTTCTATATATATGAAATCAATTTTAATTGAAAACCTTAACATATACGATTTTTTAAATTCGAATTAAAATTTTAATTCCATTTAATACCATAATATGTTTAATCTATTATTTTTGGGTCAAATGAAAGTGGATCTAATAGATACCCATATTTGGTAATTATATCTGAGTTAAATTTTTTTATTTTAATCCCCAAAATTTTCGGTATATGTCTTCTCCCAACAGAGTGCAACACAGTTGGTTAGTTTCAACTGGTTCGATTCATTGCCATTTTTTCATTGAAACCCATGGCTTAACGATGAGCCGCCTAAAAGTATGCATCATAATTAATGTGAATTTATTCGATGTGTCTAAAAATTAAATATATCCCTCGTATTCTCCGTTATCATTTTTACAGAATTTAAATATTGTTGAAACAATTTTTGGCGCCTAGAAGTATACATTGCACATCAATAATTGACATATGACATTGAAAGGCAGGCTTGATTTGTGGCCTTCACCGATAAATATATTTTTAATCTGAACAGTGGCATGCTGCTTAACTTGTTTTGATTAAAATATCTTCTCTCTTCGAAATGTTTTGATTTAATATGAAAAAAAAATAATTAGTATTTTTAATTGTTGTAATCTTACTTTGTAGTAATTTTTAATTTTATTCAATTGTTTTTATGTCTATTATAATTATTAAAAAAAAATAATCGGATATAATGAAAATTTGTACTCATACATTTGAGTTGTATAATAAGCAACCCTTGTCGGAATGAATGGGAAAGATTGATAGCTAGTAATCTAGCTGTAGTGAGTATAGTTTAATTTAGACAGCTATAGATCCAGAGGCTATAGATGTAAACATAGTTACATACATCGATGCAAAAAAATATATAATACAACTAAGTAAAAATCAAAATTTAATGCTCTAAAAGACGGAGCCATCATAAATGTAGATTCACAATAAAGGAGTAAAAAATTAAATTAATTACTTTATAAAGAAAACAACAATGGTTTAAAAATAATAAATAAAATTAACAACGAAAATTAAATTCATTGGAAATTTGTGTTCATGGGAACAAACAAAAATTAATTTGAATTTAAAAATTTTCATATGAAGGTTTTCAATTTAAATTGATTTCATTTGAATTTTATGTGAAATAGAATAGGAGTGGGTAGTTCAGATAATTAAATTGAATTGTGAAGGCATACAAACATATCTCTGCACATTGTTCTAGGGTAGTTTCTTAATTGTATTTTTTTTTTCATTTAATTCGGATTAAAAACAAAATACTAGGCTGATATCTCCCTCGCTCCCTCCCTGTCTCCATAATAAAAAACCTACACACATTTAAGGATGTGTAAGTAAAATATTTGAGTGGGTGCTTTTGCTTTTCTTTAAATATTACGAATTTCTTTTGCCAAGTACTCTTAACCTCCTTTTTCCAAATGGCCTCTACAAGAAAAACAACAACAACAGCAGCAAATAAGAAAGAAGCTATTTTGACAAGCAATAAGAAGAGCTCTTTAATGAAATGACTGAAATGCAAAAGTCATGGCGTCATATCTCTGAATCCTAGGATGTGCACTTTGGTACTCTCCACCCGCCCCTTGGCCTTCTCGATTTTTTTTCTACATCTACGCGAACAAAGAAATTCAATTTAATGGAAGAAAGGATATAATAAATTGTCATTTTCTCATGAGGACAAAATTGAAAGGAAAACAACGAAAGATACGCAGTTTCTGGAGAGGATTTTTGTTTTCTGCTCAACAGCTAAATGTCATGATATAAAGGGGGATAAACGGGGGAGATATTATATTAATGATGGTGATATAGTTATTGACATGTCCTTATTATTCAGTGACCTTTAATTCTGCAAATGTTGTTTATCACGAATTTTCTTTTCTTCCCAGGACATTTTAAGGACAATAAAGGATTATTGAAAATATTGTGAAAAATTCACTAAATGATTTTTTAAAAATATTTTTAAAGGTTACAAGGTTCAAGTTGAGGATCTTTTAAAATTATTTTTAAGGATCCACACAAGGCGTGCATTTTTTAAAGAATATGTTTTAAAAAATATTTTTTCAAGGCCTAGAACAAGGTGTGGATTTTTTAAACAATATTTTTTCAAGCATCCAAACAAGGCGTGGATTTTTTAAAGAATATTTTTTCAAGCATCCACACAAGGCGTGGATTTTTTAAAGAATATTTTTTCAAGCATCCACACAAGGCGTGGATTTTTTAAAGAATATTTTTTCAAGCATCCACACAAGGCGTGGATTTTTCAAAGAATATTTTTTTCAAGCATCCACACAAGGCGTGGATTTTTTAAAGAATATTTTTTCAAGCATCCACACAAGGCGTGGATTTTTTAAAGAATATTTTTTCAAGCATCCACACAAGGCGTGGATTTTTTAAAGAATATTTTTTCAAGGCAGCCATACAAGGCGTGGATTTTTTAAAGAATTTCTTTTCAAGGCCTTAGACAAGGCGTGAATTTTTTAAAGAATATTTCTTCAAGCATCCACACAAGGCGTGGATTTTTTAAAGAATATTTTTTCAAGCATCCACACAAGGCATGGATTTTTTAAAGAATATTTTTTCAAGGCATCCATACAAGGCGTGGATTTTTTAAAGAATATTTTTTCAAGGCCTTAGACAAGGCGTGGATTTTTTAAAGAATATTTTTTCAAGGCCTTAGACAAGGCGTGGATTTTTTAAAGAATATTTTTTCAAGGCCTTAGACAAGGCGTGGATTTTTTAAAGAATATTTTTTCAAGGCCTTAGACAAGGCGTGGATTTTTTAAAGAATATTTTTTCATAACCTCGACTATAATTTTCTGCATATATATTGTTTCTAGTCCAAGTTCACACAAAATTACTATATACAGATGGATAGTGCCCACACATCCCAATACAAACATAGTTATGTTACTACAATACTGGGTTGTGTGTTTTTTCTCCTCTTCGTCCTCGCCTTCCTCTAAAAATTGAGCATGATAATGGTCGATTCCTTGTTGCAAGTAGTTGTCGCAGCAGCAGCAGCTGAGTACTACTTTATAAACTGTGCCAAATTAAATCGGAACACGTACCAGAATGCTGAATAAAAAAAAATCAGAAACTGAAAACAAACTGTCTGGTGGAAGAGGACACCCCGAACAACAATTGATAATGGATGTACGTGCCAGAATTTTTATTTGAAAAACTACAAAACATTATTCAACATTATTTGTAAGACATTACTTCGTATATGCATGTGTATGTAAGAACAAAATGAGAACATGATAAAGACGTGGAGGAAGAACAAATAAAAATGGGGTTAATGGTGTTGAAACAGAATCGAATTACATGTGTATTATTCTTCTTCTTTGGCAGAGGGAAATTATTAAATATTGGAAAGGATTTTTTGGCAAGGAAAACATATTTTTGGAAGGTCAAAAAACATTAACGATCCAGGGAGGAAGACCCTTTTAAGTCCGGTAGACTCAATATTGTTTTTTCATAAAATTAATGGACTTATTCTAACAATATTCGTGTGAAGTCATTTTTAAAAATTTACTTCTTTGAGTGAGATTGATATCCTCCCTTCAAATAAAATTTAATTTTTATTATCAATAAATTGATCGGTTTCCCATCAATTTCATTGGAATTTACATAATCTTTTGAAATCCAAAAATACAAAAACAAATATTTTTCTATTAAAACACTCCCAAAAAAGAAATCATTAGCTTACCGCCGAAAAACACTCACACACAGACATCCACAAAACCCATTATGGCCGCCATGCAAAAACAGAAATCAATTTAAAATTATCAATTATTAAATTATCTTAATGACGTCGGCCATTATTAGGCATTTCGCAATATTTGCCATAAAATCAAAAAAAACTGACATAAAAATAAACCAAAAAAAAAAAAAATAGCAAATTGGGCAAGGCATCGAAACAAATTTGCAAATTACGGTCGAAGGACCATAAAATGGCAAACAGAAAAAAATATTTGAAGTTAAATTATGATAATGAACCAAATATGTGGTAGACCTTCAAAAAATATTCTGTAAGAGATCCACCCTTCTAATTGAGGCTGACAAATATTCTATTAAAAATGCACGCCTCTCATCAAAAGTCTTAAAAACTATTTTTTTAAATACCGATACTTTTCAAAGACCCTTTAAAAATATATTTTAAATAATCCACGCCAATATTTTTTGTGGGTCGTTGTAAAGACCCACAAACAGTATTGGTTACATAAATCCATGTTTCTCATATACATTTTTTTTTTGTTTTTGCAAAATAGTCAGGCTGAATCCCAGTTTGTTGTTTTTATAAAAAAAAACAACTATTTATTAGTGGGGAATGTATGGCATTGTTTGCCGAGGGGTAAGACAGGGAAGACTATAGTTTCGGATGACGTCACTGATCCTCATCAGTTCCCTTAGTTTTTTGTTGGGATATTCTCCCCAGAAGCTATTGCTTCTATACAAAAAACCTTTTATACTCATATACCCTTAAAAATGTTTTTGAACAAATACAAAAAATATTCTTTAAAAATCTACGCCTTCTCTAAGGCCTTGCAAAAAATATTCTTTAAAAATCTACGCCTTCTCTAAGGCCTTGCAAAAAATATTCTTTAAAAATCTACGCCTTCTCTAAGGCCTTGCAAAAAATATTCTTTAAAAATCTACGCCTTCTCTAAGGCCTTGCAAAAAATATTCTTTAAAAATCAACGCCTTTTCTAAGGCCTCGAAAAAAATTTTCTCTGAAAACTCCACGCCTTTCTAAGGCCTTGAAAAAAAACATTTTTTAAAAATTCCACGCCCTTTCTGAGTCCTTGAACAAAATCCATATCTAAGGCATTGAAAACATATTCTTGAAAAATGTGTTTACATGTGTTTACAAAAATACAAGCTGTGGTTGTTTTAAAAACTGTTTTAAAACAACCAGTCTTGTGTCGAATTTTTGAAAACTATGTTTGAAAAAAAATCCCAACTAAGTTTGGACCATACAAAATATTTCTAAAATATCCTCGCTGTGTGTTGGTTCTTCAAAAAAAATGTTCTATGAAATTTATAGCTCTTCGGATAGCTATTTGGGTGGTCCAAATGTAAGCCATCCATGAAATTTGAATGGACCTCACATTTCTATTTACCCCGAAATATTCAATACATATTCTTCTCATGTGTAATTTTGTATACATATCAATAATGCACACATGCATATATGTATGCACGATGCTTCTGTGTGTGTGTGTGTGTGTGCATAAATAAATAAATAATTTCGCATTTAATTTACATACAAAAAATATTGTTTTTTTGCAGTTCTGCAAGATCTCTTTCTTTTGTAACATTTATTTATTTTTTTGTTGTTATTTCCTTTTCGTGGAAACAACAATAACAATAATAATGCTCATCAATTGTGCGAAAATGAAATACAACACATGCACACACACACACACACACTCGTACATATAAACTCTTGTATGTCGTTCGTGTTGCAAACATAAATATTTATAGCAACTCCCCTCTACCTTCCTCCAATTCATTGCTGCAAATATTATTCGCATAGTTGCACGTTGTAGCAAACTCAAGTTTCGAATGTGTGTGTGAGTATGTATTGGTGCGTATACACACAACCATACCCATGCAAACAATCATCCATCCAATTCAACCCATCCAACCATTCTCTTCTCAGTCAACCTTGACCTGGAAAAATAGCACGAAAAAAATACAACAACAAAAAAACCAAACAATTCATGTTCTCTGCGCTACAGTTGTTTTTTTTCTACTTCGTTGTTGTTGCTGCAACAATATCTAAACTGTTGTTGTCGTTGTTGCCTTTTGGTAAATACAGTTGATGATGATGGTGATGACGATGGTGGGTTGGGGTTTTTGATAATGCTGGGTAGGGGGTGGAAGGAGGCAGGCTATCAAAGTACACACTACATGTGTTTGTGTTTCTATGTGTGTGTGTGTTGGGGCAACTTTGTTTCGTTCTGCACGTTTTTTGTTCAGTCCACATTTTTATTTACATGTAGAAACCTAGGAGAACACAGAGAGGAAATAACAAAACTACTGCAACAGTGGCCAGTCAAAGCCATGCTGCTGCTGTCGCCTCCGATGATGATGATGTCGTCGTCTAAAGTATCTGGTTATTCAGTGTAAAATGGCAAGACAGAACCCAAAGTGTTTCAGTTTTTTTTCTCTTGACATGATTGTTGTTTGGTTTTCCTTTTGCCATAGCCTCCATGCCACACACACCCAGCCCACCACCACATCCCTCCCATTGAGCGCCCTATATATTATTTTCTCTAACAAGCAATCTTACTTTGCTGCTGTTCTTCGTCTTGAAGATGGGCTTCTCTATGTCACAGCAAGCGAGCGATTTGGCTCGTTCGTTTAGCTTTGTTTCTTCCCATGCGAACGACGTCATTGTGGAGACACCAGATATGGCCCATCATCGTGATGATGTACAACAACAGCAACAATAACAACTACACTTTATGACATTCAATATTTGTACTGTGATGATATTGTTGTTTTTGTTGCTGTTACAGCTCTTTGTATGACAGGCTATCAAATTTCCATACCATATTCCTAAAGAAGAAAAGCCACTATGAAAATGGCTTCCTTCTATATATGTGAGGTAGTATATGTACATATGTATGTGTTGTGTGGCCCAAAGAAATGCAAAATTAATTTTGAAATTCTTTTTTCTTCGTGTCTCTAACAAAATTCAAAACGCTTTACCTTGAAAATTGTGCTAGCATATATTTTTTTTGTGAGTAGCCTAAAAGTATGCAGCACACAAAATGCCTGCATGGGAATAATTAGAAGATAGTTTTCTAAAAGTATTTTGTAATACAATGAAGGCTATTAGAATGGTATGTTTACGTGAATTTAATAAGCATGGCATTTTGTAAAATATTTTTCAAAGCACCAACAAGGCATGGATTTTTAAAGAATATTTTGTCAATGCTCCAACGTGGATTTTTAAAACATGTTTTTTCAAGGCTCCAATAAGGCGTGGATTTTTAACAATATTTAAGGATTATTTTTTCAAACATCCACACCAGGCGTGGATTTTTTTAAGAATATTTTTTTTCCAAACATACACACCAAGCGTGGATTTTTTTCAATGACCTCATCAACGCGTGGATTTTTTTTCAAAATATTTTTTGTGACCCAACCAAGGCGGGGACCTTTAAAAAAAATCTCAATGACCTCATCAACGCGTGAATTTTTTTTTTCTTTCAAAATATTTTTTATGACCCAACCAAGTCGGGACCTTTAAAAAATATTTTATGAAGGACTTAAACAAGGTGGGTATTTATTAAGGATTTTTTTTTCTAGGCCTTAGACAAGGCGTGGAGTTTTTAAAGAATATTTTTTCTAGGCCTTAGACAAGGCGTGTATATTTAATTTATTTATTTATTTTTTAATTTTACGTTTTAACCCTTTCTCTCTCTTTTAACTTTCTATTGGAACTAACTACCGTTTAGAGTGTGACCTCCATATTTCTATTTATTTTTATTGTTGACTATTTGCAGTTCCTCTTCTTCTGCTTCTCAACATTGTTTATGGCTAAACAATCAAATTCTTGTTGCTGTTAGGATTTTGTTGCTTGCAGTCATCACCATCAACAACATGATGTCAGCAGCATTTTTTTGTTGTTGTCTTTTTTTTCTGCATTGTTCCCCTTTGACTGCCATTCTCTGTTGCCATGTTTTTTTATTATGATTCATATTTTGCTGAGGCAAAACACAGAGCAATGCAAACAATAAGGAGAAGAATGATAATAAAAATACCAACAATAACACTGATGTTAGCAGCAATTCCTCTATTTGAATTATTTTAGTCACGTACCGCGATCCCGACGACTCAGATAATATGAAACACCCTCGCATCTCATAAACCATACAAATTGTTCCCGCCACAAGTAAACAACAATTGTTCGGTTGTTCGCTTAACGAAAAGTATATTATCCTGGCATATTGTTGTCAGTGTGTTGGTAGTCGCCTTTCAATCTTAGGCTCGTTTGATGGTCTATTGTCTTTAGGCCAACTTTTATTATTGCTTTGCTGCTACTACTGCCGTGGGGGTCTGGGGATTTAAAGAGTAATATATAGCTGTGGTGGTATTGGTGGTTATCAAAGCAAAACATTTTTCTGCCGATAGATTGATCTTTCTCTACGCTCTCATTGTTATTGTGATTTTTTCTCATTGTTGTTGTTCTGTTTTATTGTTCATTCCTTGAAATGCAAATATTTACATTAAGATTTTAGTGTATCTGGGTTTTTTATTTTATTTTACTGAAACTGATGATGAAACCTCAGAACATTCTTTGTTTGTGTATAATCAAATCAAAAATCAAATTTTGAAAGAAGGATAATATATATGTTTATATGCCTTATATACTTACAGGAAATACAATATTATTTACAAATTTTTATATTTGTTCGATGCAAGGTCTATCAATATAAGGTCACGCTCCTGATTATCATTACAAAAATATACTGAGTCATATGCATGCGTTTATCAAGGGCAAATAATACGAGGATTTTTAAAAATAACCAGTAAGGAATGTAGTAAAGTCGGACTGGGCCGACTATATGATACCCTTCACCACTTTGGGTGTATTGTACATATGTATCCTAACAATTGCATGTCTATGTTCCCTCTTTCTCCAACCCAACTTAACTTTAAGTTCATTCGAGCAGATTTAGAGCCGCCCACGCAACATGGGGAAAATTTATGGAATACGATTTATAGCAAAATTGATACACGCTATTCGGTACGCCGCGTTGTTCAAAATATAATCTATATGTGGCAGCTATATCTAAATCTGAACCGATTTTCACGAAAATTAACACACATCTCTCTAGACTTAATTCAGTACGCTGTGCCAAATTTTGTGCAAATCGAGGGATATATATATAGGGACCTTGGTGCACCATTTACATAAAATCGGACGAAAATATATATGGGAGATATGTCGAAATCTCAATCGATTTTCACGAAACTCACCACTCATCATTCTAGACTCAATTTAGTACACTAAGCCAAATTTTGTGCAAATCGAAGCATATAAAGACACTATTTACATAAAGTCGGACGAAAATATATATCAACCGATTTTCACAAAATTTAACACACATCGTTTTACACACATTATTCTAGACACAATTCCGTAAGCAATGCCAATTTTCGTGCAAATCGGAAGATATATTGGGACTTTAGTTCACCATTTACATAAGATCGGACGAAAATATATATGGAAGCTATATCCAAATCTGAACCGATTTTCACGAAACTTAACACATATTCTAGACCTAATTCATTACGCTGTGCCTAACTTCGTGCAAATCGAAAGATATATAGGGACTTTGGTACACCATTTACCCTAAATCGGACGAATATATATATATATAGGAGCTATATCTAAATCTGAACCGATTTTCACGAAACTTTGCACACATAATTCTAGACCTAATTCATTACGCTGTACCAAATATCGTGCAAATCGAAAGATATATAGGGACCGTTTACATTAAATCGGACGTAAATATATATGGGAGCTATATCTATATCCCAATTTCAATAGGGTTCGTCCTTGGGCCAAATAAGTGACCTATGCACAAATTTCATCCAATTCGGATTATAAATACGACCTGTACTTTGTTTACAATTTAACAACGACAGACAGACAGACAGACGAACGGACATGCATAAATCGACATAGAAAGTGATTCTATGCATAGTCTCAAAAGGAACCATGTGTCTATCTCGTTTCCTTTTGCCTGTTATAAACATATGCACAAAGACATAATACCCTGTACCACAGAGTGGTGAAGGGTATAAGAATATTGTTTCGACTATGAGCATTTTGATTCTGGGACCAATCCAAGGAGTGGATTTGCTTAATACTTTTGTCGAAGCACTATTTGTATGTCCATGACCATAAAGTGGCGTTTGTGATAGCTCGAAATATTCGTCGGAGATCTTTAGAAATTATATACGTTCTTGATAAGATTTATGAATGTCTGTCCATCAGTCTATTGAAAGCACGATAGAGCTGCAACATTTAACGTATGATAGCTCCAATATAACGGTACTCACTGCCTATTAATCGTTATTTTGAAGAGTTTATGCAAGTTTTTCAACCGAATTGGTTGTAATTCCTTGAGTTCTTATTGGTGGATACCAAATTTCCCTACCAAAACTTATCGATACGAGTCTACCTGAGACCCGGTAGAAAATGAGCACCCATCAGTCTGTGTCGCCTGTAAGCCAGGGCTGGACAATGACACAGGAGATGCTCAATTGTCTCCGTCTCCTCCTCGTCAACACATAGTCTACAATAATCAGTTGCATCAAGATCCCATTTACTAGTAAAAGCCCTGGTGTTGCAGTGACCAGTGATGATTCCCGTCATCACTCTAATTTCAGCTTTGCTCAGGTTCAATAGTGAGTGCGATCTTTTGGTAGACAGAGTCTGCCAAATTGATCTTGACACGTTGCACCTAGGTTCGTTGTGCCAAAGATCGCAGGCTGTTTCGTCAAAGAATGCCTCAAAATTCCTATAGAAAAAGACTCTAGATCGGTGGATTGAGATCCTCGTCTAGCTAGTTCGTCCGCTCTTTCATTACCCAATATGTCACAATGTCCTGGTACCCAACACAACCGATAGCTATGGTTAAGTTCTTCCAGAGCTGCTCTACACTTGAGGACGGCTTAGGATTTGATGTGACAAGATTTGATGGCTTTAAGAGCCGCTTGACTATCTACAAAGATAGTCACCGGTTCAACGACCTCAGAATCCAGATTTTTTTTATCAATTCCGCTGCCTTCCAGATAGCGCTGCCTTCCAGATGCTATCCAGCTTGTAGGTCAACTCAATGTCTAACCTTTCACAGTAGACGCCTGCCCCAGTACCTTCTTCCATCTTGGATCCGTCTGTATAGAAGGCCAGACCGTCCAGAGAAGGGTTACTTCGTTTCCAGTCGTCTCTACTAGGAATAACGACATCTACATCGTCAAATCTAAGGATTGGTGATATATAGTCGCTTAGTTTAGGGCGTTGGTCCAATGCTATGCCTGGTTCATTCAGAACACTACTATGCCCAAACGTACAGTTCCGTCAGAGTGTTTGTTCATGCAGCCTTAGGGCGCTACGCGCAGCCTGACACTTAATGCTGAGGCCCAAAGGATTGAAGTATAGCATTGCATTCAAAGCTGCTTGTGGTGTACTCCTTCTGGCTCCTGTAACTAAAATCGCGGCGGCTCTTTGTACCTTGTCTAATTTATTGGATGTCGACTTGAGGCTCAGACAGTTCCACCAAACAAGAGAGCCATAGGACAAGATGGGTTTCACCATAGTGTTATACAACCAGTGTATAGTCGATGGTTTTAGCCCCCAGCTTTTCCCAATGGAGTTCTTGCATGCATAGAGTGCAATCATTCCTCTCTTCCCCCGCTTCTCAACGTTCCTTTTCCATCGTAGTTGACAGTCCAGGATTGCGGCGAGGTACTTTGCTTCGGGAGATAGGTGAAATTGCACACCATCCAATGTTGGGGGAACAAAGACGTCGAGCTTACGCTTCCTAGTAAAGATTACCAGTTCCGTCTTCTTTGGATTTACACCAAGACCATTTGCCCTGGCCCAACGTGACAGCGTCAGTAAAGCTCTTTGCATAAGCGCAGAGATTGTAGACGGAAATTTTCCGGATATCAATATCACCACGTCGTCCGCGTAAGCTACAACTTTGATACCTTTCCCGTCCAATTCCCTCAATATGATATTAATTACCAGTAGCCATAGTAACGGCGAAAGCACCCCTCCTTGAGGTGTGCCTCTAGTTACCGTTTTCCTGATTTTTTTGTATCCCCCACACTTGAATTTATAATTCTGCTGTTAAGCACTTTATATATCCAATATGTCAGGGTAACAGGAATGCCAACTTCCCTGAGTGGTTTATGGATTCAAGTTTAACGTTGTTAAAGACTCCCTCTATATCTAAGAAGGCGGCCAGCGTAAAATTTGAATTTTCCATGTTCCTCTCAATATAGCCTACCACTTCGTACATTGCAGATTCCACAGACTTGCCCTTTATGTATGCGTGTTGTGAGTTGCTGAGAGAGGTGGGTCTATACGACTCCTTATCTCCAGGTCGATCAATCTTTCGAGAGTCTTGAGGAGAAAGGATGATAGGCTAATGGGTCTATAGTCTTTCGCCAAGCTTTAAATGTTAAATAGGTCATAACAAATATTCCAACTAAAAATCCACCGATATTATTTTGATAGTCAAATATAGCCCTGTTGGTCCTTATGGAGTTCTAGGAAAATATTTCATAAACGAAGTCATGACTATGGACTTGAGAATTTATAGAATTGAAAATTTATACGTTTGTAATTCTGTACACTATTCCATTACGATTTCATTCCGGTTTATATGGTCTTGAAGAATATATTCCAAAAAAAAAAAAAAACTATCTCGCGGTATGTCTGTTAGAGTTCCTGAAACATATTTACACCGATCTACTCTACTAGACCCTCAAACATGTTGTGAAATATACACCAATTAGTCCTAATTAGAATTGAATCGTACCGGTACGAACTAGTTCAAAGGACCTGTTCAACAAAAGGAACGAACGGTACTAGGTACGATTCTTTTGTTCATTAGTTCATTTTTCACATATTTCCTTTTGCTGCAATTGTTGGTAGCTCTTCAAAATATAATTGAAAAAAAAATCGTTATTGTTATGAAGGTTTGTGTTTTTTTATTTAAAAATATTCTGCATTGCAATATTGATGTGCAAAAATATCCTAAAATCATGCATCAGTTATATCCTATAAATTAAAATCTCCAAGGACGGCAGGCATATGATCATAGGTATTAGCCCATTACTTTCCCTTTTTGTATATTTAATAGGCAGTATTAGATTGATCTCTTTTTTAATAGTTATCATTACACGGCCCCTCAATTTATTGACAATAAATAGTTATGTTTGGTGGAAAATTTGTAGTGTGGTGCATACTTTTAGGCTCTCTGTAATAAAGATAGGTTTAGATATATTTTTTCTAATTCAGAAATAAATCAGTAGAAAAATATCCTGCTCTCTGAACTGTTTCTTCAACCACATTTCGGATAATCATTGAAAATTATGATTCTCAAAACATATGTTTGATCATCAAACATGTTGTTAGTTGGGTATTACCTACCACCCAAGTAATTTAGTTGCTGCCTTGGCGTGTCTTCCATAAGCGAGGCCAACAACAACAACAATATTTATCAAGGCTTGTTCTGTATATGTATACATTTATTTATTTTCCCTTGTTTTTGTTATTGTTGTTGTTGACTGTCAGAGCTCGTATAGGACCATTAATATTACCACCAACTTGTTGGTTCTATGTTAACAATTTCTGACATGACATTTTATTGTTGGTGGTATTTTTCAAATGTCACAATGTGGCATTGTTGTTATTGCTCTAGTTGTCATCACCATCTTTCTCTGTGTGGTGATATATGTAGGTATATGTATGTCAGCTGTCTGACAGTATCATTTAGTGTCATCATACAAATGTCTACTGTGTATGTGTTTTATCCTTTTTATGAGTCCTTCGTAGTTGGTGCTTTAATTCACAGAAAATCCTTTTTATGTTTTGTAAATTAAATGAATTTTTTGTGTTGTAGTAACAAAATTAACAACCATAAAATTTTAGACAGCCTAGATAAATTATAAAAATTAGGTGTAGTATTATAGTCAGTAAGGGTTTTTAATGTTCTAGTGATCCTGTTAATTGTGTATAGCGGTGCAACAGTATGCCATTAGGACATGTGTTACATATATTTAAATACACAAAAAATGAAGAGCAATAATATGCCTAAAACAAAAAAAAATCTCAAAAAATAACACGCCTTCTTGGACCCTTAATAATAGTCTTTAAAAGAAACCACTCCTTCTTGGACCCTTAAAAATAGTCTTTAAAAAATCTACGCCTTGTTGGACCCTTAAAAATATTCTTTAAAAAAATCTACGCCTTGTTGGACCCTTAAAAAATAGTCTTTAAAAAAATCTACGCCTTGTTGGACCCTTAAAAAATAGTCTTTAAAAGAAACCACGCCTAGGAACCTTAAAAAATTGGCTTTTAAAACAATACACACCTTGCTGGACCCTTAAAAAATTATTTATTAAAAATCCAGGCCTCGTTTAAGTCCTTAAAAAATATTCATTAAAAATCCGCGCCTTGTTTAAGGCCTTAAAAAAATGTCCTTCCTTAAAAAAATCTCCGCCTTGTGGTAGCCCCTCGAAAAATATTTCCCTCTTTAAAAATCTACGCCTTGTGGTAGCCACTCGAAAATCCACGCCTTGTTTAAGGCCTTGAAAATATTCTTTAAAAAATCAACGCCTTGCCTAAGGCCTTGAAAAAATATTCTTTAAAAAATCCACGCCCTGCCTAAGGCCTTGAAAAAATATTCCTTCTTTAAAAAATCCACGCCTTGTTTAAGGCCTTGAAAAAAAATCTTTATAAAATCCACGTCTTGTTTAAGTCCTTGAAAAAATATTCCTTCTTTAAAAAATCCACGCCTTGTATGGCTGCCTTGAAAAAATATTCCTTCTTTAAAAAACCCACGCCTTGTGTGGATGCTTGAAAAAATATTCTTTAAAAAATCCACGCCTTGTGTGGATGCTTGAAAAAATATTCTTTAAAAAATCCACGCCTTGTGTGGATGCTTGAAAAAATATTCTTTAAAAAATCCACGCCTTGTATGGCTGTCTTGAAAAAATATTCTTTAAAAAATCCACGCCTTGTTTAAGGCTTTGAAAAAATATTCTTTAAAAAATCCACGCCTTGTATGACTGCCTTGAAAAACTATTCTTTAAAAAATCCACGCCTTGTGTGGATGCTTGAAAAAATATTCTTTAAAAAATCCACGCCTTGTGTGGATGCTTGAAAAAATATTCTTTAAAAAATCCACGCCTTGTGTGGATGCTTGAAAAAATATTCCTTAAAAAATCCACGCCTTGTATGAAGTTGTGAAAACAATTTTTTTTCTAAATTTTACTTTTTTTAGGTCCTGGACCTCCGAAGAGTTCACATTACCCTCTTCATATACAAATACAAGAACACAGTCAATTGTACTATAATTCCACACATAATAAGACTTGAGAAACACTCACCAACACACACACACCCAAAATACTTGTATATATAGATATGCATGAGTTATTTTACTTAGTGATATATTTTTATAAAAATTACGAAATAAATACAATGTAAATTTTCCATTCATTCTCTCATTGCAACAAAAATAAACAAAAAAAAGCAAAAACAAAATTTTTTGATTTTCATTTTTAATTTTTTGGAAAATTATAATTTTTTATTAAATTAAAATTTTTATTTTATAAAAAATTTTACCAATTTTTTTTCTGTAAGGCAGTGAACTTATAAACTTGAAACTGAAAATGAAACACTTTTAAAAAATTGAAAAAATGTGTATTGTTTAAAAAACTTTGAGTGCAAGGATACTCCTTTTGAAAAAAAATTACCATTGCAACAATAACAACAAGAACCAAAAAGGCAATTAATTAAATTATGCTACAAGTACCACCACACGCTGCCTATACACCTTTTGTAATGCTCAATTAAATGTAGCAGAGTGGCAATATTCGTTCCAATTGCTTGGCTTTGGCTGGTGGATGGTGTGCTGCCGCTGCTGCCTTTTGATTGATATTTGCTCAACAACAACAACAACGACATACCCAACGCCATGGCAGCATTTAGGCCAACAACATTAGAACCACTGCAGCAGCAACCACTTGTAACGAACAGTTCATCATTTGTTCATTTCCATCATCACCACCAGCAACAACAAGACACACTTAATGTTCAGCTGCAGCAGCCACAGGCACAGCAACAACACTATCAACAATTTCCGTACCAGCATCCACAGCACAACCACCACCACCAACACCACCTACAACAACAGCAACACCATCAATTTTATCATCCAAATGCTGCTGCTGCTTCTTGTTCAAGCTCCTCTTCTTCGGCACCGCTGCCACATCTGCAACCACCAGCAACGATGCCAACGGCTTCGGCCTCATCATTGCCCACCTATGTTCACCAACAGCAGCCCCATTTGCAACAGCATTCCGAACACAAGGAAGATTGTTGCAATTGCTATTTGCCAGTGCTACAGCCGGATGTGTTGCTCAATAATGATCGCGGCCTATTTAAGGTTTATTGTTTTATCAAAGATTTCATAGGGTAAGTTAGGGGTTCGGCCAGCAGCATTATAGGCCCCCTGCGAAGGCAACGACTCCTTACCAATGAAATGTTATTGGAATTTTTTGCTTATTTTTATTCTTCGTCCTTTTTTCAAGTAAATGTTCTTCATAATTTTAGAATTTTGTTCTTTTGCTTTTTTGTTGCTTTTATTGTTTTTGTTGCTTTTATTTTGAGTTGCCTTTTAGTAAAATAATATACAAAAACACAACAAAACTACTCAAACTCATATCAAATTTCCCTTTCCATCACACTCAATTTGCTTTTCTAATCTAATCAGAAAACACACTTGACTACATACATTCATATTCTATTGACTTTCACCAACACTTTCATTCCGAATTCATTCTTATCATGGAAATTATTTTGTTATTCCTTTCTCTGAAATTCTGAACTCCTGGTAAAATGTCATCCATTATCACGAGTAGTTTTTTGATAATAAATAATAAAAAATACGATGCTTGTTTGTTATATTGATGTTGTTCTTGAAATTATATAAAACATATTAAAAAATAATAATAATTATAATGTCAAATTTAGTAAAAAATCGACGCCCTGAAAATTATTAGTAAATATCCCAATTTACTCATTAGGACCTATTTGAAAAATCGGCCAGTTAAAAACTTATTTTTTAAAACTCGTCCCTCTACTACGACTTGGAAAAATCGGTTTTTTATAAATTCCCCATTCAATGGGTTTTTGGAAAAATATTTTATAAAAAATCCCCACTCAACTATTATTAAAATAATCAGAACTACTGTCGATATCGTTTATTACGACACCGTCGTTCATAAAGAATGTATCCAAAAGTTCCGAGAAAATTTATCTCCTTAATTTCACATAGTTTATAACGACATATCGCTTATAGCGACGAATTTCGCCGGCCCATTGACTATCGTTATAAGCGATTTCGACTGTATATTAAAGCTACTAAAAAACTTCCACTCTATTTGGATTTGTAACATACTAGGTTGGGGAAAAAGAAATACATTATTTTTATATGAACTATAAGACTTTATTTGACCTGCTTCGGAATGTCCGATATGGGCCAATTATGCACCGTTTTGTTGTATGATTTGTTGCAATTTTAAAGGTAACTTCATAATGCCTCTCTCATAGAAGTCGTGCTCCCTAGATACCAATTTTTTATCATTAAAGAAATTTTGCAATGCAAGATGATAATCGCTTGGTGCCAAGTCCGGACTGTATGGCGGATGCATTAAAACATTCCAACAAAGCTCCCGAAGTTTCTGGTGAGTCACTGTAGCTGTGTGTGTAACACAACACCTCTACTGTTGGCCAATTCTGACCGTTTCTGGTCAATTCTAAATGGTTTAAAAAAGTTTTTTTTGACGATCTTTCTTAAAGTTCGCTTCCTGTACTAGTCATATGTTCCCAGGGTATTATAGCTTTGTGCAGCCCCAAGAGTTTGTAACGCCGCGAAAAAAAGTTGGGTCTACCTTTAAGTACACCGGTCGTCATATCTCTACTAGCTGAGTCGATCTAGACACCAATCTTCACGAAAGTATGCATGTAGGATTGGTTCTGCATATTGAAGACCTCTATTGTTTTTGGTAAAGATCGGTTGTCTGATTTTCTGGTCGCTCCCGGGACCGTAATAAGGTCCAAACATCGCGAAATTTTACATGGAGAAGGGAATCGGGCCGAAGAATAAGCAGCATGACTGTTTTGATAAAGATCGGTCATTATTTAGCGGCTCAAATGAACCCTGACTTTTGTGTGAAAAACTACAAATGTTGTAATATACGGCGTATATATTTACTCCTGAAGGACACAAATACGAGATGTTGATAGTATATCCAAGGGGAGCGATTGACTTAAATATTCACAGGTATCTACGTATTCGGATATTATTTAATAACCGTTATCACGTTAAAGGGCGGAATTTTAGCGCTGATCGTTTTGAAATTTTCCATGAGGATCTAGGTATGGTCAAGGACAACGCTTATAATTTTCGGTGACCGAAAACTTAACTTATTGTGTTTTTTCGAGTCGATCTATAGGCCACAATTGAAAGCCGAAAATCATAACACAACCCCCGATGAAGGGAATCTGGACAAGTAAGGGAATCTGGATAAGTAATGAGTAATTGAGAATTAGTAATATTCGGAAAATATGTCAGTGTATGGTAGAGGTGCTGTTAACCTCTAATCGGACAGGGGACGTGCAAATATCACTAAATATTGCCTAGGCTTGGAATTAACATCCGGCGATAGTTAGAGTTCCGTGGTAGTTGTGTAGGGTATCGTATTGTCGGCTCCGTCCGACTATACTGCTCCGCTCACTGGTTTTATTATTCAATCATCATTACTACAGCTTAAAAATTATTTTTTTTTTTTTAAATTAGTTGTCCTCCACAAATTGTTTCTAACATTTGTTCTTCAGAGGGAAAAAATGTTCGCAACTTTTACTAGCCCTTGAAGAATATTTTTTTACATCCGTCCCTCTACAATTTCTTCAAATTATTTATTTATTGTGGTTCCTCTTCCAATCAGCCTTGAAAACTATTTATTTTTAAATTCGATTTCTCTATCAAACGTTGAATAAAAAAATTTTTTAATCCGCCCCATTTACTATTAGTAATAAAAAATATTTATTTTTAAATCCGCACCAAAAATTAATATTTGGGTCCCTTAAAATATATATTTTTAAAAATCCACGCTTCTGTGGGTCCTTTATTATTTTTTTTTTTTAATTCACACTTTTGTGGATCCCTTAATTTTTTTTAATCCACGCTTTAGTAGGTCCCCTCAAAATATATTTCTTAAATATCCTTGCTACTGTAGCCTTCTTAATTTGTATGACCTTTAAAATGTTTACACTTCTGGTGATACTAGAAAAATATATTCTAAAGAATCCATTCTTACATTTGGACTAGTCCCTTAAAGAAAAATTTTCAAAAAATGCAATTTAATTCTAGTCTCAAAAATGTATTTACAAAAATTAAGGCCTTTACAAATCCTAAGTTTTTTTAATCCACTCTTTGTGTTTATGTTAAGCAATATTTGATTAAAATCTAACCCTTGATTGTTGAAAAAATATTAATATTACAATTATTTTATTTTGTAAAAATTTTACTGTTTATTTATTTTTTCATTTATACAAATTGCAATTTTGCTCCACTGTTCATTTTAACAAAACACATATTTTGTTGTTAATTATTTATTGTGGTGAATTTTTCTAAAAATAGAACACATTTTCTTCACCGGAGAAAGCTCTCAAGTAACCGCCACCAAGCAATACTAAAAAAATACAAACAAAACATTTCGCACACAATCATCTGTGTGTGCGTGGTAAGAATTGTTATTTTCGGCCGTGGCTAGCATGTGCCTCCGTGGCGCAATTGGCTAGCGCGTTCGGCTGTTAACCGAAAGGTTGGTGGTTCGAGCCCACCCGGGGGCGGAATTATTTTTTTCAAATTTTATTTTTTTTACAGAGTATTTTTTTAAATTTTTAAGAAATTTAAAAGAGATTTTTCAAATCTAATGCAATAATCATTCTTATTATTAAATAGGAAAAAGTAGTGTACTTTTTTATGAACAACAAAAATTATTGTTATTGAAGACAAGAATAATCTACCAGACCAGATATCTCGAAGCATATTTTTATAGAAGACCAATTGGATCATTATAAAGCTTCTAGAAAAGCAGAATGGTCTTCCAATAGCAGACCACAAGAATAGAAGACCAAGATGATCTGCATATAGAACACTAGAAGGGTATTCATATAGCAGATTTCAGACCTATCTTCTTATAGGATCTTAATTCTGTGGATTGTTAAAAAATATGTTTTCAGTGACTTTGAAAAAATACTTTTTCAAGAATATAGACTAGGGGAGAGTTGTTTGAAAAATATTTTTCGAATGTCTATAAAGGCGTGGAATTTTCTAAGAATATTTTTTTAAGGGTCTCCAAAGGCTTGGATGCTTTATAAAAGAATATTTATTAAAAGGATATTTTTTCAGGGTTCTATAAAGCGTAGATGTTTAAAAAACTATTTTTTGGACTTCAACAAGGCACAGATTTTTCATATAATATTTTTGTTAAATAATATTTTTTCAGGTGTCTATATGGAGTAGATTTTTTATTTAGAAAAATATTTTTTTTCTGAGGTCAATAGGCCGTAGATTTTTTAAAGAATATTTTCTAAGCCTCTATTATTCGTTGATTTTTGATATATACACAACTATGTTGTCGGGGTATTATAGCTTTGTGCAGCCCCAAGAGTTTGTAACGCTGCGAAATATTGGTCCTAGGCCCACCTTTAAGTATACCGATCATCATATCTCGACTAGCTGGTCAAATGGACTCAGACTTTTGTGTGAAAAATGACAAAATTTGGATTATATGACGTGCAAATTTACTACTGAAGGACATAGACCCGGGTATGGTGGAGGACAACGCCTATAATTTTCTGTGATGATCAGATAATAATATTGGAATGAAGTGGACCGAAAACTTTTTTATACCCTACACAACTATGTTGTCAGGGTATTATAGCTTTGTGCAGCTCGACTAGCTGAATCGATCTAGACATGTGTGTCCGTCCGTCCGTCTGTCCATTATAATTTGTAAACACGATACAGGTCACAGTTATGGACCAATCTTCACAAAATTTTGCATGTAGAATGGATTCGGCCCAATGAAGACCCCTCTTGTTTTTGGTAAAGATCGGTTAATATTTAGGGCATGAAATGGACCAAAAACTTTGTTTTTCTGGTCACTCCATAGGCCGCAATTATGGCCCAATCACAGGGAATTTTTGAATGGAGAAGGGGATTCGGCCAAAGAATAAGGATGCCTGTTTTGATAAGGATCGGGTCAAATGGACGCTAACATTTGTGCGAAAAATTACGAAATTTGTATTCTATAGCGTATATATTTACCGAACGTAGACCCGAGAAGTTTATAGCATACCCAAGAGGAGTGGTTGACCTTAAAATTGATACAAATTATATTGTCGTATGTACTCGGATCTGGGAGTTACACGTAAATATTTACAGATGCTTACGTATTCAGATATTATTTAATGAACCATTGCTTTGAAATGTTCCATGAGGTTCCAGTTATGGTCAAGGTCAACGCCTATAATTTTCAGTGATAATCGGATAATAATATTGGGATGAAGTGGACCGAAAACTTTTTTTGTTTTTTCGAGTCGATCTATAGATCACAATTGAAAGCCGAACATCACAACACAACCCACGGTAAAGGGAATCTGGACAAGTAATTAGAAGGACTGTACATAATATTAGTAATACTGGGAAAATATGTCAGAGTAAGGAAGAGGTGCTCTAATCGGCAACAGGGTATAGATATCACGAAATATTGCCCAGGCTTGGAATAAACATCCGCAGAAAGTTACACTTCCGTGGTAGTTGTGTAGGGTATCGTATGGTCGACTATACTGCTCCGCTCACTGTTTTTTTTTTTTTTTTTTTTTTTGTGTTTTTTTCGAGTCGATCTATTATAGGTCACAATTGAAAGCCGAACATCACAACACAACCCACGGTAAAGTGAATCTGGACAAGTAATTAGAAGAGTTGCACTGAATATTTATTTATTGAACTCTAGTCAATCAAGAGGGTGCAATATCGCATAATATTGCCCTAGTTCAGAATGTAGTACCACAGAAAGTTAGATTTTCGTGGTAGTTATGTAGGGTATAATATGAGGCGTATATAAGGCGTACATTTTTAAATAATAGTTTATCAGAGGTTTTATAAAGCGTAGATTTTTTAAAGAAGATTTCTTCACAGGTCTTTTACGGCGTAGATTTTTTAAAGAAGATTTCTTCAGAGGTCTTATAAGCCGTAGATTTTTTTAAAGTAGATTTCTTCAGAGGTCTTTTAAGGCGTAGGTTTTTTAAAGAAGATTTCTTCAGAGGTCGTATAAGTCGTAGATTTTTTTCAGAGGCCTTATCAGACGTAGATTTTTTAAAGATTTCTTCTGAGGTCTTATAAGTCGTAGATTTTTTAAAGGCTATATAAGTTGTTGATTTTTTAATTAATATATTTTCAGGGGTAGATTTTTTAAAGTATAATTTTTAGGGGTTTCCCAGTTTCAACTATATTTTTTTTGTGCTTGTGTAGGGCTCCACATTGTTTGCCTGGTCAATTCTAGAAACGTCTTCCTTTGTTTATTTTTTTTTTCACTACCAACATTCTGTTTTCAACACCTGCCATCAATTTTTAGAAAGTGATTTCATTTTCTGTCATCAATTTCAAAATATTCTTTGTATTTTTTGTCATTCTTTCTTTCATGTGCAATTAACTTGCACATGATTTTAAAACAAGTGCTTCACATGAAATTAGTTACGCCACTGAAAATCAAAAACGAAAAAAAAATATTTAAATTTAATTACAATTGCAACAAACGATTTTAACATTTTAATTTTGTAATTTCTAGAAAGAATTTTTTAACAAAAAACATTTTTAAACGTTTATTCTTGCCAAAATGGCCGACAATTTTCACATGGCCGGTACCGCCTATTTTTATTATTTCTGTTAATTAGTCATCTATGTGTGTGATGATGAATTTTCAAAATTTTCACTTTCAAATGCAATTTTTTTAATTATTTGTTTTTATTTTTTATTTATTTTTTGCCGAGCGTGGGTGCTGCTCAAAGAGGCAACAATACCAGCATGAGTATTACACGGCGAATTTATTTAACAAATTTCAGAATTTCATTGAAAATAAAATAATTATCGTGAATGGCAATTCGTCTTCTGACGAAATGTTTGTTGTTGGCTGTGTTGCAACATCTGTTTTCAGATTCTCTAGAAGAGCACCTTGAATTCTGCAAATTAAAATATCATCACTTGAGATTTTGTACACCTGCAGAATGTCTTATCTTGCAATATCTTTGGGTTTGCCAATAATCTGTAATGGTTGCTTGACAATTTGTGCATCGCAGCGGATATCTCTTTTTGTGTGTGCTGTTATCTTTGTAGTTATTTGTCATTTGCTTTGCTACCTCGTAATTTTTCCCTTTCATATCCCCAAAAACCGTGACGGAATTTCCTTTAAATGGTTGCCAATTTTTTTATTTTAGATTTTGACAAAGATTTCGTAGCGGGAATTAATTTATTTCATTCGACACCTAATCAGTTTGTTTGTCATGCACAGTGGGGCATAAAATAATGCAAATGGAAAATTTTTCTTCTAAAACGCCAGAGGGGTCTTCTTACAGATGTGAAGGGTCTTCTATAAAAAATATAAAAATATATTTTTAAACATCCAATCAAGCTTGGATTTTTTTTTTAGACAAGGCGTTTAGCAAGGCGTGGATTTTTTTAAAACATTTTTTCGTGGTCTTAGCAAGGCGTGGATTTTTTTAAAACATTTTTTCGTGGTCTTAGCAAGGCGTGGATTTTTTTAAAACATTTTTTCGTGGTCTTAGCAAGGCGTGGATTTTTTTAAAACATTTTTTCGTGGTCTTAGCAAGGCGTGGATTTTTTTAAAACATTTTTTCGTGGTCTTAGCAAGGCGTGGATTTTTTTAAAACATTTTTTCGTGGTCTTAGCAAGGCGTGGATTTTTTTAAAACATTTTTTCGTGGTCTTAGCAAGGCGTGGATTTTTTTAAAACATTTTTTCGTGGTCTTAGCAAGGCGTGGATTTTTTTAAAACATTTTTTCGTGGTCTTAGCAAGGCGTGGATTTTTTTAAAACATTTTTTCGTGGTCTTAGCAAGGCGTGGATTTTTTTAAAACATTTTTTCGTGGTCTTAGCAAGGCGTGGATTTTTTTAAAACATTTTTTCGTGGTCTTATAATTTTTTAAAGATGCAAAAAACTGGATTTTTTAAAATTATTTTTTTAAGGATCAAAAAATGTCTTAAATTTTTTAAAATTATTTTTTTAAGGATCAAAAAAAGTCCTGGATTTATTAAAATTATTTTTTTAAGGATCAAAAAATGTCTTAAATTTTTTAAAATTATTTTTTAAGGATCAAAAAAAGTCCTGGATTTTTTAAAATTATTTTTTTAAGGATCAAAAAATGTCCTGGATTTTTTAAAATTATTTTTTTAGAGATCAAAAAATGTCCTGGATTTTTTTAAATTATTTTTTTAAGGATCAAAAAATGTCCTGGATTTTTTAAAATTATTTATTTTTAAGGATCAAAAGATGTCCTGGATTTTTTAAAAATTTGTGTTAAAGATCAAAAAATGTCCTGGATTTTTTAAAATTATTTTTTTAAGGATTAAAAAAATATCTTGGATTTTTTAAAATTATTTTTTAGGGTACAAAAAATGTCTTGGATTTTTTAAAATTATTTTTTTTTTAGGATCAACAAATGTCCAGGATTTTTTAAAATTATTATTTTAAGGATCAAAAAATGTCCTGGATTTTTTAAAATTATTTCTTTAAGGATCAAAAGAATCCATAAAAGGCGTGTATCTCTTAAAAATACTTCTGTCGTAGCTTGGAATGATTTAAAGCATTTTTGTAGGTATTTATCCCCGTGTTCATTCCTTTGAGTCATCCGTCATCGCTTGTGTTTAACCCATTATTTTCGTCATCGACAAGAAAATATTTTTCTGGTCGATTTTTTTTTCGAAACACAAAAATTTCAATTCATTGAAAACACAAATGTTGAATTTGAATTTCGATTTATTATCCTAAGTTTTTGGTCAGTTTTGTTTGCCAAAAATTATTTGCTTGGTTGGTTGCTTGCTTGCTTTCGCTCGTTCGTTCGTTTATCGGTGTTAATCAACAGCATGCCAATATATAGACATAAATATCCCCATCCTCATCCCCATATACATGTATACAAATGTCATGGCTTTTGACGTATTTATTTGCCTAGGGTGGTGATGGTGCGGAAGGGATGGCCGATAATATCATCAACACCATCGGTTAGAAAATTGGGAAGCTTTTTTTTCAAATGACAAGATTTATATGTTTGTGTGTGTGTCTGATATTTTTTTTTCTATTTGACAGACAAATATTTGAATAATAGCCAATTGAGTTATGTGGATTTTTTTTTTGAATTTTTTGATTTTAGCTTTTTTGGTCGGTTTGTTTTCCTTTAGTGGAGCTGCAATTAGTTGGTTTTTCACTATAGTGTATAGGAAATAAATGGTTATGTGGATTGGATCGGTGTAGAAATTAGCATTGTAAACATGGGAGATAGTGATGAATATATTTTATTTTATAATCAGTATTTTAGGGGGGAGGGATTTATATTATTTTTAAATATTTTCTTTCTTTTTATGGCAATTTTTACAAATTAAGACTAGATTCGAGCAATAAAAAACCAGTAGGAAAGTAGTAAAGTCGGACTGGGCCGACTATACGATACCCTTCACCATTTATTACGCTATGCCAAAATTCTTGCCAATCAAAAGATTTGCAGGGACTTTGGTACACCATTTACCTAAAATCGGGCGATACTATATATGAGAGCTATATCTAAATCTGAACCGATTTTCACGAAACTTAGCACACGTCATTCTAGACTTAATTCAATACGCTATGCAAAAATTCGTGCGAATCAAATGATTTTCAGGGACTTTGCACCATTTACCTAAAATCGGGCGAAATTATATATGGGAGCTATATCTAAATCTGAACCGATTTTCACGAAACTTATCACACATCATTCTAGACCTAATTCAGCTGTACCAAATTTCGTGTAAATCGAAAGATATATAGGGACTTTGGTACACCATTTACCTAAAATCGGGCGATACTATATATGAGAGCTATATCTAAATCTGAACCGATTTTCACGAAACTTAGCACACGTCATTCTAGACTTAATTCAATACGCTATGCAAAAATTCGTGCGAATCAAATGATTTTCAGGGACTTTGCACCATTTACCTAAAATCGGGCGATACTATATATGAGAGCTATATCTAAATCTGAACCGATTTTCACGAAACTTAGCACACGTCATTCTAGACTTAATTCAATACGCTATGCAAAAATTCGTGCGAATCAAATGATTTTCAGTGACTTTTGCACCATTTACCTAAAATCGGGCGAAATTATATATGGGAGCTATATCTAAATCTGAACCGATTTTCACGAAACTTATCACACATCATTCTAGACCTAATTCAGCTGTACCAAATTTCGTGTAAATCGAAAGATATATAGGGACTTTGGTACACCATTTACCTAAAATCGGGCGATACTATATATGAGAGCTATATCTAAATCTGAACCGATTTTCACGAAACTTAGCACACGTCATTCTAGACTTAATTCAATACGCTATGCAAAAATTCGTGCGAATCAAATGATTTTCAGGGACTTTGCACCATTTACCTAAAATCGGGCGATACTATATATGAGAGCTATATCTAAATCTGAACCGATTTTCACGAAACTTAGCACACGTCATTCTAGACTAAATTCAATACGCTATGCAAAAATTCGTGCGAATCAAATGATTTTCAGGGACTTTGCACCATTTACCTAAAATCGGGCGAAATTATATATGGGAGCTATATCTAAATCTGAACCGATTTTCACGAAACTTAGCACACATCATTCTAGACCTAATTCAGTAAGCTGTACCATATTTCGTGCAAATCGAAAGATATATAGGGACTTTGGTACACCATTTACCTAAAATCGGGCGAAATTATATATGGGAGCTATATCTAAATCTGAACCGATTTTTCCCAATTTCAATAGGGTTCGTCCTTGGGCCAAATAAGTTAGCTGTGCAAAATTTTATCCAAATCGGATCATAAATGCAACCTATACTTTGTTTACAATTTAACATCAACAGACGGATGGACGGACGCACATGCATAAATCGACTCAGAAAGTGATTCTATGCATATTCTCAAAAGAAACCATGAGTCTATCTCGATTCCTTTTGCCTGTTACAAACATATTTGGTGAAGGGTATAATTAAGCTTAACAACTCCAAAGAGTTTTTTTTAATTTTATAATTTTTCTGGGACAATTTTTCGTTAACCTGCAATTTGTGTTTCGAAAAAAAAAATGTTACCGCCTATTTTTTAGCAATTGTCTCCTTCATCTTATGACCTTTTTTATTATTTTTTGTCAAATATATTTGCCATACTCGTATATTGCTAATTATATATTTTTATACCCTCCACCATCGTATGGAGGGTATATTAATTTTGTCATTCCGTTTGTAACTCATCGAAATATTCATTTCCGACCCTATAAAGTATATATATTCTTGATCAGGGTAAAATTCTAAGTCGATCTAGCCATGTCTGTCCGTCCGTCTGTTGTAATCACTGAAGGAATTGAGATAGGGTGCTGAAATTTTGCATAGGGTTGTCTTTTGTCTGCAGGCAGGTCAAGTTCGAAGATGGGATATATCGGTCCACGTTTAGGTATAGCTCCCATATAACAGTACCTCCCAATTTTCGGTATTTTGGGGTTCTTGATCTCGTTTTTCAACCGAATACGCTGAAAATTGGTACATTGAGTTCTTATTGGGTACTAAATGTCTCCACAAAAAATTATAAATATAGGTCCACTTTTTCTGGTAGCCCCCATATAACGGTACCTCCTAATTTTCAGTATTTTGGGGGTTTTGATCGCATTTTTCCACCGAATTGGCTGTAATTTAGTATTTTGAGTTCTTAATAGGTGCCAAATCTCTCTACAAAAAATTATGTATATAGGTACATTTTTTCGGATAGCCCCCATAAAAGGGTACCCCCAATTTTCGGTATTTTGGGGTTCTTGAGCGCGTTTTTCAACCGAATACGCTGAAATTTAATACATTGGGTTCTTAATAGGTACAAAATCTCTCCACAAAAAATTATAAATATAGGTCAATGTTTTCGGATAGCACCCATATACGGGTACCCCCCAATTTTCGGGATTTTGGAGTTCTTGAGCGCGTTTTTTTACCGAATGCGCTGAAATTTGGTACTTTGAGTTCTTAATAGTTTCCAAATCTCTCCACAAAATATTATGAATATAGGTCCATTTTTTCGGATAGCTCCTATATAAGGGTACCCCCACTTTTCGGTATTTTGGGGTTCTTGAGCGCGTTTTTCAACCGAATTTGCTCCAATTGTGTATTTTGTAGTCGTATATGGTAACAAATCTCCCTACCAAAAATTATTAATATTCGCCCCCTTTTTGGGGTAGTCGCCATATAACCCTCTTTTTTATTATTTATATTAAAATAGTTATCTGATTTGTTGCGCGTTTTGAATTTGGTTCTAAGACCCTTTTGTAATCATTTCAACTGCGGAGGATAGAGAGATAAAAAATTAGAACGTAAGGTTCGGTAGTGAACTATAGCCGCATTTAGACCTAGCCCCTGATTGGAGGTTCCAGAAGGAGTGGACCGATATTCCCCATCTTCGAATTTGAACTAAGCTTGGAAGAAATAATAAGATAGGCAAAGTTCGGATGAAATCTAAATTTTCTGAAACGGATTTGGTCCAAAGAAACATGGGGTCTAGAACCAATATTTCGATGAGGCACATTTTCATCGTGTTAAAGTGTATACACCCTCATTAGCCATAAGGCTGAGGGTATAATTATCCTTTAAAAATTTCGAAAATTTTTATTATGGTTTACATAATCCGTTTTTAGAAATGTCGGTATAGGTCCACTTTTTGGTATGTTTCCTATATTTTCATTTATAGTACCTGTCAATATAACTATGGTGGAGGGTATCCAAAGTTCGGCCCGGCCGAACTTAACGCTTTTTTACTTGTTTAATATAATTTTTTTAATAAAATTTTTTATAATTGTAATTTTCATATATTGCTAATTATATATATATTTAAAAAAAATTGCATTAAAATTTTCACAATTGAATTATTGCTGCAAAAATAATAATCAATTTTGATGGTAATTTCCTGTTTGTTTCTTTGTTTTTCATTTCAATTGAATTTTCATTATTGTTATTGAAAAAAAAACAAATTGGGTTTTATTATTAAGACCATCCATCCTCTTATGAACAAATGGTCATTGATATATTTTTGAAATTATTAATTAAGCGTAAATCCTTATTAATTATAATTTGTTTCTATATAGACACACAATATGCAAATAATAATTAATAATTAATTTTTCATTTTCTCTTTGCAGGTAATTATCACAATGCATATGTTGAAGCTCTTATAAGTATGTATACAGAATTTTTATTATATGTTTATATTTTAAGACAAATTGATATAATTGTCGCATATTTATATATAACAATGGTAAAATATTCTGGAGCTAAATAATAAAACGAAAAATATTATATATGCAAAGATCTTTAGAATGTCTTATATAGGGGAAATTACAAAATTCTTTTAAAATTCCATAAAAAAAAAAATTGAAAAAAAATTTTGCGAGTACATTCATGATTTTTGGTACATAGGTTAGGAAAAATATGCTGATTCGAAATCTGTTCGCGTTCACAAATTCAGATGCTGCGCACAAAAGTTATTGTCAAGATAAGAATTTGTCAAAATAAGTTTTTGCAGTTTTTCCCACATTCAAGGTACCTATATCCGCCGTTTTATTGGGCTGAATTGAACATTAGATTCGGTACGTAAAAAAACTAAAATCACGCGGGGTTCAACGGCATTTGATTGGACGTTCATAAATTTAGACTCAAAAAATAGGTTTTTCATAAAAATGTAGGCACCAAATTTTCGTCTTTGGAACCCAATTGCAAAGAAGCTACATTGAGCACATTCATGAGATATACACTAAACGAAGCAAAATCACGATTTCTACAATCCTATAATTATTTTAGTCCATTATCTGGATGCGCGTCCTGATTATAAGAAAAATTCAAAAAACACCGAAAATCCGGCTTCAAAATGTCAGCATCCGTTTTGGGTGGATGTAGTGATTATATCGAAAAATCATACATTAGAACCATATTGTCCATGGAGTATTCTGCAACTTAGTCACTACTCATATGTGCGTGCGTTGTGTACTTTAGCCACAATTTAGGAAGGAACAAAAAAGAAAACCTCGTTGGCTTCAACACATGTTCACCCATTTTTTTACATTACCACCATCATAGCTTCCACCCATCTTATTATTTATTACCAATATTTTAAGATTTTGATAAGAACACTTCATTTTACAGAAATGAATTTAAATTATATGCATTATGTTCATATTTCGCGAGTTATTAGTTTGCAAACCTCAGTGACAAGGAATTTAAAAGATTTTTGTAATTTCCCATATACACCTGCGCTAAATGATGGATACACATTTCAAATGTGTTTTTTTTTACATAATAAATAGATTTTAATAAAATATTCTTAAAAAAATTCCCAATATATTTAACCTTGAAAAATATTCGTTACAGAATCGCCACTCTTGTAGGTCTTGATAACATATTCTAAAATAAACAAATTCTCCTAGGTCTTTAAAATATACAACTTGAACAAAATTCGAAACCTTCAATACCGTAAAGAAAATATACGATTTATACGGTCTTGAAAAATGTAATCAATTCCTAATTCATTAACATATTGTCTTTAAAAAATCTGCAGCTTTTGTATTTTAAAAAAATTCCATGCATCTAGTAGACCTTTAAAAAAACATTTTTAAGAATCCATGCCTTTGCTACCCCTTAAAAAATATTTAAAAAAATCCTCATCTCTGGAGACCCTTAACAAATATTAAGAAACCAGTAAGGAAAGTATGATTTTATGATACCCTTCACCACGTTGGGTGTATTCAACAGGACCATTAACATGAAATTGGATGAACTAAACTATTTAATATTTATCTAAATGTGAACCAATTTATCACTTCATAAACATGCCATTATAGAGTCGTTTTTTTACAATGAGGCAAATTATATAAAGCAAATCTCAATCGGACATCTCTTGATTATTTGGAGCTCAATTAACATGGAGTCGGTCGAAAATATACATATGCTATATGTCTGCATTTCTACAAAAACCCAGTTACACCATTCTTTGCTCATTTTTGTACTTTGTGCCAAATTTCGTATCAATCTGACAAAAATGGGGAGTTTGGTGCACCATTTGCTTTAAATCGGGCAAAAATATATCTGAAAGCTATATCCAAATCCGAACGTTCAAGGTTATACTAACTTCAGTACGTTTTGAGCTTTTCGGCCATATTTTGGTTCTTTGGTGCATTATTTACTCCAAATCGGACAAAAATATATTTGGGAGCTAAACTAACTGCAAGACGTTGCTCAAAATGTTAGGCCTACAGGCCATATTCTGGGTCTTTGATTCATTATTGACATAAAATCGGACGCTTATATATATACGGATTTATATCAAAATCAGAACCGATTTCAGTGAAACTTTCCACACTGTAGGTTACACTAACTTCAGAACGTTCTGCAAAATTTTGTGCCAATCACCATATTTTGGAACTTTGGTGCCCCATCTACTGAAAATCGGACGAAACTATATATGGGAGCAATATCTAAATCTGAACCGATATCAGCGAAACTTTCCACACCGTTGGTTATACTAACTTCAATACGTTGTGCAAAATTTTGTGCCAATCGGCCATATTTTGGAGCTTTGGTGCACCATCTACTGAAAATCGGACGAAACTATATATGGGGGCTATATCTAAATCTGAACCGATTTCAATAGGGTTCGTCCTTGCGCCAAATAAGTGACCTATGCCAACTTTCATCCATTTCCGATCACAATTTAATATGGACAGACTGACGGACGGACGGACGGACATGCATAAATCGACTTAGAAAGTGATTCTATGTCAATTCTCAAAAGAAACAATGTGTCTATCTCGTTTCCTTTTGCCTGTTACAAACATAAGCACAAATACATAATACCCTGTGTACCACAGTGTGGTGAAGGGTATAAAAAAAATTCATGCCTCTGGTAGACCCTTAAAAAACATCGCCTTTAATATTCGGAATTGGAAGAATATTTAAAAAAAAATATGTTTAGAAAATCTTCGCTTCTGGAGACCCATATCTTAAAAAATCCACATCTCTGGTAGACCCTTAAAAAATCTTAAAAACTTAAATCAAAAAAAAAAAAAAAAACATTTAAAAAATCCTTGCCTCTGCTAGACCCTCAAAAAATATTTGAAAAAATCCTCGCCTCTGGTAGACCCTAAAAATATTAAAAAAGTTACCTCTCGTAGACTCAAAAAAATTTTTAATGGATGTACACCTTGGACTGGCAAAACAAAATAATCCATTGTCCTAAAAAAATTATCCTAAAAAATTGTCTCGAAAAAATATTTTTAAACCAGTGAGCGGAGCAGTATAGTCGGACGGGGCCGACCATACGATACCCTACACAACTACCACGGAACTCAAATTTTCTGCGGATGTTTATTCCGAGACTGAGCAATATTTCGTGATATGTGCACCCTCTTGCCCGATTAGAGGCAAGCAGCACCTCTTCCTCACACTGACATATTTTCCGAATATTACGAGTATTCAGTACAGCTATTGTCCAGATTCCCTTCACCGTGGGTTGTGTTGTGATGTTCGGCTTTCATTTGAGGTCTATAGATCAACTCGAAAATAACACAAAAAATTAAGTTTTCGGTCCACTTAATTCCAAAATTATTATCTGATCATCACAGAAAATTATAGGCGTTGTCCTTGACCATAACTGGAACCTCATGGAACATTTCAAAGCGATCAGCGCTATAGTTCCGCTCTCCAGAGTGATAATGGGTTACTAAATAATATACGAATACGGAGATACCTGTAAATATTTAGGCGTGACTCCCACATCCGAGCACATACAACAATATAATTGGTCTTAATTTAAAGGTCAACCACTCCTCTTGGATATAATATCAACTTCTCGGGTATATGTTCTTCAGGGGTAAATATATACGCCATAGAATACAAATTTTGTCATTTTTCACACAAAAGTCAGGGTCCATTTGACCCGCTAAATATTGACCGATCTTTCTCCAAACATGCATGCTTATTCTTTGGCCCGATCCGCTTCTCCATGCAAAGTTTCACGATGTTCGGACCGTTGTTGCGGCCTCTGGAGCGACCAGAAAAACCGACAAAAATTTAGTATTTGGTCCATTTCATCCCCTTAATATTAACCGATCTTTACCAAAAACAATAGGGGTCTTCATTGGCCAGAACCCATCCTACATGCAAAATTTCGTGAAGATTGGTCCATAACTGTGGCCTGTATCGTGTTTACAAATTATAATGGACAGACGGACGGACGGACGGACACACATGTCTAGATCGACTCAGCTAGTCGAGATATGACGATCGGTATACTTAAAGGTGGGTCTAGGACCAATATTTCGCGGCGTTACAAACATTTGGGGCTGCACAAAGCTATAATACCCTGACAACATAGTTGTGTAGGGTATAAAAATCTACATTTCTGGTAGATCCCTAAAAATATTAAAAACAAAAATCCACGCCTCTGGTATATCCTTAAAACGTGAGGTATTTCCTTAAAACTGGTATATAAAAAAAAACATTTAAAAAATTCTTTGCTCTGATAGACCCTCAAATAATATTGGAAAAAAACCTCGCCTCTGATAAACCTTAAAAATATTAAAAAAATATCGCTTTTGGTAGACTCATAAAACCTACTCAAAAACATTTTTTTAAGGGATATACACCTTGGCCAGGCAAAAAAAAAAAAAATAATCCATTATCCTTAAAAAATAGTCTTTAAAAATCCACATATCTTCCTGGCACTCTAAAAAATATTTTTAAAAATCGAAGCATTATCTTGGGTCTTGAAAAAAAAATATTCCATAAGGTCACGTTTCTATATATGTGGTCCAATATTCTTTATATTCCTTAAAAAATCCACCCCTAGTCTAAGGCCTTGAAACAATATTCTTGGAAAAAATCACGGTTGTATGTAAGCTTAAAAAATATTGGTTCACTGAAAATATATTCTTTAAAAATTTCACGCCTTAGGGGTACCCCATTCAAATAATATTTTGCTATATTTACGAAAACTCAAGGTTTTTTTTTTTAAATCCACGATATTCTAGGATTTGAAAAAATATGGCAGATCCTTGAAACATACATTAAAAATAAGCATATTAGACCATACTTTTTTTTTAAATCCACGGCCCGTATTTTTTACAACAACCACGCCTTTAATTGCTTTCGAAAATATCCAAGATTTCGAAAAAACTATTCTGACAAAAAAAATATAATTTTCTAATTGATATCAATTCCATTGACTAATTGACAATTTCCGTGTATTGGAAATCGATCGTTTGGTATTAAAACAAAATGAACAATGATCTTGCCATTAAATGTCCCTGAAAAGCAAAATAAAAGTCGAAGTCTGTCAATTATTTGTAAATCGCCAGACCATTTAATTGACCAATAGAAATGCATACCGTACCGTTGGTCGTTTTGCAAGACAACGACAATGACGCAAATGGTCGATCGACCACTAATTTTCAACAATGTATGACAAAAATTTATAGCACACAGCAAACTACTTAATTACAATTAAAGATGACACTACTATCTCTGTCTCAATTTGGGGATTATTACGAATCTGAAAACCTCCTCAAAAATATAAATACATACCCAAAAACCCATCATGGCCAATTACAATTCACATTGAAGAGAAGATTATCCACCAATCCAATCTGGGAAACGAAAATCGTATGACCATCAACAAAGTGTTCACATATTTTGAAAATTTCTTCCTCGTCTCCCTTGGGTTGTCAGTTTTATTAAAAGTATATTTTGTTTTTCTTTTTTGGTTTCTTTGATATTTTCAATTATCTACAGTAGATTAATTTTGATTTATAAAAGTGCCAGCACCACTAATGGCATTGCTAATTGTTGAAAATGTGCATTGCTTCTGTCAGCCTTAATTGGCATATCTATAATTTTTTTTTCGAAAATTATTTATGAGTTAATGTGCCATTCAAATAAGATTTGAGAATTTTTTGGTTTTCCCATTTCGATAGTCTTCGAGATTTAAATGGCAAAGGCAACAGATTTGAATCATACAAATGGGTGATCTAAAATGCCGGAAATACTCGTTGGAAAATCGATTTAAATAGTTTCTATTTTCTAAAAAAATAATATTTTATAACATTAATCCTCATTCTTTGTGACATTTTTCGATCGAAACATTCGATTGAAATAAAAAAAATTAATAATTTTAATATTCCATTTCCAATTTCTCAAATAACTTTCACTAAGAACTTAACGCCTTAGGGTATGCTACAGATTTTAGATAAGATTAAATCGCAAAGAAAAACTAAAATTCCCACATTTTTTCTAGGTATTATTTTCATGCCAAGGCATGGATTTTTTAAAATATTTTTTCAAGGGTCCCTACAAGGTGTGGATTTTTGAAAAAAAAAATTTTTTTCATGGGTCCACACAAGGCGTAAATTTTTTAATAATATTTTTTCAAGGGTTATATAAATTTTAATATTTCTGTAAAAATTTGTTACCAATGAGGCGAATGATTAATTTCTTGTGTTCCTCCACTATACCTCATTGTGCTGCATTAGAGCTCTCTAAGGACATGCCATAGAACAAAGCCATTTACGTTGCTGAAAAATTATTTCTTTCATCTATTTTTTTTTTCACCACCTTTTGTGTGTGCGGTTGGCATGGCTTGGCTGATTACTGCAGGTGGACACGTTGAAGTCATTTATCAAAAAAAAAAAGCTTTTCAAGGTCAGACAATGGCATCAAACAAAAACCCTCTATTATATGAAAACATTTTGTTTGCAAAGAAAATAAGACAAATTCCTCAGAGACATGAAGAAGAACAAACTGACAGAAAAACACACAAACAATTGTTAAATGAAGAGTAAATTGTTTGTGGTAAGAGGAAGCCACAAAATATGATATCAGAATTAAAATTAAATTATAAAAACAAAGTGGAAAATAGCACTATTGTTTAAAGAGTTTAAAAAAAAAAAAAAGCTATTAACAACTAAACAACCCCATCGATGGTCCTTCGAGCATATGCTTCTTCTTCACTTTCCTATATTATTGATGATTAGTAAGGTGGCTCTTAATTTCCCATATATCATCAACGACATCACAACAATACCCCATATTTGTTTTTGGTTCTTTCTCCAATTAACCAAAAACAAAATAATAACAATCAATTAACTTCCAGTAATTACTTGTTAGACGGCTAATAGTAATTAATATCAGCACTTGACAAAAATTGGCAAAAACAACAGCATTCCTTGCAATTAACACAATTTCAAATTGTGTATGGGGCGCATATTATGAAATTATCACCTCATAAATTTCGTGGACAAAAAAAGCCAAAATGAAAACAAAATATTTTTTGTTTAATGATAATTGTTTGTTTATAAAACAATAAATGAATATAATCGTAAATACAGGGAATAGAGTCAAAACAAAAAAAATACGACACTTGCGAAGAATATCTTATCGCTAATAAAATTGATGTCAAAAATTAACAACGTTGAAGTCAAAACAAAAAAATCAACATATAAATGTAGGACAGCAGGTTTGAAATGATTAGAAAACTTTTTTTTATGTAAAACGCAAAAAATATTTATCAAAAAATAAAAACATTATTTCTTGGGCTTAAAAAATATTTTTTTATAAATCCACGCCTTGTCTTGGGCTTAAAAAATATTTTTTTATAAATCCACGCCTTGTCTTGGACTTAAAAAATATTTTTTTATAAATCCACGCCTTGTCTTGGACTTAAAAAATATTTTTTTTTTTATAAATCCACGCCTTGTCTTGGGCTTAAAAAATATTTTTTTTTTATAAATCCACGCCTTGTCTTGGGCTTAAAAAATATTTTTTTTTATAAATCCACGCCTTGTCTTGGGCTTAAAAAATATTTTTTTTTATAAATCCACGCCTTGTCTTGGGCTTAAAAAATATTTTTTTTTTATAAATCCACGCCTTGTCTTGGGCTTAAAAAATATTTTTTTTATAAATCCACGCCTTGTCTTGGGCTTAAAAAATATATTTTTTTTTTATAAATCCACGCCTTGTCTTGGGCTTAAAAAAATATTCTTTAAAAAATCCACGCCTTTTCTAGGCCTTAGAAACTATTCTTTAAAAAATCCACGCCTTGCCTAGGCCTTAGAAAACATTCTTTAAAAAATCCACGACTTTTCTAAGGCATTGAAAAAACCTTTAAAAAATCCAAGCTTTTCTAAGGCATTGAAAAAAATTGAAAAAATCCTTGCATTTTCTGAGGTTCTTGAAAATATTCTTTAAGAAATCAACGCTTTTCTAAAAAATCCACGCCTTTGGTTGACCCCAACAAATATTCTTTAAAAAATCCACGCCTTTGGTTGACCCCAACAAATATTCTTTAAAAAATCCACGCCTTTGGTAGACCCCAAAAAATATTCTTTAAAAAATCCACGCCTTTGGTAGACCCCAAAAAATATTCTTTAAAAAATCCACGCCTTTGGTTGACCCCAACAAATATTCTTTAAAAAATCCACGCCTTTGGTAGACCCCAAAAAATATTCTTTAAAAAATCCACGCCTTTGGTTGACCCCAACAAATATTCTTTAAAAAATCCACGCCTTTGGTAGACCCCAAAAAATATTCTTTAAAAAATCCACGCCTTTGGTAGACCCCAAAAAATATTCTTTAAAAAATCCACGCCTTTGGTTGACCCCAACAAATATTCTTTAAAAAATCCACGCCTTTGGTAGACCCCAAAAAATATTCTTTAAAAAATCCACGCCTTTGGTTGACCCCAACAAATATTCTTTAAAAAATCCACGCCTCTGTTAGACGCTTGAAAATATTCTTTAAAAAATCGACGCCACTGTTAGACCCTTGCAAAACATTCCATAAAAATCCACGCCTTTTCTAGGCCTTAGAAAATATTCTTTAAAAAATCCACGCCTTTTCTAGGCCTTAGAAAATATTCTTTAAAAAATCCACGCCTTTTCTAGGCCTTAGAAAATATTCTTTAAAAAATCCACGCCTTTTCTAGGCCTTAGAAAATATTCTTTAAAAAATCCACGCCTTTTCTAGGCCTTAGAAAATATTTTTTTCACGACTTTTAAATTCACGACTTTTCTAATGTCTTGAAAAAAATTCCACGACTTTTCTAAGGTATTGAAAAAAAAAAAATTCTTTAAAAAATCCACGCTTTTTTAAGGCATTGAAAAAAAATCTTTAAAAAATCCACGCTTTTTTAAGGCATTGAACAAAAATCTTAAAAAAATCCTGGCCTTGTCTGAGGTCCTAGAAAATATTCTTTAAAAAATCCACGCCTTTGGTAGACCCCAAACATATATTCTTTAAAAAATCCACGCCTTTGGTAGACCCCAAAAAAATATTCTTTAAAAAATCCACCCCTTTGTAGACCCCATAAAAATATTTTTTTAAAAAAAATCCACGCCTTTGGTAGACCATTGAAAATATTCTTGTAGGCCTTGGAAAAATATTATTTAAAAAAATCCACGCCTCTTGTAGGCCTTGGAAAAATATTATTTAAAAAAATCCACGCCTCTTGTAGGCCTTGGAAAAATATTATTTAAAAAAATCCACGCCTCTTGTAGGCCTTGGAAAAATATCCCTTAAAACCCACGCATTTGATAGACCTTTGAAAAATATTCTTTAAAAAATCCACGCCTCCGATAGACCTTGAAAAATATCCCTTAAAGCCCACGCCTTTGATAGACCCTTGAAAAATATCCCTTAAAGCCCACGCCTTTGACAGACCCTTGAAAAATATCCCTTAAAGCCCACGCCTTTGATAGACCCTTGAAAAATATTCTTTAAAAATCCACGCCTCTGGTAGAACCTTGAAAAAGCCACGCCACGCAAAGCCACACTTTGTGGTTGCCTCAAAATATCTTACTTTACTTACTTAGTGGGCTTATGACAGAACTTCCGTTTCAAAAGCCGAGCTTAGAAAAGATTTCCAGGCGCGCCGGTCTTTTGCGCAGTTTTTCCAATTTGAAAGACCATTTTCGGCAATGTTGTCTTCGACTTGATCTTTCCATCGTATTCGTGGCCTTCCCCTTCTGCGTGAACCATCAGCTGGTTCGCTTTATGTGTCTTCTGGGCTGGGGCATCTTCTATATGTTCAAAGGTGATGTTAACGCTCTCAATGTTCGACCCATTATGTCGATGTCATCGGCGTAGGCGAGTAACATATGTTGTTTGGTGTACAGAATACCATTTCTGTTCACTTTTGTCTCTCGTATGACCTTTTCCAGCAGGATGTTAAGAAGGTCACACGAATCCTCGTTGGTATTAAAGGGCTCCGAGAGGTCCTTACCGACGTTATCTGCTGATCTTGTCCCTGTTAAGTTATCCCGAATAGCCGAATTAATTTTGCAGGAATGCCAAACGCAGACCTCTGAACGGATAGGGCTGTCGAATGCGGCTTTATAGTCGACGAAAAGGTGGAATGTGTCAATGAGTTTTTTGTTGGTCTTTTCCCGGATTTGGCGCAGAGTGAAAATCTGGTCAATGGTGGATTTGCCAGGTCTGAAGCCGCATTGGTATGGCCCAACAATGTCACTGACCATTGGCTTCAGTCGTTCACACAGCACGCAGGACATCACATCGCGATGGGAAGCAGACTTATTCCTCTATAGTTGGCAAATATCGTCTCCTTTATCTCCTTTTTTGTGCACGGGACACATGATGCTGAGGTTCCAATCATTGGGCATGCATTCCTCTAGCCAAACTAGCTGGTGCATGCTCCGTACCAGCATCTGACCATCAGTCTTGAATAGTTCGGCTTGTAACCCATCGGTACCTGCTGCTTTATTATTCTTCAGCCGATTGATTGATATTCTGACTTCATCTTAGCTAGGTGGTATACACTCTATACCGTCATCTATTATTGGTTCTGGGGTATCCACTTCACTGCTACTATTTGATACCAGAAGTTTTTCAAAATGCTCCTTCCAGATCTTCAGCATATATACCTCAAAAAATATATTTTTTTAATCCACACCTCTATGGTTACCTCAACATTTTTTTTTTTTTTTTTTTTTTTTTTTTTGTGATCCACCTCTCTTTGGTGGCCTCAAAAAATATTCTTTACAAAATCCACGCCCTATGTTTATCTCCAAAAGTATTTTTTTAGTCCACGCTTACAACAAATTTTATTTTAGGTAATGGTTGGGAGAGCGGGAACATTTGTATGTAATTAAATATGTTTACAAATATTCCACCCTGAAGGTAGGTGCCCCATTGTCTGGCAAAAATCGTTTGAGATTTCGTCATCTAATAATCCCATAACAGTCACCATTTTTTCTTCGTTTTCTTATTTCTACGAATTCTTCTAGACTGGCATTCTGCTGTCATAACAGACAACGATTTGTTTAGCGGCCTAGCGAACCCCATCTATGTATGGGAACGTATGTGTGTTAATATGAATTTCAATCGCAAAACAAAAAATGAAAAAATATATATAAAGAAACTTATATGGACAGCAAAATAATCGCTTAAAAAAACTAATCGGACATGTCCCCATAAATTAACACCTCTAGACATGGTATGGTATATAGACGTACATGTGTATATATGTACATAGGGGTGTGTGTATTCCATATATATTTTTTAATGTTTATTCTATTTGTTTTTCCAAGAAAAACACTAAAGACAATAATTTTATGATTTTTCATTTAATTTATAGACATTGAACTTTTATATATGAATATATAAATTTGTCCTACATATCTATAGTGTAAATAATATACAGTGGGACTTCGGCCACAACAACTCCCTGAAAAAATATTCTTTAATAAATCCACGCTTCTCTGGGTCCCTGAAAAATTATTCTTTAATAAATCCACGCCTTAAATGGATCTTAGCCTCATATGGGGCCTGAAAAATTATTCTTTAATAAATCCACGCCTCAGTTGGCCCTTGAAAAATATTCTTTAATAAATCCACGCCTCTGTTGGCCATTGAAAAATATTCTTTAATAAATCCACGCCTCAGTTGGCCCTTGAAAATTATTCTTTAATAAATCCACGCCTCAGTTGGCCCTTGAAAAATATTCTTTAATAAATCCACGCCTCAGTTGGCCCTTGAAAAATATTCTTTAATAAATCCACGCCTCAGTTGGCCCTTGAAAATTATTCTTTAATAAATCCACGCTTCTCTGGGTCCCTGAAAAATTATTCTTTAATAAATCCACGCTTCTCTGGGTCCCTGAAAAATTATTCTTTAATAAAATTATTCTTTAATACATCCACGCTTCTCTTATTCTTTAATACATCCACGCTTCTCTTATTCTTTAATAAATCCACGCTTCTCTGGGTCCCTGAAAAAATATTCTTTAATAAATCCACGCTTCTCTGAGTCCCTGGAAAAATATCCATTAATAAATCCACGCTTCTCTGGGTCCCTGGAAAAATATCCATTAATAAATCCACTCCTCTAATAGACCTTCAAAAAGTATTCTTTAATAAAGCCAAGCTTCTCTAAGTCCCTAAGAAGATATTCTGCAATAAATCCACTCTTCTCTGAGTCCCTGAAAAAAATAGTTTTTTGTGTATAGTGAGGTCCCACTGTTTCCATTTTATAATCCAGTAAAATAATCTATTTCTCAAATAGAGTCATTTTTCATACCTCTGCCTGATAGTTCAACCTTCCCTCCCGATTCTGATTCTTTCAACCGAGAGGTGCGTAGCTTCTTTTCGATTTCAATGACAACCGTTCGTTGCCGCCAACGCCACCGATGTCGTCGTCGTCGTTTTTATTATGACGATGGTTACGATAACGTTGTTGATGGCCATTCGACCTACAATTTAATAGCGGCTAGATTATTTACCCCATTCAGCGCTATAGATACCACCAACCACCCGGCCAACAACACAACATCTTGAGTGACGTTTCTCTGTTTCATTTTCGCTAGCTAGCTGGCTGACGGGCTATATAAATTTCTTATCTTTAGCCTGATATCATTTTGATGGTTGGTCCGCTAGCTAGTGTCTTCAAGTTGTTTGTTTGTCTTCTTCTTTTTGTTTTCTTAATTCGAAAGTCAGTCACTCCGACAGACTTCTGGCAGTTTGTACAAATTTGTACATATGTACATACATCCGTGTATATATAAAACTGAACGACATTAATCGCCGTTCAAGAAAACAACAGAACAGCCAGCAGCAGCAACAACAATTGTCAGAATATTTTGATAATCATTTAGCGATTAGATCATAGAATTTAGATAACCAAAGAAAGAAAGAAAGACGAAAACTATATGTATGTATAAAAATACCTTTTATGTTGGCTATAGCTATGCTTTCAGTTTTTTTTTTTTTTTGGCAACAACAATAATAAGTGAAATAATAAAAATCATGTTATGGGTTGCCAAGTTTTTTTTTCTAATCGAAAGTAGTCTCTACAAAATCTATGATTCTCCTAGAACGTTATGAAGAATTCCCTTAAGTATCCACGCATATCACATAAACTCGAAAAAAATATTGTTTAATAGTCCAGGCTTCTTCGTAGACCCTCTAAAAGTTTTGTATATAAAACCAACAATCTCATAGACCCTCAAAAAATACTATTCAAAATGTTACTCTTCTCACAGGCCCCAAAAAAAATGTTATTCAAAACTTCAAACTTCTTATAGGTAATAAAAAATATATTTTATAAAATATACGATTCTAATAGCACCTCCAAGACTATTATGTAAAAATCCACATTTCCCATAGATCCTCAAAAACTATTATTTAAAAAATTCATGCTCTGTGAGATCCTAAAAAGTATTTCTTTAAAATCCACTTTTCTTTGAGATCCCCAAAAAACATCAAGAGATATTCGTAAGAAAATGTGGCTGTCTCAACAAATATTCTTAAAAAAAGTACGATTCTGGGGAGACTGAACAAATATTCTAAATAAATCCAGGTCATGTGGTTGCCTAAAAATTTACTCTTTAAAAAATTAACACTTCCGCGAGATCAAAAAAAAAACATTCTTTAATAATACACGCATTTGTGAGCTCCTCAAAATATATTCTTCAAAAATCCAATCCTCAGTGATATCCTCCTCTCAAAAGATATTTGTTAAAAATTGCATCCTTCTGTTGATACCCCAAAAGATTTTATTTCAAAATTCACACTTCTGTTGGTACCTCAAAAAAATTGCTAGGCCCTCAAACAAATCTGCACTTCATGTTTGTCCTCCGAAAATGTTCCTTTAATAATCTGCGCTTTCGTTAGCCCCCATAAAATTTGTGTGTTATTAATCCACGCCTTTCCTCATTCTTTTTTTTCTAGTCCTTTCCGTAGTCCTCATGACATTGTGTTTAAAGAATCCACGCCTTGTGCTGAACCCTAAAAAGTGTTATCTAAAAATCTGCGCCTTGTACAGGACGCTAAAAAGTGTTATTTAAAAATCCACGCTTTGTACTGGACCCTAAAAAGTGTTCTTTTAAAAATCCAGGTCATGTGCAGGACCCTAAAAAGTGTTATTACAGACTATCAGACTATGGTTTCTCTGCCAAGAGTCAGTCTTGATCTGTCTCTAACAAGAGTCAGTATTGATCTGTCTCTAACAAGAGTCAGTCTTGATCTGTCTCTAACAAGAGTCAGTCTTGATCTGTCTCTAACAAGAATCAGACTCAAACTACCTCTTACTAGAATCAGACTCTGACACGGTCTATGACTAGAATCAGAAAAGGTTGTGCCTCTGACCAGAGTCAGACTCGGATTTTTCTCTGTCTCTCACTGGATTCAGACTTTCGAAGATGCCTGCTACAGGAGTCAGACCCGATCTGTCTCTTACAAGACTCAGACCCGAATTACCTCTGACTAGAATCATACTCGTTCTGCCTCTGACTCAGGCTATGACTAGATTCAGATTCGGTTTTGTATCTGACCAGGATATTTTCTTTCTTCAATAGTTTATTGATAATACATTATCTCGTATACTTTTCGACTCACATCTATGAATATATTCAGCCGCTTTAAACCGATTAATTTTTCTAAAATCAGATAATATTAAAAAATCTGTATATAATCCACTCAGCGACTGATATTTCCCTTTTTCCATCTGTAGGATGATTTCTTCTGTAGTTTATTATTAATAAATTGAATTCCCGAAGTTGGAGTAAACATCAACCTTCCTCTAACTTTATCCAATATGTCTCCATTCAGAAGAGAGACTGACATATCTCTAAACCATCTCTAGGTTGTAATAAATTTCCGTATTATCTATTGATAAGTCAATTGTTTTCTTCTTCTGGTAATCTTACAAAAGGTTATTGTGAATAAAATGCCGTTTCTCTGATCTGGAGTGATTAGGAGATATATCTCTCTGAATAGTCCCTAGGATGCTTTTTCTTATGCTTCTCCTCAGGATAGAGACTGACATATTTAGGTTATTTTTTCTTCTCTGCTTTATTTATAATATACTTTTGGATGAACTATTTTATATATATTATATGGATAATCAAATTTCCGGCTTGTCTAGTGATTAGGATAATTTTTTTTCCTCTTTCCAATGTTCAAATACTATTTTCTTAGACTCTAATCTTAGTCGAAATTTTATATATGCCTATAGTCACAGTAATCTGATTAGCTTTCTTGATATAAGTTTTTTTATGCCTCTTTACAATGTAGAGACTGACATCTCTAAGTTAATTTCTTTTTTCTCTGTTTTTTGTAATAACGAAATGTGTTTAGATTTCAATGAGCAAATAACTATTATCCTGGATCTGCTATGAATGAAAGGCGAACTCAATCGGTTTCTACTCGAAAGAGACACTGACATATTTTAGGTATCTATGTTTATTAGCTAGTTTATTAGCCATAAAAGTCCCTTATTATCTGTTGCTTATTATATACTTCTAGATGGACCATCTCCTTGGCTCCCCTTAAGTCTGAGGATTCTTGTTTTCTTCTTCCAGTAACATCACACAAATTTCCGTATTGTCTAGTGATTAGAATAATCAGCTCGAAGGACCAAATGTGCAAATCACTATTTATCTGGATCTGCTCGGATTGGGTGCCAAACTCGAGGTGTGTCTATTCAGGAATGATAATGACAATTCTTTCAATCTCCAGGCTGGTTTACTTCTTCCAGTTTATTTATAATAAATTCCCGTATTATCTAGTGATTAGGATATTCTTCTGTATAGATCATATATTTAGCTTCTCTGAAGTCTGTTGGTTTTTATTCTTTAAGTAATCTTAAAAAAGTTCCGTATTGTTTAGTGGTTAGAATATTTTGCTCGAAGGACCAAATGCTTCCCATACGAATAAGCTGATGTACATTTCTCGAAATCGTTTCAAAAAATATTACGAATGTACGCGAAACTAAAACATTTTTTCTATAGAAAAGTAGTCTCAGAAACTAAGGAATTTTTAGTTCAGACTTTTTTTTTTTGCAAATACTTGACAACCCTTAGCCAATATTTTGGGTTTCTTAACCACAAAATTTTATTTCACTTAATTTTTATTTGTTGGCATTTAAATGGAGTTTTTTTATTGCTCGCCTTTTTGTTGTCGATTTGAAACATTGGTGGAATAATGGTTTTCCGATTATTGTCCACGATTGTTGGGCGATTAAAATGTTGTTTTTGGCATTTCGATTTTTGTTTTCTGTGTGTTTTTTTGGCCAATAATAATGATAATGAAGGTATTAACGTTAGTCGTTGTTGTCGTCGAAACGTCATCACAACGCCGAATGCCAGCAGCAGCAAATTTTCGTGTGAATTTTTTCTGTATTGTTACGCGAACGGTTAATTTTTTGTTGCTGTTGTTGTCTTTATTTCGGCACTGCATTCGTTTGTCGTCTAACACCACGATGTGGTGACATTCCCATTCTGGCTAGAGTGACCGAGTGAATATTTTTTCTGTTTTTTTGGTAGATTGGGATGTTGGGGCTTTATTTTCGAAATTTCATTTTTTTTTTTCGATGGTGAACTCAGCGACGTTGACGACGCAGCCTTCGCGTAGACGTTGCCGAAAGGTAACAGCGTTAACGTTGAGTTCGTATCGTACTTCTACATTCAATGTGATGAGGAGAACGTTTACGTTGCCGTCACCGTTGACATTTCACAGACGGCACCGTCGCGCCATAGCTTTGCTTGCTCTGGCTCTGTCGGCACACAATCAACGACGTCTGGTTTTAGTAAACAAAAACTTGTCGCCGGCGTCAGTGTATTTCTACGTGGAAGTGTTTTTTACTACGGAAGAATCACGCTTGAAATACAAAATAAAATAGAAAACAAATATTTGAAAAAAAGTTTAAAAGAAAAAGAATTTTATAAAAAAAAATTGAATAAAATTCCAAAATCGTGTAATTGTTTGGAAAAGCCCACAGAAAATAAATTCAACAAAGCTATATAAAAAGTAAAATCAATAGTTAAATGAACCTCTTATCCGCTTATTGGCATTGAAAAGCGAAGCGAAACACTGAATAATAAACACAACCAGCCACCCAGCCGAACGAGCAAGCGAACAAATGTTTGTCGTGTGTTTTAGCTCTCGACATCGTGCATTGAAAACTATTTTTCTGGCATAGTTTTGGATTTTGTTTTGTGCCTCTGTGCCAAATGTTCCGCCGCCTCCTACTCCTCCACCGCAAAATTTGCTTTTGTGTTTCGAAACTAAATCTTGAAATAATACAAAAAGTAAAATACAACTGCTCTCAGATTCTCATATTGTATTGACAAATTTGCCATATTGAATGCGAACGAATTACTGCTGGACCAAAGCCCATCCCGACCAACCATATCGAATGGAATACGTTGCTAGATCTTCTTCGCGCCTTACACACCATTTTTAAGTACATGGAACGGAAGCTGATTTTTTTTGTTTTGTTTCTTATTGATTTTTTCGTGTGTTTTTTTTTCGGGGGAACTGACCTTGCCATGATTTACAACTGGAAAATAGTTTTCAATGCATGAGTTCACAGTTGTTTTTCTTTCAATACACAATTTTATTTCATTCGTCCCTATTATATATATTTTTTGGATATGTCTGCTGTTCGTTTAACCTTGTAATTTAAAGCGGAGGTGATGGTGGTGGATTGTGTGTCATTAAACACCTTGACAATGGCAAGAACTTTGGCCAAATAGCTACAAATGGCATTGGTTTCCCTACTACAAAAAAGAAAGAACTTCACCAACTAACAATTTGTCACCCAAAAATTACTTTTGTTCAAAACAAGGTTGCTTGTTTGCCTCCGAACATTTTTTTGTTTTCGTTCTACAAATGATAATACAAAAAATATATTGATAAGTTTTCAGTCGCTACTGCTACTGTCTTGCTTCTTTTTACACTTTGCTTTGTTATCACTTTTTTCTACGTTTCTCTCTCTGCTCTACTCTATAACCCATTCCATTTTGTCTACAAACGAAATTTATTTGTTGCCGTTTAATGATGGGGTTTCTATGTTTTATAGCAGCTACTACTGGTCTTACGTAAAGGCTCAACGTAAATTGCTTCGGAAAACGCACAATGAAGATTGTTCAAGATTTATTGATAATCAATCTATATTGCCTTAAGCGAATACGACCATTTTTTGCCTCGATCTAAAAGTCATTAAGCCCAAGCTACTAATAGGTTTTTGACATGGCACACTTCGCACACAAAAATACGAAAAATATGGTGAACAATATCCGGCATTTACTCCTTCTCAATCTCTCTCCTTTTAGTTGGATATATTTATAGTAAGAAATAATATAAATATGTTTCTTTTTTCAGATTCAAAATTTAGGTTAAAGCACACTGGAAATTTGGAAAATATTATTGGTCGTTTTGAAATCATTACATACTATATATAAAGTTGAATATCCTAATCACTAGACAATACGGAATATTAAATTTGAAAAAAATAATCAGTAAATATTTATAGATATTGAAGACCACTTAGATTTTCAAGCAGAATGGGCTCACAGAAACCCCCCAGACTATCGCCCTGAATATCCTAATCACTAGACAATACGGAAAAAAGAAAAGATATCTGAAACTATTTAATGAAAATGAAATGAAAGACTACTTAACTTTTCAACCAGAAGAATAACCCCAGTTCCTAGGTCTTTCTGGTTGAGATTTTCTTTTTTTTCAGATTAAACATGTAGATTGAAGCTCACTTGAAAATTTTTGAAAGTATATTTGCAGTTCTGACACAAAATCTAGTACCCAATTCTAAACTATTCCAGTCACTAGGCAATACGAAAAATAAATTTAAAATAGTAATCAGCAAATATTTATTAATATTTATTAAAATATTTATTAACTTTGCCCTGGATATCTCAAACCACTAGACTATACAGAGAATGTTGAACAGTATTCTTTGAAAATTTTGCGACTCAACCAGAATGAGCCCATCACCCTTTGCAGTCCAGCAATCTGAATATCCTAGCCACTAGGCAATAAGGAAAATCATAACGAAGAACGAAGAAGAATCAGTCCTATTATCCCAATGTATTAATCTTATCCTGAATATCTTAACCACTACACTATGCGAAAAATGATGAAAATTATTCTTTAAAAAAATCTACGAATTAACTAGAATGACCCCACCCTTAGTAGTCCCTTAAGTTGAATATCTTAACCACTAGACAATACGGAAACTTCTAAAAGAGAATATCATTAACTTGTTCGTTCGAAATTCAATTACTCTTTAAATTTTTTTATGTATATAAAAAATATTGCAAACTAGTCTTTAAAAATCCTCGCTTCTGGTAGTACCCTAAAAATAGTCATTAAGAACTTCGTAAACCCTAAAAAATATTCATTAAAAATTCCACGCATCTCATAAGACCTCAAAAATATTCTTTAAACATTTTTTTCCTCTCACAGGCCTTATAAATGTTCATTTAGAATACAAAAACCCAACGTTGATCGTCCAAAAATATTAAGAAATGCTAAGCTTCTAATAGACCCTCATAAATATTATATTATGTATCCATTCTGTATCCCCCAAAATTCTCCTTGTCCCTCCTAATGTATTCTTTAAAATATATAATCAATTGAATAGATATAGAATAAACATACGCCTTGCGTTGGTCTTTGAAAAAAATATTTTCTAAAACAACGGGTTTCTGGTGGTTATATTCCGTATAAAATACGCACTTCTATTGTTTCCAAAATATGGCCTTTAAGTCAAATACAATAAATACAAATTGTTTGGATATATTGACCACTATCCTTCTTCGAGCTTTCACTATCCTAATCACTAGACAACACGAACATTTATATTTGAATGAAAATAGACCCATTCCTAATATATTTAGTCAAATGCTATCCTGATCTTCTTTTATCAGGATACCATATTCACTAGATCATATGGAACAATTATGAACTTCAATTTCATGGGAAATCTTTACTGTATTTGAGGCACTTCGATAAATATATTCGAATTGTGAATTAATTCTATAGCTAAAGACATTATATTTGTCTATCCCTTCTTCTAAAATCCCTATCTAATATATATATATAACAGTTCTGCCAGATGTCCCAATCTTATTTTGGGGGAAATTCTAATTATATCGAAGATCTAATTATATCCTAATGCTATGGATTCCTTATTTCCACAATCTTTCGATATAAATTAATTTTCTTTGGAACTTATAAGGAAAACTTGAAATGTTATTATTAAATATTCAAATACCTCCTTTGTGCATCATTCCCAATAATTATATTCCGAAAATGCTACACTCATTTCTTTTGTTTTCATTTTCTTCTTCTATGTGTCATCATCAACATCTATATGACATTTCAATATTTGCAAATATTTTAAACATTCATATTTTTTGTTGAGAGATTAATTAGAAAATATTTATTATTATAAATAATTTGCTTCATTCAGTTCCTTTCGGCACCAAAAACAAAAATATATATGCTTCGCTCAGCGTAGCTAATGGGTGGGTGTACGGTTGATGGGGTTATTCAGTATAGATTGGATTCTAAAAATATACAAAAAATTGTTTTTCGATTCGTTCATGTCTGTTCGCACGGACCAAGTGGGTTGTGATTTCGGTTTTTTTGGCACCCAATACACATCAGTCAGTCAGCAACATATCCGTTGTCTTTCAACCAAAATAAAACAGCTGATTGTGTTTGGTTTTTCTTCATTTGGTTGTGATTCCTTGGCTGAAAGTTGTGATGAAAGTGTAAAAAATTAAAAAAAAACCCTTTGTGTCAAAAAAACCTTTGTGGAAGGGAAAACTAACTAATAGGAACTATTTATGACTCAATAACAATATTCTTAAAAAATATTATACCTATTTTTGCAGGATGGTCCTAATCACTAGACAATACGGAATTTTTATTATCACTAAATATTTGTTTCATATATGAAAAAGATTAAGGATTTGTGAAAGTCGAACGAAACATACGTATACCTATTTTTGCAGGATATCCTAATCACTAGACAATACGGAAATTTTGTTACCAGTAAATAATCGATTACCAGTTGTTATGGATTACGGATTTGTGGATGTTTTCCTCAAATGTGGATTGTGTCAAATATCCTAATCACTAGACAATACGGAATTTTCATATTTGTCAATTTTGAACTCCATAAAGTGCAATTTATGGATCTAGATGTACATCCCACAGAGGAACAAGGTCTGTGTATCTCGCACTTTATCACTTAAGCCTTTCTTTAGTATGTTTTATTCCAAATCCTGCCAAATTTCAATAAGAAAATCTATCTCTCTACAGTATATTAAATAGCCCTATAACTTTAAACACTGCCTCAGATCACCGTGGTGGTGCTTGTGGTTCCGTTTTGTCTATTTCGTTTAGAATTTTTTATTTTGATTTCGAATCATTTATCTGTAGCCAACAGCAACGACAGCATAATTTCGGATAATGCCCCAGCTTGTTCGCTCCCTCGCTCGTTCGTTCATTCATTCATCCAAGCAAATCGTTTCGAACATGTGTTTAACCCACTGAACTTTTAAGAAGTAAAAAAAAACAACAGCAGCAACAACAACAAAACACAGAACAGCAACCAAACAAAAAAATCTTATGAACAGAGCTAACCAACCTTACAATCAAACATTCGAATCTGTCAGGCAACCACCCAACAATCCATTCAATTCATTTGGTTATAAAAATATTTTTTTTTCTCACTCCGCCAGTCCACCCGTCTGACAGTCTGTCTTTCTTTATTTAATTTTCGTTGATTTTATCTACTTGACCAATATATTTATTTGTTGTTGCTGTTGTTTTTGCTGCTGTATTGACGTTGTTTTTGCTCTTTGAGCTTTAATAGTCAATACGGCTGTCAGCCAGTCAGTTGATAAGATTTGCTTGTTCGTTCAATTCGTTGTTGGTCGACGCGTCGGTGTTGGCATATTTTTTTAGAAATTGTGTTGTTGCTGTTGTTTTTTTTTTTCTTTCGTTTTGTCAAAGTTGCAATGATTTTCAGTTTTTCTATCTGATGCTGACGCTCGCAATTGTAACGTTTTTTTTTTTTGCGCGAACAATTGTTTTGTTTAGAATTGAACACGAGCAAAAAAATATAAATAATAATCGTCTGTAATTAATAAATTCATTAAACAAAAATAACCGCCAAGCTTTCATTTTGCCGTGTTTTGAAGTGATTTTTGGAGTGTTGAAATACTTTTTACAATAATGACATGAAGAAAAAAATAAACTGGTGTAAAAAAATCTACATTTTTTCAAGAGTGTTTTTGGGGTATTTTTTATGTGTGTGTGCAAAGAGGGGTTTAGTTATTTTCCATAGCCTCCGGGTGGTAGCATGAACAGTTGGGTGAAAGCTGAAGTAGGGGGCCGTATGATAAAGGTAGAAATGAAAATTAAAAATCTTGAGACCTTTTGTCTCGTAATGCCCAATTCCATTTATCAATAATAGTAGTTTCATAGATAAATGTAAAAGCTTTTAGCCTTGGGAATAATACTCTCGAATATTATCATTGTGGACAAGTTCTTTGCCAAATATTCCTAAAATTCCATACTTGTGGAGTTGATATCTCTTGATAAAATATTATTAAAAATAATACAGACTTTGATGCTACGAAACATTCTTACAAAAATCTACTATTATGGTGATGCTAGATATTTTCAAAATAAATCGACGCATATATCTCTGATTTAGCTCAATATGCTCAATTAGGTCGCATTCCAAAAAAGGACGCATTCTGAATCAAATTACTGCACTATTATCAGCGTGGATTTTTACCATAGTCCAATAGGTACTACGTTACGAAAAATCTTCATTCCTGATTCTAAAACATTCAGTAATATCATATGTATTTTTCTTTTCCTTTATTAAGCAACACAAATTTCTTTATATTGTTCTAAATTCTGGCAATATCCTAATCACTAGACAATACGGAATTTTTAAAAATCAATGCAATGCACTAAAATCGACGGATTGTAGAATATCATAATCTGAGGTTATCAACTAATTTTGCCAAGTATATCCTAATCACTAGACAATACGGAATTTTTGATCATTATTAAAGGTATTCTTTCCTAATTATGGTGAAATGCAGGTCGCCGTTATTTTTCGCCAACAGGACGACTGTGACCAAGTCTAAAATCAAAAAATAAAATTTACAAATATCTTATATCCACATTATGTGATATTTGTATCTCTTCCCAAGAAATATATCCTAATCACTAGACAATACGGAATGTTTAAACACCAATAATATAGATCGATGTATATATTCTTATGATCTGGAAAATCCTTCCCAAATATTTTTCAAAAATTAAGATCATTGCCTCAATAGACCTTCTAGAAATTTGATTACAAAAATGTAAGGTTATTGCCTCGATAGTTTTTTTCAAATATTCCCTCAATGACCTTAAACTAATACTTAAAAATCTAAATTCTAAATCTAAACCTAAATATCCTAACCACTAGACAATACGGAATTTTTGATAATCTCTAAATACTATAGAAGTAGTAGATTAAATCTCTTCCAAAGATAATTAAAAAATTAAAGAATATCTACACATATTTTTACAAAACAACTTCGGATATGTAGCTAATTGTCCTTAAAAAATATTTCTATTAAGTCCAAATGGTTATTTTAAAAAATTCTTAAAAGTCCCAGACTATGAAAATTAGATGGCCCGTCTAATAATATTCTTAAAAATCCAAAAAAAAAAAAAACGTTTAAGAAGGTCTTAGTCCCTTACAATGTTTCTTAAGTTCTTCTGCTAGTCCTTCCACAAATTATTTTAAATATCAATGGTCATATATTTGCTGGTTTTTTAGCAGTTATATTTTACAAAATTTTCTTATCATTCTTCAAGTCTATTCAAAAATATTCTGAAAAAATACAGGCTTTTGGCTTTGTTGGTCCTTCCATGAATATTTCTAAAATATAAACGTTTAAGAAGTTATAAGTCCAAATAGTCCTTTCAAAAAAAAATAATTAATAAATGATTATAGTTCTTTCAAAAATATTCCTTAAAAAACCACGCTTGTGGTTCTGATAGTTCTTCCAACAATATTCTGTAAAAAACCCAGCTTGTGGTTGTGCCAGTTCTTCCAAAATACTTTTGAAATAAACCCCGCTTGTGGTTTTGATGGTCCTTTCAAAAATATTTTTTAAACCCCTACGCTTGGAGGTTTACCAGTCCTTACAAAAATATTATTTAAAAATTGACGCTTATGGTTCTCCTAGTCCTTCCAAAAATATTCTTAAGAAATTTACACTTGTTGTTCTGATGGTCTTTCCAAAATATTTCTTAAAAACTCACACTTGCGGTGTTTCTAATCCTTTCTTTAGAATTCATGTTTGTAGTGCTGTTAATTATTTCTGAAATATTCTTTGAAAATCTACGTTTATAAATCTGATGGTCCTTTTAATGGCCCTTATTTTAAATGTACTGGGCCTTCCAAAAAATTCAATTCAAAAATATTCTAAATATCCAAGCTTATAAATCAGATGACCCTTTCGAAAATATTATTTTAAAAATTCATGTTTATAGTCCTTAGGTGATAGTCCTTTCAAAAAAATTATTTGCAAAAAAACCCAGGTTTAAAAATATTCATTAAAAATCTAAGTCCTTGAGGAAATTTTCTTATAAAAAAAATCAATTATGAAGCTGATAGACCTTTAAAAATATTTCCTAGTGCCTTGATTTTAAAACTGATAGACCTTCTAAAATATTCTTATAAAATCCATACAATTTCATTTTTTTAATCGATTGAAGAGGTTTCACTCTAATATAAAAAATCTCCTATCATTTATGACCACTTTTTGTTAAATATTTATTTTTAAACGTTTTTTAATAAGAATTGTTTGCCTAAAACCGGTTATCATCAAATCACATGTTATTAGGAAGAGAAAAATATGCCTATAAAACTCAAACCTAGCCTAGTCTATTTTAAATCGTTTTGAATTAATTTACTTAATTAATTCGTTGCTATTGTTTTTTATCATTGTGATAACCAAACTTGTTTAGCTGGCCCTCGTTAATTGTATGGTGTTTTGTTTTTCATTTTTTTCATGTTGTTTAATACAAAATTTTTTGTTGATTCTGAGTTATCACTTTTTTGTTGTTTTTTTTCGATGTGAGTTTTGAATTTTAAGTTTGTCGAAAAGTCACCGAAAACAAAATTTAAATAAACTCAGAAAAAATATTCAAAGTTAGGGTTAGTTTAGTGTGGTTTGGAAAGTTGTTTAAAAAACAACAACATAAACGCATTTTTTTGTATTCGGTTTTTTGTTTTAGTTTTGTTTAAATTTTTTGTTTAATAATATTGACAAACATTGAATAAAAACATTAATAGTAATAATATAACAAACACGATCTCAAGGTTTGAGTGCAGTTTTGAAGTTGGTTTTGTGTTCGGTGTTGTTGATTTTTGTTTTAGTTTTGAATTATTTTGTTTGACAGTGTTGTCGTTGTGAAGTTTCTAGTTAAAAGTTCTCTTTGAAAAAAATCTATAAAAAATACACGCTTTCATTAAAAGTTACCAAGTTTAACCAAGGTCTAAAAGTGTATTATAAATTTCTCCATAATCAAGCTGTACAAATTCTACATTTGATAACTAATTTTGCCAGAATATCCTAATCACTAGACAATACGGAATGATTATCAACAATAAAAGATCATCGGTTCACTGGAGTATTAGCAGCCTGACAGCTAGGGAATACGAAACCCCGCATTTTTGGATTAATATATACACTTACGACCTCCAAAGACACTAAAAATATTCTTATAAAAATTTAAGATTATTGCCTCGATAGTCTTTTTAATTATTTTCAAAAATGTTTCGCTTAGAGACCATTAAACTAATATTTGCATCCCTCACCAAGTAGTATATCCTAATCACTAGACAATACGGAATTTTCTATTATCAGTAAATGCAGATTCTGAAAATGATAAAAAAATACATGCCTTCATTAAAAGTTATCAATTTTAACCTAAAAGTGTTTTATAAATTTCTCCATTATCAAGCTGCACAAATTCTAAATTTGATTACTAATTCTGCCAGAATATTCTAATCACTAGACAATACGGTATGATTATCAACAATAAAAGATCATCGGTTCACTGGAGTATGAGCAGCGTGAAAATTTTATTTTGGGGACAGTCAGGACAATCCTATGAAATTCTCCTCTATCAGGCAGTACAAATTTCAATATTTTGTTTCAGAATTTTTGGCAATATCCTAATCACTAGACAATACGGTATAATTTTTTTCTCAGGAACCCACTGCGACCATTTTTTGAAATTTCAAATCATATGAAATTCTTCTTTACCAAGCAGAACAAATTTCAATATTTTCATTCAGAATTTTTGTCTATATCCTAATCACTAGACAATACGGAATTTTTGAATAGCTTATAAAGGTCATGATCTTTTATCACGATAAATGGTGAAGGCTCCATTTGAAAATAAGTTATTTTTTCTCAAAAAAAAATTAACCACTTTTTAAAAAAAAAAAAAAAAACATTTTTCTCATTTTTAAATTTCACCCAATTTTTGGTATTTTTCGGCAATGGTATGGCATGGCAACCCTAACTTTTCCATTTGAGAAAAAATCGAAAATTTTCTCACTAATTTTTTGTTGTTGTTTGGTTATTGTTGGTCCCTCACCAACATGTTGCCTGGCCTAGACTGCCAACCTCGTCGCCGTCGTCATCAGCAACATGTCTGAGTTTGGTGTTCTTTCCAAAGAGCAAAGATCACCACCCAGCAGCAGCCAGCACCACCACACACAGGTGAATAGGCCGCGAATTAGTTACAACGTTACAGCAACAGCACACTAACCCAAAAAAAATATTCAACGAAAGAAAACAAAAAATATTGAAAGAAAAATCGAAACACGTTTTCTTATAATTTGTCTAATTTTTGTAGATGACAATTTGAAGAATTGAATAAAATATAAAAACAAAATATTAAAAAAATTGCTGATGAAATAAGTGAAAGGAAAAAAAATACTAAAATATTCAAGTGAAGTAAAATTAAATAAAAAGTGAATTGTGACACAAAATTTAAAGTGAAAAAAAATATTTAAAAAAATTCTAAACATATCAAAAAATTTGAAAATTATCAAAATTAAAATAAAATTAGAAAAATCTATTTTCAAAATCAAACGAAATTGATTTTGGTGACAAAAAGTGAAAAAAAATAAATCTAAACATATCAAAAAATTTGAAAAAAATACAAATAAAAAAATTGATTTTGGTGAAAAAAGTGAAAAAAAAAATTAAAAAAATCTAAATATATCAAAAAAATTTGAAAAAAAAAAAATTCAAAAAGCAATCTAAAAAAAAAATCGATTTTGTTGACAAAAATTATCAAAATATACGTTTAAATTACAAATAAATAAAATTGAAAATAATAAAAATATATTGTGAAAACAAATTTTACAAAATTAAAAAAAGAAAATCCACAACAATAAAACATTAAATTCAAATTTCAAATATCATCATATCACAATATTGTGAAATACTTTTTTCTCCTGAAAATCTTTAGTACCTGAAAGTGAAATTAATATTATCAAATATCAATTTCAATATTAAGTCAGATTTAAATCCCATATACCTCAGGAAAATCTACAAAATATTAAAAAAAAAATTAAAAACTAAATTTGCATTAAAATTTAATTTTGCATAAAAAATTAATATTAAAACAAAATCTACAAATTGAATACATAAAAAGTGTGGAAAAATAAAGGAATATCTTTAAAAAATCAATTAAAATACAAATTCAATATCAAAAATAAAAATATATATATTTAAATATATATTTACATTTAAATTAACTTGTTATAAAAATAAAATCAAATCAAAAATAATTTATTTAAAACATAACAAAAATTTAATATTTTACAAAAAAATATTTAAAAAAAATAATAAAAGCACCACATCAATAAAATCTCCAACCAAATCAAATTTACAATATAAAAAATTAACAGAAATAAAATAAAAAAAATAAATTTTTATATTAAAAAAAGCTGTACACTCTTTGCCCCGTGAATCTTGCCCTTGTTTTTAAAAACTCGTCATTTGTCCAATTTAAATTTGGACTTAGTCTCTTGCCTGCAACTCAATTATGATCCAATATCCTCGTACCTCATCCAGTGCATCTTCCGGTTTCTATGATGATGATTTCGAAGATGTTCCAATGCATCCCTACCAAACGCCACCACAATCGCCGGCCACATCACCGGCCGTCGTCAAGGCGTCGTATTGTTTGCAGCGTCACATAAGTCGCATGTTTAGTGCTGAAGAGTGAGTTTTGATTCAATAACAACATTTTCAAGGGGAAAAAATTATTTTGAAATAGTTTGTGGGTCCCAGAAAAAAAAAAACTAAAGTGGTTATTCAATGTTATTGTTAGTCTGTGTTGGAGCCTCAAAAATATCACTTAAAAAATTTACGTATTTGAATTTAAAAAACCTTCAAAATATATGTTTTTTTTTTTAAAAATATAAATATTCTTCTCCAAAATGTATTGTAAAAAAATGCAAGTCTTAAAAAAGTCCTCTAAATATTTATATAAATCCACGCTTTTTTTGGTATAATCAAAATATTTTATTTTTAAATAAATGTAACTATTCTTCTACAAAATATTTTTTTTTTAAATCCACGACTTCGATAGGTATTCCGAAATATTTTTTTTTAAATCCACGCCTTTTAAAAAACCTCCAAAATATATTATTTATAAATCTCCCCGCCTTTTACAGATCCTCTAAATATTTTTAAAAATAAATATAAATATTCTCCTCGAAAATATTTTAAATTTATTAAATATCCACGCTTTCGATAGACCTTTAGCAAATATTCTTTAAAAAAATCCAAGACTTTTATATGACCCTCAAAAAAATAATTTTGAAAAAATCCACGACTTATGTGTGACCCTTTAAATTCACGTCTCTTGATAGACCACAAAAATATATATATTTTTTTAAATTCCAGGTCTTATATAGTCTCCTCATAAAATTTAAAAAAAAAAAAAACACACCTCTTGTAGACCTATAAAAATATTTTATTTTTAAATCCACCACTCTAATATTAAAAAAAACACCTCTAATAGCCCCATAATTTTTTTTTAAATCCACACCTCTAATAGACCCCCAAAATATTAAAGCCACGCTAATAGATTCTCCAAAATATTTTTTTAAATCCACGCCTCTAATAGACCCTTCAAAATATTAAAAAACGCCAAGCTTATAGACTCTCCAACACAATTTTTAAAAAAAACCATGCCTCTAATAGACCCCTAAAGTTTATACCCTTCACCACACTGTGGTACAGGGTATAATGTCTTTGTGCATATGTTTGTAACAGGGAAAAGGAATCGATATAGACCCATGGTTCCTTTTGAGAATATGCTTAGAATCACTTTCTGAGTATTTTTGTGAATAAAGTATAGGTCGCATTTATTTTCCGATTTGGATGAAATTTGTCACAGTACACTTATTTGGCCTTAGGACGAAGTTTTGTTAAAATCGGTTAAGATTTATAAATAGCTTCCATATATTGTTTCGTCCGATTTTTTGTGAATGATACACCAAACGCTCAATATTTGTCCAATTGGGACAAAATTTTGTACAGAGTACTGAATTAGGTCTAGACTGATGTCTGCGAAGTTTTGTTAAAATCGCTTCAGACTTAGATATAGCTCGCATATATTGTTTTGTCGGATTTTTTTGTGAATGTTGCACCAAACTCTCAATATTTGTCCGATTGGGACAACATTTAGCACAGAGTACTGAATTAGGTCCAGACTAATGTCTGCGAAGTTTTGTTAAAATCGGTTCAGATTTAGATATAGTTCCCATATAAAGTTTCGTCCGATTGAATGATACACCAAACTCCCAATATTTCTCCGATTGAGCAAAATTTTGCATAGCGAATGCAATTTAGGAAAAAATTATGTGTAATAAGGTTTATTGAAATCGGTTCAGATGTTGATATATGTCTTTGATATATTTTCGTATTTGATTTTATGTAAATGGTGCACCGAAGGGCCTATATTTGTACGATATACACGAAAAATTTGGCAGAGGGAATTAAATTGGATATAGAGTGATAACAAAAAACGAATTTACCGGATATTTTAGATAATAACATCTCTTGTATGTACCCAAAGTGTTAAAGGGTAGAGTTGGGCAATATAGTTCACTTAGCGGATCGATCTTTCTCGTTCCTTTTTTAAAAAGGAACTAGTTTCTTAATGTAGTTCCTTTGCTCTATATAGTTTCTTTGCTCCATGTAGATCCTTTACTACATACAGTTCCTTTGCTCCAAATAGTTATTTTGCTCCATATAGTTCCGACTCCAACATAGTTCCTTTGAATCTCTCTCTTTCAACGATCTTTTTGTTTGTTTTTGTTCGTTTCTTTAATATAGTTCCTTTGATCCATATAGTTCCTTTGAGTTTCCTTTGTTCTTTATAGTTCCTTTGCTCTTTACAGTTCCTTTGCTCCATATAGTTCCTTTACTCCATACATTTTCTTTGCACTTTATAGTTCCTTTGCTCCAAATAGTTGCTTTGCTCCATATAGTTCCGACTCCTAAATAGTTCCTTTGAATCTCTCTCTCTCTCTCTCTTTCATCGTTCTTTTTGTTTTTTTTCGCTCACATAGTTCCGTGTTGATTTGTTAATAAATGCACAAATTGAAAATTGTGCAAAAATGAAAAAAAAAAATAACGGAACGAGATCAGAAAAAAAAGAACGAGATCAAAAAGGAGCGAGATAAGAAAAAGGAACTATATTAATTAAAGAGTTGGAACTAGTTCCGATCGTTCCTTTCTCGGAACTACCCAACTCTAGTGAAGGGTATCATATAGTCGGTCCTGTCCGACTTTTGAACTTTCCTTACTGGTTTTTAATCTCCAAATAGACCCTCCAAAATATTAAAAACCCACGGTAATAGACTCTCCAAAATATATATATTTTTTTTAATCTATGCGTCTATTAGACCTTTAAAAATATTTTTTAAAAAATCCACGCCTCTGATAAAGGCTCCAAAATATTTTTCAATATCCACGTCTTTGTTGGAGCCTCAAAAACTATTTTTAAAAAAATCCACACCTAAATGGCAGCCTTAAAAATAATTTTTTTTAAATCAACACCCTTGATTTTTTTTTTTTTTTTTTTTTTTTTTTTTTTAATTTATATTATTGTTTTTTTTATAAATAACATCATCACGAAAATCATTGTGTTTAACACAATGATGATAATTGCCAATCAATAGAGGTAACATCGTCAAATGTTATTTATTTTTCTATTTTTATTTTCTTTTAATTATTGTTATTTTTTTGGTTTGCCACAATCAAATTGCTACTGCTAACAAAGTTAATACTGTTTCGAAAATGAAAAAAAAAAACAAAATATTTTGGTTAACGATTTGATTTGCTTTATTTTTGGTTATGAATGTCATTCTTCATTTTGGTTGGCCATCATCATCATCGTCGTCGTCATTGTCAGCTGTGTGGCCCCAACCATTCATTTCATCCATCCATCAATGGATAGAGGGTAGCTCAGATCAGCTCTCGAATGTTTGTTTTTGATGTCTTCATAAATTGTCTTTGATTGGCAATAATTGTTTCCTGTTCGACTATTTTTGGCAAAATATTTTTTTTTATTATTTTTCGTTTTTTGGCAATTATTGGTTATTTTTCTTTCTGTTTTTTTTTTGGGATTTTTACTATGACAAGAAAATTATATATTTAAGATTTTGAAATTAATGAAAGTAAGATTATGTCATTAGAGGGAAAAAATCAAAATATTGGAAATTTTTTTGTTTTAATTTTCAAAATTTTTACATTAACAAAAATGTATTAACCCCTTGTCCTTCACTTGCCTCCCATGTTTAGTTTCGAATATTTTGTATTTCAATTAACATTAATTTACAAGTATTAATTAAATATTCCAAAAATACAAATCATTTACCTTGAAAGGTGAAAATTTGTTTATTACATTAATTCTTCCCAGTGTTCACTATTCAGAATGCCTGATATCACACCTACATATATAGGCTGATCGCACAAATGCGAACCTCCAAACATTCGTAGTGCTAATAAACTCTTACCAAATTGCGGTTTTTCTGGTTTACAAATTTTTGGAACAAAAACAAAAAACAAAAAAATCTGTAAACAGTGGCCAAAATAAACAAATTCGTACGTACGTATTCTCATTTGACCATGAAAAAATTTTGTTTGTTTATAAAAGTTTTTTGGGGCTTTATAAATCAACCACAAAGCAGCTAGCTGGTCTAGGTATCCAGACAGTAGGTTGTTCGGTTGCTTGGCTAACAATGAGAAACCATTTAAAACCAAAAAAAAAAATTATATTAATGAACAAATTTACATTTGTTCACCTCCAAAGTGGAGGTAAACAAATGGTGTGTGCATGGAAGATCACAATGACAAATGTGTTGTTCCAGTCACACCAGGAAAAGAGAACAGGAGGCGTGGATTTAAAAAAAATGTTTGACGGTCTATCAAAGACGTGGATATTTTAAAAAAATATTTTTGAGGTTCTATCAAAGGCTTGGATTTAAAAAAAAAATGTGAGGTTCTCTCAAAGGCGTGAATTTTTTAAAAAATATATTAAAGGCGTGAAAAATTAATCTTAATATATAAAAGAGATCATCGCCCAGACGAAACGGCAGAGGCTAGAGTGTGGGTTGTTGTTGGTTGGTGTGTAGGCGTGAGATAAAGCTGCGTTTTTGGAAATTCGAACTAGAAGGGTACGAAAAAGTACTAAAATGTACCAAATATGGTACACTTTGTATTAGGCGAATTCTGAAATTTGGAATGTGGGTCACTGATGGAAAGTTAGAAGGATGTACAAAAGGGTTTTTGAAAATTCGACCTATAAGTCTACTAAAAGTACGAAACATTACTAAATTTAGTTCTACTTGTATATATATATATATATATATATATATATATATATATATATATATATATGTATGGAAATGAAATGCTTAAGTGTATAAAAAGAAAATATAAATTTGTTGAGTGTGTAGGGATGAAATGCTGAAAATATAAATTTGGATTACTATTGAAGTACATGATCGAGGTAGCATTAAAAAATCGTACTTATGTGTACGAAAAGTACTAAATGGTACTAAATTTGGTGCAAGTTGGATTTATTTAGGTGAACGGTTAGAGCTGAAGTCTTCAAATTGAGAAATAAAATTACTGTTGGAGTGTAGGATTGAGGTAGTTTAAAAAATTCGTACTTACTCGTACGAAAAGTTCTATATGGTACTAAATTTAGTACAATTTGGATTTTGCATGAAAGGATAGAGCTGAAAACCTGAAATTTGAAATTAAGACTACTGATTAAGATTGAGCTATAGACACACCTTTGGAAATTCGTGTTTATGTATACGAAAAGTACTAAACGGCATTAAATTTTGTACAATTTGGATTTGGTTGAACGGAAAGATTTGGAAACCTAAAATTTGGAATAATGGTTGCTTTGTAATATAGAAATGAGTTATGAAAGCATAGTACTTATGTTGAATAAATGGTAATATATTTGGTACAACTTAATTATGTGTGAACAGGTACTAAATTTGGTACAATTTAGATTTGAATGAACGGATAGAGGTGGAAAACTTAAATTTGGAATAAATGATAGAGAATTAAGGTTTGTGTGTGCGGGAATCATAAAAGACATGAAGTTAGTGTTAAAAATGTGTAATTATGTGTACTAAATGGTACTAACGTTAGTACAATTTAGATTTGAGTAAAAGGATAGAGATGGAAAACGAATATTTGAAAATAAAATTACTATTAGAGTACGGGATTGAGACAGTGTTGGAAATTCGAACTCATAAGTACGAAAAGTACTAAATATGGTACAATTTGGATCTATGTGAACGGATAGGACTGGGATCCTGAAATTTGTCATTAAACATAGTTTTGGAGTGTGAAATTGAGAAGTTTTAGAAACTCGTACTAACGTCTACGAAAAGTAATAAATGGTACTAAATTTGATACAATTTGGATGTAGGTGAACGGATAGAGCTGGGATCCTTAAATGTTCACTTAAGGTTATTATTGGAGTGCATAACTGAGGTAGTTTTGGAAATTCGTATATATGTGTACGAAAAACACAAAATTTGGTACAATTTGGAATTGAGTGAACGGATAGAACTCGAATTCTGAAAGTTGCCACTTAGGTTGCTGTGGGACTGTAGACAAGTACAGCATGTTACCAAATCTGGTACAATTTGGAGAACAGACAGAGCTGAAATTCTTAAAATTGAACTAACGATTACTATTTGGAAGCCGGTTTGGAATATGGGTACAAAAAGTACAGAATGGTACCAAATCTGGTATAATTTGTTTTTGAAATGAACAGACAGAGCTGGAATTCTTAAATTTGGACTTACGAAAGCAGGATTGAGGTGCATTTGGAAATTTGTACTTATGAGTACGAAAAGTACTAAATTTGGTACAATTTGGACTTTGGTCGAATTAAGATTACTGTTTGAGAGTAAGATTGATGTAGTTTTAGAAATTCTTACTTAGTAGTATGAAAAGTAGTAAATGGTACTAAATTTGGATTTGATTGAACCCAGAGATTTGGAATTTAGATAATTGTTAAAGTGTAGTATTGAGTTATGGCGACAACTTTGGAAAATCAAATTTATGTGTACGAATAGTAAATAGAATAGAAAATGCACTAAATTTGGATTTGGGTAACGGAGAGAGCTGGAAATCTAAAATTTAGAATGTGGATCACTGACGGAGAGTTAGAAAGAAGTACCAAGGGGGTTTTGGAAGTAACTGGTACTAAATTTAGTGGTGGTGTACTTATGTGGTGTAAAATGTGTACTTATGTGTTCGAAAAATGCTAAATAAAACTACATGTGTAACCTGTACGTGTATTTGCTAAAATCTGAACTACTTTTAATCTGTGTAATAAAATAAAAAAAGGTATTTCGGAAAATATTTCGGAATTCAGAATTATAGTACAACAAATTATACAGTATTCACGATTTCCATATGAAATATTTTTTTTATTCTCTTTCCGCATACGAAGTACCGGGCATTTTGCTAGTAGTCTATAAGAGGCGTGGATTTAAAAAAAATTAAAGGGTCTATAAGAGAATTTTTAATATTGTGTATTTACAAAATGTATAACTTATTTGTCCTTGTAGCATATTCAAGGTCGCTTATGCAAGGTGTTTCATATATTTTTGTTTTTAATTTTCTTCGTTTTTAAGAAAACGGAAATTAATCATTTTTTTCCCACCCATGTGTATGTGCCAGTCCATACTATGAAAACAAACAAAAAAACATTGTGTGGGTGAAGACATCATCGTTGTCCAGCTCTTAATGAGTTTTTCACCGTTTTCTGATGTATTTATATTATTTTTCTTAGTCGGCAATTTAATTAGTTGTTTAATTATACGAAACAAATTTTTGTTGTATTTTATTATAAATTAAAAACATTTTTATTGCCTATTGTATTCCTTGCCAAATTAATCTTATTTTTATTCCTTGTTTTTTTCTTTTCAGGTAAGTTTGCCAAATTCTGGATAATAAATCACATACACGTGTGTGTTGTTTGCAGACAGACAGTGAGTCAAATAAATATTGGGATCGGACAAATAAGTTAATTATTTTATTAACTACGGCTGATCGCAAACAACAATTGAAAATTCTCTTCATATCAGATATCAGATTTCAATTATTGTCGTACAAGTATTTTTTTATTATTTTACTTTTTATTATTTTACTGATAAAAAATTGTGTATTAGATTGTCAATAGATAGCGAATTTTTTATGAGCGAAGTTTCGAGAAGAAATACACATTGTTTTTTTGCTAAGCCAATTTTTTATCTCAGCTTCTGGAATTAATCGCCCCGAATTGCACCAAAAATTATTCGCCAAACAATAATGCAATTATGCAGGAGCAGCGTGACTTGTGCACCAATAATTAACCAAACAATGGGGACCCAACCCCCCAAATTAACATTTTTTTTTCGTTCGTTCGATGTGGTTTTTTTTCTCTCTCTTGTCAAAGTGAGATTGCAAAAAACACAGTACTGAAGTCATCGTTAAAAATACTTGATGTTCGACAACAAAGCAACAATAACAACAACAGCAGAAAAAAATTAAAATAATTATTTTTCAATTTTTTTGTGTGATACTGAATCTTTTAGTTATTGCAGCAGCAGCAACCAGAATATCAAGAACCAACAATAACAATAAATAACATGTAGAAGTTGTTGTTGTTTTAAAACAGCACACGATTAGCTTTAAACAAACATTTATCACAAACAAATATACATGACATACCATACTATATGCAAAAAAAATTTCAATCCTAACCTCCTCCTCATTGGGACTTTTGGAAAATATTTTTTAAAAAATCCATTCCCCCAATAGACCCCTCAAAAAATATTCCTTAAAAAATACAGGCTGCTAATAGAGCCTCAGAGTATATTAAAAAAAACATCAGGCCTCTGATAGACCCTCAGAAAATCCAGGCCTCTAATATACCCTCAAAAAATCCAGGCCTCTAATAGACCCTCGAAAAGTCCAGGCCTCATCAAATATTTAACAAAATCAGACCTATAATAGATCCTCAAAAAATCCAGGCCTCGTCAAATATTTAAAAAAATTCAACCCTATAATAGATCCTCCAAAAATCTAGGCCTCTAATAGACCCTCGAAAAATCCAGGCCTCATCAAATATTTAAAAAAAATCAGACCCTCATAAAATATTCTTTAAAAAAAAATCCACGCCTCTAATAGACCCTCGAAAAATCCAGCCTCATAAAATATTCTTTAAAAAAATCCACGCCTCTAATAGACCCTCGAAAAATCCAGCCTCATAAAATATTCTTTAAAAAAATCCACGCCTCTAATAGACCCTCGAAAAATCCAGCCTCATAAAATATTCTTTAAAAAAATCTTTAAAAAAAAATCCACGCCTCTCGAAAAATAGCCTCTCTTTAAAAAAATCCAGCCTCTAATAGACCCTCGAAAAATCATAAAATATTCTTTAAAAAATCCACGCCTCTAATAGACCCTCGAAAAATCCAGCCTCATACAATATTCTTAAAAAAAAAAAAAACAAAACAGAAAATATTCTTGAAAAAATCCACGCCTTTTTTGGAGCCTCAAAAAATATTTTTTAAAAAAATCCACGCCTCTTTTGGAGCCTCAAAAAATATTCTTTAGTAAATCCACGCCTTGTAAATAGCCTTCAAAAATTTTCATTAAAAAATCCACGCCTTGTAGTAGCTGCTCAAAAAATATTCTTTAAAAAATCCACGCCTTGTAGTAGCTGCTCAAAAAATTTTCATTAAAAAATCCACGCCTCTTTTGGAGCCTCAAAAATATTCATTAAAAAATCCACGCCTCTTTTGGAGCCTCAAAAATATTCATTAAAAAATCCACGCCTTGTGGTAGCTGCTCAGAAAATATTCTTTAAAAAGTCCACGCCTCTTTTGGAGCCTCAAAAAATATTTTTTAAAAAATCCACGCCTCTTTTGGAGCCTCAAAAAATATTTTTTAAAAAAATCCACGCCTCTGTTGGAGCCTCAACAAATATTGTTTAAAAAATCCACGCCTTGTGGTGGTAGCTGCTCAGAAAATATTCTTTAAAAAATCCACGCCTTGTGGTGGTAGCTGCTCAGAAAATATTCTTTAAAAAATCCACGCCTTGTGGTAGCTGCTCAGAAAATATTCTTTAAAAAATCCACGCCTTGTGGTAGCTGCTCAGAAAATATTCTTGAAAAAATCCACGCCTTGTGGTGGTAGTTGCTCAGAAAATATTCTTTTAAAAATCCACGCCTTGTGGTAGCTGCTCAGAAAATATTCTTGAAAAAATCCACGCCTTTTTTGGAGCCTCAAAAAATATTGCTTAAAAAATCCACGCCTCTGTTGGAGGCTTAACAAAAATATTTTTTAAAAAATCCACGCCTCTGTTGGAGGCTTAACAAAAATATTCTTTAAAAAATCCACGCCTCTGTTGGAGGCTTAACAAAAATATTTTTTAAAAAATCCACGCCTCTGTTGGAGGCTTAACAAAAATATTCTTTAAAAAATCCACGCCTCTGTTGGAGCCTCAAAAAATATTGTTTAAAAACTTCAGGCCTCTTTTGGAGCCTCGAAAATATTCTTTAAAAACTTCAGGCCTCTTTTGAAGCCTCGAAAATATTCTTTAAAAAAGCCACGCCTTGTTGTGGCAGCCTCTTAAAAAATTGTCCTTTAAAATCCACGCCTCTGTGGTAGCCCCTCAAAAAATTGTCCTTTAAAATCCACGCCTTGTGGTAGCCCCTTAAAAAATTGTCCTTTTTTTTTGATAGTCCTTGTGGTAGCCCCTTAAAAATTGTCCTTTAAAATCCACGCCTCTGTGGTAGTCCCTCAAACAATATTCTTTAAAAGTCCACGCCTCTGTGGTAGCCCCTCAAAAAATTGTCCTTTAAAATCCACGCCTTGTGGTAGCCCCTTAAAAAATTGTCCTTTAAAATCCACGCCTCTGTGGTAGTCCCTCAAACAATATTCTTTAAAAGTCCACGCCTCTGTGGTAGTCTCTTAAAAAATATTCTTTAAAAAATCCACGCCTCTGTGGTAGTCCATCAAAAAATATTCTTTAAGAAATCCACGCCTCTGTGGTAGCCCCCCAAAAATGTTCCTCTTAAATCCACGCCTTCTGGTAGCCCCCAAAAATTGTCCTTTAAAATAGACGCCTTGTGGTAGCCACCCAAAAATTGTCCTTTAAAATAGACGCCTTGTGGTATCCCCCAAAAATTGACCTTTAAAATCCACGCCTTGGTGTACCCCCCCCCCAAAATTGTCCTTTAAAATCCACGCCCTGTTGTAGCCCCCCAAAAATTGTCCTTTAAAATCCACGCCTCTGTGGTAGTCCCTCAAAAAATATTCCTTAAAAAATCCACTCCTCTGTAGTAGCCTCAAAAATATTCTTTAAAAAATCCTCGCCTCTGTTGGAGCCTCAAAACAACCATGTTGGAACCCCTCAAAAATATTTTTTTAAAAAATCCAACCCACGAAAAAAATATTCTGTAGAAGTCTCTCCCCCTCCTGCCTTTACAAAATTCTGATTGACACAATTTTTTGTTGTTTCTATTCTGAAATCAATACACCCGAAGATTGTGTGATCTCACAATGATTACGGTCCCTGACCGCAGCTTGTGCGAATAACAAGAAAATATCAGTTACAATTCACGTGATGATGATCGATGGAGAATTGGACACCCCAGCACCATTAAAAACAGCACCTCGGCTGGCAGTCAATCACTCAGTCACTCAGTGGATTGGAACAAAAATAATCGCAACACCTTCTTCATTGTTAATCAATTTACAATACCCCATCAGTTCTAAGGCTTAGCCACACATTCACCTCTTCGAAAATGCTCCCTGGCCCACCCATTCTAATCCCTTTCATTGTGTGCTGGTGTCAAAGTCTCATCATCAATAAATTGCATTATTAATTATATGCCGTTGAATTTTATTTTTTTAATTTTATATAATGCAATTAATCGCCGCTGTTAAATTTATAAACAAAAAAAATGGCAAATGCAATTTAATTATTGGGGTGATAACAGCGACCGTCACACAATTGTCATACAAGTGGTCAATTTTATTATCATTTGTCGTGTCTACAACAATAAAAATTCTGGAATATTCAAGAATATTTTTTTTTAAATTCCAAAGATTTTATAAACCCTCAAAAATATATTTTTTTTTATCCAAGCCTTTGATAGTCCCTCAAATGAAATTTCTTAAAAAAATCCAAGCCTTTGATAGATCCTCAAAAATATTTTTTTTTGATAGTCCGTAAAAAATATCTTTTAAAATCCAAGCCTCTGATAGACCTTCACAATTTTTTTTAAATCCACTTCCTCTGTTGAAGCCTCAAAAAAATCCCAACTCCTTTAAATTTAAATTTAATTCCCCTCAAAATAAATCTCTGCTAAGTAAGGCAGGCGACATTCCGCCTCCACTCTCCACCATTAATCTGAGGCTGTCATCATCAGGCTTATCCGGAAATTATTTATTTATTCTTTATTAAATGGATAATTTTAAACAACAACATAAGGGAACAAGAAGTTCATTTGTCATTAAAGAGGATTTAAATTTCAGTATGTGGCTGCGATCGAGTCTGGTCTGGTGACCAGTCACTGGAATTCATTGGCCATAAAAGGAAGTATAAAAATTAAAAAAAAATATATCACACAAATATTTACTTGTCCGAAATTTGTTAACATCATCATTAATGCGATGAAATTCGCTACTTCCTTGAATGAGCGCCGGTCACAAAACTTCTGACGAGGGCGTCGTGTAATTTCCCAGTGGCGAAATTAAAGTGACGCATCCATCACTCGCACATAATGACAACAATGACGTGATTTCAAAAGTTCAAATGGGTAATCATAAACCACAAAAAATTGTATTTGTTTGGAATATAAACAATGTAAAGTAAACTATATTAAAAAAGTGTACATAGATATTAGGGTGGCCCTGCAAAAAAGAAATATTTTTTTCCAAAAAAAAAAAAAAATAAATAAATCCATGGTCTTCACAACCCTTTTTTTAAATCCACGCCTTCCATGGTCTTCAAAACCCTTTTTTTAAATCCACGCCTTCCATGGTCTTCAAAACCCTTTTTTTAAATCCACGCCTTCCATGGTCTTCAAAACCCTTTTTTTAAATCCACGCCTTCCATGGTCTTCCAACCCTTTTTTTAAATCCATGCCTTCCAGGGTCTTCAAAACCCTTTTTTTAATCCACGCCTTCAATGATCCTCAAAACCCTTTTTTTAAATCCACGCCTTCCATGGTCTTTAAAAACTTTTTTAAATCCACGCCTTCAATGGTCCTCAAAAACTATTTTTAAAAAAATCCACGCCTTCAATGGTCCTCAAAAAACTATTTTTTTTAAAATCCAATCCTTCGATGGTCCTCAAAAATTATTTTTTAAAAAATTCACGCCTTCAATGGTCCTCAAAAAACTATTTTTTAAAAAATCCACGCTTTCAATGGTCCTCGAAAACTATTTTTTTAAAAATCCACGCCTCCAATGGTCCTCGAAAACAATTTTTTTTAAAAATCCACGCCTTCAATGTTCCACAAAAAAATATTTTTTAAAAAATCCGTGCCTCCAAAGGCCTGTAGTCTCCAAAAACTATTTTTTAAAAATCCACGCCTTAGTAGTCCTTCAAAAAATATATATTTTTTAATCCAAGCATTCTGTGCTCTCTAATTTTTTTTTAAATCAACGCCTAGTAGTCTTTCAAAACAATATTTTTGACGAGCCTTGGTGGTCCTTCAAAGAAATATTTTTTAAAAAAATCAACACCTTAGAAGCCCCTCAAAAAAATATCTAAGAAACACGCCTTTTGTGGTTCTTCAAAAAATATTTTAAATTTTTTTAGAGTTCTTCAAAAAATATTTTTACATTCCACCCTATTATCCCCTTCAACATAATGATGAGGCAATTATTTGTTTTGTTTATATATCGTCATACGATTTTTTTCTGAGTTTCATTCATGTTTTTTTCCGCTCTAGTAGCAGGAGTAGGATGGGATAAATGGCAAATTAGTAATATGTACAAACAAACAAAATATTGAATCATATTGTGAAATCCCCATTGCAACTTAGAAAAAATCACACCACCACTATACACATTTCTTGTGGCCCTAGACATTATGAAGTCATAGAACATTTCTCAGCTACTGTGCGAATATTATATATTTGCGTTTTTTGCATGAATCATCCGCTCTGCATGATGAAGTAAGAAATGAAATTTCGAGAACACGTGTTGGTAGGATGGAATTGCAACACTAAATTAAAGAGAATATAAGGAATTGGAAAAAATAATATTTAAAAAATCCAGGCTTTGGTTGTTGTCTGAAAACAATATTCTTTAAAAAATCCACGCCTCTATTGAAGCTTCCTTCTGTTGGAACTTCAAAAAATATTCATTAAAAAATCCACGCCCTTATTGAAGCCCCCCCTCCTCTTATAGACCCTAAAAAAATGTTTAAAAAAATCCACGCCTCTGTTGAAGCTTCCATCGGTGGGAGCTTCAAAAAATATTCTTTAAAAAATCCACGCCTCTGTTAAAGCTTCCATCTGTTGGAGCTTCAAAAAATATTCTTTAAAAAATCCACGCCTCTATGGGAGCTTCAAAAAATATTCTTTAAAAAATCCACGCCTCTATTGAAGCTTCCTTCTGTTGGAACTTCAAAAAATATTCTTTAAAAAATCCACGCCTCTATTGAAGCTTCCTTCTGTTGGAACTTCAAAAAATATTCTTAAAAAAATCCACGCCTCTGTTGAAGCTTTCTTCTGTTGGAGCTTCAAAAAATATTCTTAAAAAAATCCACGCCTCTGTTGAAGCTTCCATCGGTGGGAGCTTCAAAAACTGATCTTTAAAAAATCCACGCCTCTGTTGAAGCTTCCATCGGTGGGAGCTTCAAAAAATATTCTTTAAAAAATTCAAGCCTCTATTGAAGCTTCCATCTGTTGGAACTTCAAAAACTATTCATTAAAAAATCCACGCCCTTATTGAAGCCCTCCCCTCTTAAAGACCCTAAAAAAATGTTTAAAAAAATCCACGCCTCTGTTGAAGCTTCCATCGGTGGGAGCTTCAAAAAATATTCTTTAAAAAATTCAAGCCTCTATTGAAGCTTCCATCTGTTGGAACTTCAAAAAATATTCATTAAAAAATCCACGCCCTTATTGAAGCCCCCCCCCCCCTCTTATAGACCCTAAAAAAATGTTTAAAAAAATCCACGCCTCTGTTGAAGCTTCCATCGGTGGGAGCTTCAAAAAATATTCTTTAAAAAATTCAAGCCTCTATTGAAGCTTCCATCTGTTGGAACTTCAAAAAATATTCATTAAAAAATCCACGCCCTTATTGAAGCCCTCCCCTCTTATAGACCCTAAAAAATGTTTAAAAAAATCCACGCCTCTATTGAAGCCCTCCCCTCTTATAGACCCTCAAAAAATGTTTAAAAAAATCCACGCCTCTATTGAAGCCCTCCCCTCTTATAGACCCTCAAAAAATTTTTAAAAAAATCCACGCCTCTATTGAAGCCCTCACCTCTTATAGACCCTCAAAAAAATTTAAAAAAAATCCACGCCTCTATTGAAGCCCTTTCCTCTTATAGACCCTAAAAAAATGTTTAAAAAAATCCACTCCTCTATTGAAGCCCTCCCCTCTTATAGACCCTCAAAAAATGTTTAAAAAAAAATCCACGCCTCTATTGAAGCCCTCCCCTCTAATAGACCCTCAAAAAATGTTTAAAAAAAATCTACGCCTCTATTGAAGCCCTCCCCTCTTATAGACCCTCAAAAATATTTTTTTTTTATAAATCCACCTCTCTAGCAGACCTTCAAAATTTTTGTTTAATAAATCCACGCCGCTGATAGTCATTCTTTTATTACTTACTTAGCTGGCTTGTGGCAGAACTTTCGTTCCATAAGCCGAGCTTAGAAAAGATTTCCAGGCGCGTCGGTCTTTAGCGCAGTTTTTCCAATTTGAAAGACCATTTGCGGCAATGTTGTCTTCGACTTGATCTTTCCACCGTATTCGTGGCCTTCCCCCTTCTGCGTGAACCATCAGCTTCTGAGCTATGGCATCTTCATCCAATCTCACAACATGACCTAGCCAACGTAGTCGCTGCAGCTCAATACGTCCAAACAATGTCGATGTCCGAGAATAGCTGGTACAAATCCTTCCATTACTAATCCCTGAAAAAAACTTCAAAAAATCCCCGCTTCTGTTATTCTTTTAAAAATAATATTTTTGTAATCCATTTAAAAATTATCTAAAAATAATTATTGCTAATTAATAACAATCAAAACAAAAAGTGAATATCAATTACTGACACGAATTCTCTAAAATTAGTTTTTAACAAAAATACGCTAATTATTTTTTTTTTCTTCTTATAATTAACCATTAAAAATACAAGCGTAGCAGCAAGCTGCCCGTCAGCCAGTGTGTTGATATCATAAATATACAACATATATACTACATCGTACGTAATACGAAGTGTGAAAATTATTTTAAAAATATATTTAAAAATAATAAATGACCACATACAAAAAAAATAACTAAAAGAAAAAGGAGGAAGAGCCCTTTTAAACAAATATGGAGACCGCATGACAATATGAACAATAATTTATTTATTTAAATAATTTAAAAATAAATTGTAACACTTTTTAAAGCAAAATATAATAGTTTTAAGCTTGGATTTTTATAGAGAGGCGTGGATTTTTTAAAAACTATTTTTTAGGAACTAATAGAAGGCGTTGATTTTTTAAAAATATTTTTTAAGGCACTAATAGATGGCGTGGATTTTTTAAGGCTCTAATAGAAGGCGTGGATTTTTTAAAAATATTTTTTAAGGCTCTAATAGAAGGCGTGGATTTTTTAAAAATATTTTTTAAGACACTAATAGAAGACGTGGATTTTTTAAAAATATTTTTTAAGCCACTAATAGAAGGCGTGGATTTTTTTTAAAAATATTTTTTAAGGCACTAATAGAAGGCGTGGATTTTTTAAAAATATTTTTTAAGGCACTAATAGAAGGCGTGGATTTTTTAAAAATATTTTTTAAGGCACTAATAGAAGGCGTGGATTTTTTAAAAATATTTTTAAGGCACTAATAGAAGGCGTGGATTTTTTAAAAATATTTTTTAAGGCACTAATAGAAGGCGTAGATTTTTTAAAAATATTTTTTAAGACACAAATGGAAGGCGTGGATTTTTTAAGGCACTAATAGAAGGCGTGGATTTTTTAAAAATATTTTTTAAGGCACTAATAGAAGGCGTGGATTTTTTAAAAATATTTTTTAAGGCACTAATAGAAGGCGTGGATTTTTTAAAAATATTTTTTAAGGCACTAATAGAAGGCGTGGATTTTTTAAAAATATTTTTTAAGGCACTAATAGAAGGCGTGGATTTTTTAAAAATATTTTTTAAGGCACTAATAGAAGGCGTGGATTTTTTAAAAATATTTTTTAAGGCACTAATAGAAGGCGTGGATTTTTTAAAAATATTTTTAAGGCACTAATAGAAGGCGTGGATTTTTTAAAAATATTTTTTAAGGCACTAATAGAAGGCGTGGATTTTTTAAAAATATTTTTTAAGGCACTAATAGAAGGCGTGGATTTTTTAAAAATATTTTTAAGGCACTAATAGAAGGCGTGGATTTTTTAAAAATATTTTTTAAGGCACTAATAGAAGGCGTGGATTTTTTAAAAATATTTTTTAAGGCACTAATAGAAGGCGTGGATTTTTTAAAAATATTTTAAGGCACTAAAGAAGGCGTGGATTTTTTAAAAATATTTTTTAAGGCACTAATAGAAGGCGTGGATTTTTTAAAAATATTTTAAGGCACTAATAGAAGGCGTGGATTTTTAAAAAATATTTTTTAAGGCACTAATAGAAGGCGTGGATTTTTTAAAAATATTTTTTAAGGCTCTAATAGAAGGCGTGGATTTTTTAAAAATATTTTTAAGGCACTAATAGAAGGCATAGATTTTTTAAAAATTTTTTTTAAGGCACTAATAGAAGGCGTGGATTTTTTAAAAATATTTTTTAAGGCACTAATAGAAGGCGTGCATTTTTTTTAAATATTTTATCAGGGGAATATAAAAATTACTTTATTTTTGTACAATTAAACATTTCTTGTTACCATATTTCGATCTCTATTTTTTATAGATATTTACTATAATTATTTTTCAAAACTTCTTCTTATCATTAAATCTATATAAATTAACCATATGTTTTCCTTTAAATATTATTTAATATTATTACAATGTAACCAACCATAAAGATAAATTGCAAATGATTACAAGAAAACAGAAGAAGATGAAAAATGCCACAACTCTCACACATATTACATAAATGCAATTAATATTTCAAATGTAATTGCTTTATACACAAAATAACAAAAAGTAAAATAAAAAAATTTAAACGAAAAAAATTATCAAGTCCATTGCATCCATGGCTGTACACTATTTTCAAGGTTAGAAATTGAAATTGAAAATAATATGAAAAAAATCATCATCATCATAGGGAAACAATTTTATAGAAATTAAACGAATGGCAGGCAACAACAACAACTAGTAGTAATAAAATCAACTACAACAAAAAACCGAATGGTTAATCTTAATTAAAAATCTTGACATCACATTTTGTGGTGGAAGGCACACACACACCCACAGAGACATAGCCACGTTCTCTGCCAATCAGTAGAGAAAAACCTCAAACAATGATATACTGCATTTATTTTTTTTTTCGTTGGTTTGCAATTTCGTAATTGAAACTATGAAAACGCTGAATGTGAAAGTGAATGGATCGACCAAAGGGGGCGGCGGCAACATCATAGCCTTTCATTGTTTTGTGGTTCGCAATGAAAGAGGAAAAGGGATTACAAGGGAAATAATTTTTATTTCTCTCGGTTGCAATTCTGTTGGAACCCCAAAAAATTAGTTTTTTGAATCCACGACTCTGTTGGAGCCTCAAAAAATTATTTTTGGAAACCACGCCTCGGTTAGAGCCGCAAAATATATATTTTTTAAATCCACGCTTGTGGTAGCCCCTCAAAAAATTGTCCTTTAAAATCCACGCCTTGTGGTAGCCCCTCAAAAAAATTGTCCTTTAAAATCCACGCCTTGTGGTAGCCCCTCAAAAAAATTGTCCTTTAAAATCCACGCCTTGTGGTAGCCCCTCAAAAAAATTGTCCTTTAAAATCCACGCCTTGTGGTGGCCCCTCAAAAAAATTGTCCACGCTTGTGGTAGCCCCTCAAAAAATTGTCCTTTAAAATCCACGCCTTGTGGTAGGCCCTCAAAAAAATTGTCCTTTAAAATCCACGCCTTGTGGTAGGCCCTCAAAAAAATTGTCCTTTAAAATCCACGCCTTGTGGTAGGCCCTCAAAAAAATTGTCCTTTAAAATCCACGCCTTGTGGTAGCCCCTCAAAAAAATTGTCCTTTAAAATCCACGCCTTGTGGTAGCCCCTCAAAAAAATTGTCCTTTAAAATCCACGCCTTGTGGTAGGCCCTCAAAAAAATTGTCCTTTAAAATCCACGCCTTGTGGTAGCCCCTCAAAAAAATTGTCCTTTAAAATCCACGCCTTGTGGTAGCCCCTCAAAAAAATTGTCCTTTAAAATCCACGCCTTGTGGTAGCCCCTCAAAAAAATTGTCCTTTAAAAGTCCCTCAAAAAATATTCTTTAAAAAATCCACGCCTTGTGGTAGGCCCTCAAAAAAATTGTCCTTTAAAATCCACGTCTTGTGGTAGCCCCTCAAAAAATTGTCCTTTAAAATCCACGCCTCTGTGGTAGTCCCTCAAAAAATATTCTTTAAAAAATCCACGCCTCTGTGGTAGTCCCTCAAAAAATATTCTTTAAAAAATCCACGCCTCTGTGGTAGTCCCTCAAAAAATAAAAAATCCATTCTTTAAAAAATCCACGCCTCTGTGGTAGTCCCTCAAAAAATATTCTTTAAAAAAAATCCAAAAAACGCCTCTGTGGTAGTCCCTCAAAAAATATTCTTTAAAAAATCCACGCCTCTGTGGTAGTCCCTCAAAAAATATTCTTTAAAAAATCCACGCCTCTGTGGTAGTCCCTCAAAAAATATTCTTTAAAAAATCCACGCCTCTGTGGTAGTCCCTCAAAAAATATTCTTTAAAAAATCCACGCCTCTGTGGTAGTCCCTCAAAAAATATTCTTTAAAAAATCCACGCCTTTAAAAAATCCACGCCTCTGTGGTAGTCCCTCAAAAAATATTCTTTAAAAAATCCACGCCTCTGTGGTAGTCCCTCAAAAAATATTCTTTAAAAAATCCACGCCTCTGTGGTAGTCCCTCAAAAAATATTCTTTAAAAAATCCACGCCTCTGTGGTAGTCCCTCAAAAAATATTCTTTAAAAAATCCACGCCTCTGTGGTAGTCCCTCAAAAAATATTCTTTAAAAAATCCACGCCTCTGTGGTAGTCCCTCAAAAAATATTCTTTAAAAAATCCACGCCTCTGTGGTAGTCCCTCAAAAAATATTCTTTAAAAAATCCACGCCTCTGTGGTAGTCCCTCAAAAAATATTCTTTAAAAAATCCACGCCTCTGTGGTAGTCCCTCAAAAAATATTCTTTAAAAAATCCACGCCTCTGTGGTAGTCCCTCAAAAAATATTCTTTAAAAAATCCACGCCTCTGTGGTAGTCCCTCAAAAAATATTCTTTAAAAAATCCACGCCTCTGTGGTAGTCCCTCAAAAAATATTCTTTAAAAAATCCACGCCTCTGTGGTAGTCCCTCAAAAAATATTCTTTAAAAAATCCACGCCTCTGTGGTAGTCCCTCAAAAAATATTCTTTAAAAAATCCACGCCTCTGTGGTAGTCCCTCAAAAAATATTCTTTAAAAAATCCACGCCTCTGTGGTAGTCCCTCAAAAAATATTCTTTAAAAAATCCACGCCTCTGTGGTAGTCCCTCAAAAAATATTCTTTAAAAAATCCACGCCTCTGTGGTAGTCCCTCAAAAAATATTCTTTAAAAAATCCACGCCTCTGTGGTAGTCCCTCAAAAAATATTCTTTAAAAAATCCACGCCTCTGTGGTAGTCCCTCAAAAAATATTCTTTAAAAAATCCACGCCTCTGTGGTAGTCCCTCAAAAAATATTCTTTAAAAAATCCACGCCTCTGTGGTAGTCCCTCAAAAAATATTCTTTAAAAAATCCACGCCTCTGTGGTAGTCCCTCAAAAAATATTCTTTAAAAAATCCACGCCTCTGTGGTAGTCCCTCAAAAAATATTCTTTAAAAAATCCACGCCTCTGTGGTAGTCCCTCAAAAAAATATTCTTTAAAAAATCCACGCCTCTGTGGTAGTCCCTCAAAAAAAATATCCTTTAAAAAATCCACGCCTCTGTTGGAACCTCCAGAAATATTCTTTCAAAAATCCACGCCTCTGTTGGAACCTCCAGAAATATTCTTTCAAAAATCCACGCCCCCTCCAAAATTATTCTTTAAAAATTCTCGCCTCTAATAGACTCTGAAAAATATTCTTTAAAATCTTAGCTTCTGGCATTGTGAAATCCGTCATGTTTTTTTTACTCTTAAATCAAAAAAACCTTCCATCAGAACAACATTTCAAATTTATGAACAAAACGTGATCACATGTTGTTGTATTTTCCAGTTTTAGTTTTTTTTTTCTACGGAGGGCCGCCTCTGTGGCATTAAAACACAAAAAAAGAAACACTGCAGAGTTTTTCCAAAAATTTAAAATTTTTTGGCATACACATTCAAATTCACAGCTGGAAGCGATTTAACCGCCATCACACCACCATCGACCAATTTAATGCCAAAATTAATGGTGGCAGTGCTAGCCAGCTAGAAAAAACCGATGTAGTATTTGGTACTTAATTTGTAAAAATGAATACGTATTGGGGTTTGGTTTTGCCAATGGCCATACGGGAGGAGGTACTCCATGATCACTTTTTTTAAAAAATTTGCAAATGTTTTGGTACGCCACGACATTGTGGGAATAATAAATGACATGAAAATTTTTGAACAGTAACATTGGACTATTGTGTTCGGTACAAAAAAATAAAATAACTGAATAACATTAATGTTGATGTTTTCAATTAAAATACTAATGAACAATAAATTCAAAATTGCATGTTAGGGGAATTGAAAATGCCGCCGCCATTAGTGGATATTTCAAGATTCAGATATATTAGTATCAGTTTCAAATTTTTACATTAACCTTCGATTTTAAATGTAATATCAATATATATTTTTTTTAAATATTTGTTCATTAAAAATGATCTGAAAATAAAAAAAATATATAGTAAAAAATTATTAAAAAAATTATGTATTTTTTCTTCATTTTTTTTTTTTAATGTCACCTACATTTTTTTCTAATAAATGTTTTTTTTTTTCTTAAAATTTTAACTACGATTTCTAACCCAATTTGAAGTCTTTCAACGCCATTGTTGGTACATGTTTTGAATTTTTAATACATCACGTACTGGTTGTGACTTTGTTTTGTGTTTTATTTTTTTTTTTATCAAAAGCAAAACAAGTTAATTATAATAAATGCATGTAAACATTAACTAGAGGAGAGAAACACAATTAAAGTTTGGGTATATCCTCTTCACAGGGAGAAGAAGAAGACTTTCCGTAATGAAAGAAAAAAAAATAAAATATTTTTTTAAATCAATTTAAAAGGACAAACTATAACAAGCCTGCATTAAAAAAAAATTTAAGACTGAATCTAAAAAAGCGTAATTTTTATAAACAAAAATTATTTAATATTTATATTAAGAGTGGATTTAAAAAAAAATAGTTTTTAACTCTGAACACAAGGGTGGATTATTTAAAGAGCGTATTTATTAAATATCAAAAAGAGGCGTTGATTTTTTAGAAAATCTAATACAGCAGTGCATTTTTTTTAATATTCAACACTAACAAGAATTTTTTTAAAAATATTTTCTTCAATATAAGAGGCAAGCATTTTTTTAAAAACTAGTTTTGAATATTGGAGTACAGGGTATTATGTCTTTGTGCATATGTTTGAGAGAATATGCATAGAATCACTTTCTGAGTCGATTTATGCATGTCCGTCCGTCCGTCCGCCTGTTTTTAGATTTTAAATTGTAAATAAAGTACAGGTCGCATTTATGATCCGATTTGGATGAAACTTGGCACAAGTCACTTATTTGGCCCAACGACGAACTCTATTGAAATTGAAGAAAATCAGTTCATATTTAGTTATAGCTCCCATATATATTTTCGTCCGATTTAAGGTAAATGGGGTACCAAAGTCCCTATATATCTTTCGATTCGCACGAAATTTGGCATAGAGTACTAAATTGGGTCCAGAATGACGTGTGCCAAGTTTCAAGAAAATTGGGTCAGATTTGATATGTGTTTAGTTTCCTGAAAATCGGTTCAGATTTAGATATATCTCCTATATATACTTTCGTCAGATTTTAAGTAAATGGTGAACTGAAGATCCATAGCTAGGCCGATTTACAAAACGTACTGAAATTTTTATACATTAATCTCTGACAAGTGGTACGATCAGGAGTGTCGTAATGCTACTGATGTGAAAAACGCAGCGTATAGGATAACCCTGCAGACAGTAGCAACACGTAACGTGATGGAGAATTATCGGGTGAAAAGTAGAGAGGAGAAACGTGTTTTCAGAAAAAAGAACAAGAAAAACGTGAGCAAATCGAGATGTACAGGAGTCAGAATGAAGTCCGGAAATTTTGCCAACACCAAACCGAAGGCTTTAGTGCAGGCACATCCTCCTGTAGAAATGAAGAAGGAAACCTGGTGACAGATACAGACAGTGTGTTGAGGATCTGGAAGGAGCATTTTGAAAAGCTTCTAGTATCAAATAGTGGCGTTGAAGAAGATACCCCACAACCAATAAGAGATGATGGTATGGAGTGTATACCACCTAGCCAAGATGAGGTCATAAAAGCAATTAATCGGCTCAAGAACAACAAAGCAGCAGGAGCCGATGGGTTACCAGCCGAACTATTCATGCACCAGCAGATTAGTACAATTTGGCTAGAGGAATGCATGCCCAATTTAGAACCTCAGCATCCTGTGTCCCGTGCACAAAAAAGGAGACAAGACGACTATAGAAGAATAAGTCTCCTTCCCACCGCATATAAAGTGCTATCCAGTGTGCTGTGTGAACGACTGAACCCAATGATCAATGACATCATTGGACCATACCAATGCGGCTTCAGACCTGGCAAATACACCATTGACCAGATTTTCATCCTGCGCCAAATCCTGGAAAAGACCCACGAGAAACACCTCGACACCTATCACCTATTCGTCGACTATAAAGCCGCATTCGACAGCCCTATTCGTTCAGAGGTTTTTAAAGCCATGTCTGCGTTTGGCATTCCTGCTAAATTAATATGGCTATGCAGGATACATTTAACTAGCACAATATAGGCAGTTAAAGTCGGAAAGGACCTCTCGGAGCCCTTTAAAACCCCTTAATTCAAACATGGTGACAGTTTGTTGTGTGACCTTTTTAACATCCTGCTGGAAAAGGTTATACGAGAGGCAAAAGTGAACAGAAATGGCACTCTGTACACCAAACAACACATGTTACTCGCCTACGCCGATGACATCGATATAATGGGTCGAACATTGCGAGCGGTAACAGCCACCTTTGAACAAATTGAAAAGGAGTCTGCCAAACTGAGTCTGGCAGTAAAGTGAGTCGGCGAGAAGACCAAGCTGATGGTATCAATGCGTCCAGTAGACTCGGATCAACTGTGGAACTTGAGAACTACAGCTTCGAGGTAGTCAAAGACTTTATATACCTTGGTACCGCCATAAATAAAAAGAATGACATCAGTTTCGAAATTCGGAGAAGGATTGTGAAGGCCAACAGTGTAAGCAGGTTAGAAACAACGCCACCTCCCGCCAGACCAAGCTCACGCTTTAAAAGACGCTGATACTACCCGTGCTATTATATGGATCTGAAGCATGGGTACTTGCGCAAGCAGATGAGGCAGCTCTTGGGGTGTTTGAGAGAAAAATTCTTCGAAAGATCTACGGGCCGATCTGCGTCGACGGTGATTATCGGCGTCGAATGAATCATGAGCTTTACAATTTATACGCGGACATCGACATAGTCAGTCGTATTGAGCGTGCAAACTTTATGCACGCTATTTGGTATGCTTTAAATCTATTTACAAAATATAGAATCGGTTGCAGAATGGCATGTGTTGGAATTGATGTTAGTCGGTTTACTTATAGATAAAGTTCTTTTCAATTTAAGTTCTTTCAATTTCATGTCAATGTTCCTTCGAAGAGGCGAGATCTGTTAGGATACATATGTAGAATATACCCAAAGTGGTGAAGGGTAACATGTAGTCGGCCTAGTCCGACTTTATTACTTTCCTTACTGGTTATTATTAAAAATGTTTCACATATAAATATCCAGTAAAATATTTATATAAAATCTTCGACCCACTCTATTATATATTTTGTTTATATAATCTTTGCAAATAGTTTACCTACTTTTTACACCTAAATAAAATTGTTAAAAAACAAAACCAAATACTATACAAACAAATCGCGCTATAAAGTTATATGGGCATAGACAATTTATTATGGTTCGAGAATCGTATTATAAATATTTATAAGCATGTAAAGAAAAACAACTAGCAAAACAATCGATTATGGCAATGAACTAATGTGAAGCTAGCCACCAGCCGCCACACCATTTGCAAAACAAAACTATTTAATTTAAATACAATAATAGAAAAAGAAGACGAGGCAAAGCGAAGAAATGTTTTCTATAAAAACACAAAAAATCGGAAAATAAATAAAATTAAATAGAATTTAAAATATTTATGAACTATCAGTGCAAATAATTTATTTCAGAAAGTTCTACCATGAAGAAATGCTATAAAAACACCTGTGACTCATTTTCAAAATATCTACATGATTTTGCAAAAAAAAAAAAAAATAAATAAATTCAACAACTTTATCTTAAGCATTGCAAAAACAGAGTTTTTAATTGTTTTCAATATCTCAACGAAATAAAAAAAACAAAACAGAACAATTAAAGTTTATTTTATTATGGCGATAAGACCCCCCACACACACACATACATGCATACATACATACCCCTACCATATGTACATAATTCTTCTACATCTGGCTTTCAAGTTTTTTATAATAATGACATTGAATTTTTTTTTTTATTGTTTTTGTTTAAAATTCAAAACGTTTTGTTTATCTTTCGAAACTCTATAAAAATAAAATTAAAAAAAAAACATTAAATGCTATAATTCCCATACTAAAAATGCTATGTTAAGTACGGGATTGAATAGCATTGTAAATGGATAGGGGGAGGTAGAGTGCAGCCAGGGGGAGGAGACAAGTACTTTGTGTGATGAAAGAGTAATTTTTTGTATTTAATGAAATTGTTTCATTTTTTTTTTCTTTTTTATGTTGGCGAAATGTCAACAAAATGATTTATTCACTCAACGTAAAAGAATTAATCAGTTTTGAAAAAAAAAACACAACACATGACAATCTCCTCCACTGCGTAAAATGTCAACTTTTTTTTTAAGTCATCAAAACAAAGAAAAAATCTGAAATTCAACACCACATCACACACCACGCCACTCATTATTGACATTTATTTAATGGGGTAATACATAATAACAAAAAATGCATAATATATGGCAATTACGATTTGTGTAATAACTCATGAGGGAATAATTACAATAACATCAAATGGATAATTTAGAATAAAAAGCAACAATAAAAGATAAATATTCAATCGGGAAGACGGGCTTAGTATTTTAATAAAAACCCAGTAAGGAAAGTAGTAAAATCGAACTGGTCGACTCTATACGAAGCAAAATATCGAAATTTAAACCGATTTCATCGAAACTTGTCAAATGTTAGGTGACAATTATTTCAGTATGTTTTGTGCTTTCGGCCACATTTTGAGTTCTTCATTTACTTATAAATCCAAATTTCGTGCAAATCAAAGGACAAAGGTACTTGGTGCACCATTTACATGAAATCGGACGAAAACATATATATAGGGAGCTATATCTAAACATGTCCCGATTTTCACGAAAATTAGCACACATCATTCAAGGCTTAATTCAGTACGCTGTGCCAAATTTCGTGCAGGTCGAAAGATATTAAGGGACTTTGGTACACCATTTACCTTAAATCGGACGAAAGTATATATGGGACAATTCTGAACCGATTTCACGAAACTTAACACACATCATTCTAGACCTTATTCATTATGCTGGGCCAAATTTCGTGCAAACCGAAAGATATTAAGGGACTTTGACACACCATTTACATAAAATGGGACGAATATATATATATATAGGGAGCTATATCTAAACATGAACCAATTTTCACGGAACTTAACACACATCATTCTAGATATAATTCAGTACGATATGCCAAATTTCATGCAAACCGAAAGATATTAAGGGACTTTGGTGCACTATTTACCTAAAATCGGACGAAAATATATATGAGAGCTATATCTAAATCTGAACCGATTTTCAGGACCACACATCATTCTAGATTTAATTCATTACGCTGTGCCAAATTTCGTGCAAATCGAAAGATATATAGAGACTTTGGTGGACCATTTACATGAAATCGGACGAAACTATATATGGGAGCTATATAGAAATCTGGACCGATTTTCTCGAAACTTGACAGACATCACTCTAGGCTCAATTCAGTACATTATGCCAAATTTCGTGCAAATCGAAGGATATATAGGGACTTTAGTGCACCAATTATATGAAATCGAACGAAACTATATATGGGAGCTATATCTAAATCAGAACCGATTTTCACGAAACTTGGCAGACATCATTCTAGGCTCAATTCAGTACGTTACGCCAAATTTCGTGCAAATCGAAAGATATATAGGGACTTTGGGGCACCATTTACATGAAATCGGACGAAACTATATATAGGAGCTATATCTAAATCAGGACCGATTTTCACGAAACTTGGCAGACATCATTCTAGGCTCAATACAGTACGTTATGCCAAATTTCGTGCAAATCGAAAGATATATAGGGACTTTGGGGCAGCATTTACATGAAATCGGACGAAACTATATATGGGAGCTATATCTAAATCTGGACCGATTTTCTCGAAACTTGGCATACATCATTATAGACCTAAATGATTAGGCTGTACCAAATTTCGTGCAAATCGAAAGATATATAGGGACCGTTTACATTAAATCGGTAAAATATATATATGGGAGCTATATCTAAATCTGAACCGATTTTTCCCAATTTCAATGGGGTTCGTCCTTGGGCCGAATAAGTGGCCTATGCCAAATTTCATCCAATTCGGATCATAAATGCGACCTGTACTTTGTTTACAATTTAACATGCACAGACAGACAGACAGACGGACAGACGGACATGCATACATCGACTTAAAAAGTGATTCTATGCATATTCTCAAAAGGAACCATGTGCCTATCTCGTCGTTTCCTATTGCCTGTTACAAACATATGCACAAAGACATAATACCCTGTTCCGTAGTGTGGAGAAGGGTATATAGAGAAACGTTTTTAGTGCCAACCTTGCTTTCCAAAATACTTCAGACACAATAGTCCGTCCAACGGATTGGTATCAGGAGATGTTGGTGGCCATTCTTGGGTGGCGCGTCCACCTTCGCACTCAGGATGGTCCTGTCCAAGGTCTGCGGCCAAAATGTTTGCGTGCCCAAGGCTTTAATACACCCTCCAGAATATTTTCGCGATAGTATTCATCATTTATTCTGATGAAATTCGATTAATTATTGCGAAGAGCTACATCGGCTCACCATGGCAGGCGCTTGAGTTTTGGTGGCCAACCGAAGATTCACATTTATCGAAGAAAACCAAATTCGGCAGTTCACCACTTTCGGCCATGCTCTTTAACTCTTTCCAGTCTATTTTCTTTCTGTTCCATCACGAATAAGTTTTTTTTGGGAAATTCTTACCAAAGTGTTTTTGTACGCATGTAAACAATATAATGAGCTGCCACTGGACAAATTTTAACATCTTTCGGACGAGTGGCTTAGAAATGACAGCAGTCTGAAGTTGGTTGCTGTTTTTTCATCTCATCCTGTATTTATTAAAAATAAAAAATATGATCTTTTTTTAAATAAAATTTTTAAAGAACTACCCCGTATTAAAAACTATATCATTTGCAAAAAGTAAAAAAGTGCCGACAGATATATACCCTCAACCTATGAAGGTCTTCGGAGTTACACACAGATTTTATACTTCGTTCTATAAAAGCTATATGTTTTCATCAAAAAGGTTTCGGATTTAATGTTGTTCAAATCGGTTTTTCAAATAAAATCTAAAAGTTGAATATCGATAAATGGTCTGTTCCAGTACTTTTTTAATAGGAAATCAAGTAAAAATGAAACATTTCAAAATTGCTCTTAGAGTACAAAATAATTTGAAAAGTTCGGGAACGCAAATCTAGTAAATATGCCAAAATTAAATGGCAATACTTCAAAATCAACATAACAGCCAATCGGAAGTAGGCATTCCTGTTTACCATTTTTACACGGCCAAATTTCTCGAGTAAAAAGTTTACAAAGAGAACGCCATTTTGTTTTGTGCTCTCCTAAATTTGATTCAATGTTTTACCACAGTGGTGGGCATAACAAAATTGAGCATAAGTTTGGGTGAGCGTCGTAACTAAGGAATCATCATTAAAAACGACTGACGAAGAGAGAAAAAAAGAGAATTCGTGTTTAACCATCGACACTCAGTTACGGTAGCGTGTATGGCCGAGCATGCCTGATTAAAAACGACTGACGAAGAGAGAAAAAAAGAGAATTCGTGTTTAACCATCGACACTCAGTTACGGTAGCGTGTATGGCCGAGCATGCCTGTTTTACCAGTTTTGTGGGTTGAGCAACGGTTTTCGAGTAAAAAGTTGCAAAACATGTAAAATGAGTAGATTATTTTAGGTTCTGGAACGGAACTTATATGTTTTAAAACAAGTAAAAAGTGCTGACAGATATATACCCTCAGCCTATGGTTTTCGAAGTATTCGGAGTTACACTTCAGGTTTTATTATTCGTTTTATAAAGGGCATATTTTTTATCAAAGAGGTTTCAGATATATGGTTGATCAAATCTGTTATTCAAATACAATTTATTATATAATATTGACCCTTTTTGGGGGAGTTACCAAAGGAGAGGGCAGTCTGGTTTCATTTTCGGACATGCTCTAGGCGTGGTAAAGTTACTAGGTTGTGCAAAGTTTGGTTCAAATCGGACAATCCATTCGCCTGTTATTGGATTTGTAAATATTGAAAATGTTGGCTATTTGTGGGGGTAGTACCAGAAGGATGGACCAATGGGTACCATCTTCAAACTTTATATTGGTTTAGTAAAAATATAGGTTGTGCAAAGTTTGGTTCAAGTCGGACATTCCAACGCCTGATATTGGATTTATAAATATTACAAATATTAAAAATTGTTACTCTTGTGGGGGAAGTACCAGAAGGAGTGGACCAATGGGTCCAATCTTCGAACTTGATCTAGGCTTGGTAAAAATAATAGGTTGTGCAAAGTTTGGTTCAAGTCGAACATTCCAATCGCCTGATATTGGATTTATAAATATTACAAATTTTCACCCTTTGTGGGGGAGGTACCAGAAGGAGTGAACCAATGGGTTCCATCTTCAAAACTCATCTAGGCTTGGTAAAGGCAATATGTTGTGCAAAGTTTGGTTCAAATCGGACATTCCATTAGCATAATATTAAATTTATAAATGTGGAAATGATTTTGACCCTCTGTGGGGGAAATTTCCAAAAATTTCAGATATATTTTTCAACCGAATTGACTCTAATTTGATATTTTGAGTTCTCATTGTGAGTCAAATCTTCCTACCCTTATTTAAAGTGCAGTCTCTTTAAAAGGATTTTGATGGGGCTAGGCATCTTCCCACCGAGGTGAATATAATGAATCACTGTGAAGTCGCTGGAATTTGGCATTCCGGGACCATATCCCATTTTCCCTTCAACTCTTCTGTAAAAACTCCCTCACGCTTGCCAATAAAAGCTCCCTTTAATTTGTGTTAATGTTTATCTCCCGAGCTTTTGATTTAATATTCCATCGAAGTCCAATAGCAAAATCTTACCTATCCTAATAATCTACTTTTGAATTGAAAATTTTAATTCACTGATACTACTCCCCTTTGAAGTTCATTTGTTTGAATTTTTTATTAAATGTATTCATGATATTGTTGTTTAAGCGGTTTATTAGTATTTCGATCACGCACTTTTGTTTGCTTCTGTTCGATGTCTCTTGGGTCCGACCGTCTGCTCTTTATTTATGTTATTGTTATTGCTTCTGTTGTTGTTGTTGTTGTGTGGACAGATATGTCAAGTAAACACATTACACAAATTACTGAATGTCCGTCCACAGACGTTTGTTTGGTCGTTCAGCCGTGTAGATGGTCCGGTTTGTATGTCCGACTGGTTGCCTCCAATCACACCCACGCATAATTTCCACTTCCATAACAACTTTTACAAATCGCCAACAATAATTTTTTTATTTGAGTTTTTTAATTCAGTTTTTTTTTTTTTATTTTGTTTTTGCCACTTCCCATTTAAAGAAAAAAAAACGAAACATAACAACATTATTGCGTGTAAATGCCAAAAACAAAAAACACAACAACTTGCAAATTATACAAAATTATTAAAAAAAAACTACAACAACAAAAAAGTAATACAGGATGAACAAAAGAAAAAATGTTGTTGTTGTAAAAATAAAAAAACCTCTCCACCACGCAACAAATTAATTCGCGTCATTATAACTGCGAATGCCATAAAAAATCACACATCAAAAAAATGAAAAAAAAAACAACAACAACAACAAAAAGAAAAATAATTGACAAAGAATGAATGAAAGGAAAGTAAGTGTGCGAATAAATATGCACAACAAAGATATATAAATTGCTCAAAGAACAAAACAAAACACTCTACGTCGTGTCATGTATGTAGGTAGGTAGCTTCGTATATTTTTGTACTGCCAGCCCACCCCACAGCCTACATGACTGCAGATTGAGGACACGCACTTTTGTAGTTTCTGTTGCTTCTGTTGTTTTTTTATTTTTATATTTTTTATTGGCTCAACCCGTCTGTGTGTCAGTCAGCCTCTATTCCAAATGGATTCATATTTTGGTTTTATATTCGACAGTGGTCAGAAAGGGGCATCCCATTTTATGCTCCTAAATCCCATAGCTAAGATACTGAAAAAATTATAAAACCACGAGTCCGAACATACAACCATACAAAAGTACCACTGGACTGTGGATCCAGATTCCAGTCTTGACTTATTTGACCCGCTAACAAACGTCCATTCTAATTAGCCAGGGCCAGATCCCCTGACCCGTGTAAAATGTGTGAAGTTCGGCATATACTAGTGACCTCTATAGACATAATACCTAATAAAAATAATTTTTTAGTCCATTTTTCTTCCCTAAATATTATCGGATCATCATCGAAAATTATAGGCACCTTTCATTGATCGGACGAAAATATATATGGGAGCTATATCTAAATCTGGATCGATTTTCAGGAAACTTGGCATACATCACTCTGGGTTCAATTCAGTACGCTGAGCAAAATTTCGTGCAAATCGAAAGATATATAGGGGCTTTGGTGCACCATTTACATAAAATCTGAAGAAAATATATATGGGAGATATATCTAAATACGAACCGATTTTCACGAAACTTAGCACATATCAGTCTAGCCTTAATTCAGTACGCTATACTAAATTTCATGCAAATCGAAAGATAAACAGGGACTTTGGTGCCCACTTACCTAAAATCGGACGGAAATATATATGGGAGCTATATCTAAATCTGAACCGATCTTCATGAAACTTAGCATACATCATTCAAGACTCAATTCATTGCGCTATACCAAATTTCGGGCAAATCGGTTGATATGTAAGGACTTTGGTGCACCGTTTACATAAAATCGGTCGAAAATTTATATAGGAGCTATATCTAAATCTGAACCAATTTTCACGAAACTTACCACACATCACTCTGGGCTCAAATTAGTACGTTGTGCCAAATTTCGTACAAATCGAAATATAAACAGGGACTTTGTTGCACCATTTACCTAAAATCGGACGAAAATATATATGTGAGCTATATATAAATCTGAACCGATTTTCTCGAAACTTAGCACACATTATTCTAGAGTCAATTCATTACCCTGTGCCATATTTCGTGCAAATCGAAAGATATCTAAGAACTTTAATGCACCATTTACCTAAAATTGGACGAAAATATATATGGGGGCTATATCTAAATCTGAATCGATTTTCACGAAACTTACTACACATCATTCTAGAGTCAATTCATTACGCTGTCCCAAATTTCGTGCAAATCGAAATGTATATTGGGACTTTGTTGCATCATTTGCCTAGAATCGGAAGAAAATATATATGGGAGCTATATCTAAATCTGCACCGAATTTCACAAAACTTAATGCATATCACTCTGGATTCAATTTAGTACGCTGTACCAAATTTCGTGCAAATCGAAAGATATATAGGAACATTGGTGCACCATTTACCTAAAATCGGAAGGAAATACATATGGGAGCTATATCGAAATTTGAACCGATTTTTCTCAATTTCAATAGGATTCATCTTTGGACCAAGTAAATGACCTGTGCCAAATTTCATGCAAATCGGATCATAAATGCAAAGCTATAATACCCTAAGAACACAATTGTGTGGGGAAGAGGTATTAAGACTGAGCGCCGAAGAAAACCTTTTTTCTCATCAACCAAGTTTTGGACCCTTATTCCAAATTTTTGATAGCCCGGTTTTTTTACCCTCTTTCAAAATTTGTATTTTTTCATTTTTTTATAAAAAAAATTGTTTATTTTTTTTGACCCGACCCACTGTTCTACCCATTAGTACCCATGCATAAAGGCGCACGCGACCTCTTTTCTTTTTTATTATTGTTTGTTTATTTGTCTGTCCGTCTGTTTGTCGGCATGACTGAAAGGCAAAGATGCAAAAGAAGTTCTGGCTTGTGGTGTGATGGTGGCGGTAGCAGCAGAACCCTAAAAACAAACCAATTAACTTGATATGTGTATATTCCGAAAATAGACCGACTCTTTTCACTTAACCAAGTCGTCATCGTCGTCGTATCAATTAATAATTTTTTGTTGTTTTTGTCTTTTGATAGCAGGAACTCAAAATATTTCGAAAAAGCAAAATTGTTTGCAAACATGGAAATTGTGTGTCGGAACACCGCTCTTTGTAGAAAAAAGTCTAGGTGGTCATAAGTTCAGAGGCTGTAGTTCGCTTTGAAGTTTTGAATTGTGTATATTGCATTTTTATATTCTGTCTGTAACTCCTCGAAATATTCGCTGGAGGACACAGTGTCGATCAGAATAAAATTTGATGTCGATTTGGACAGGTTCGACAGTCCCGCAGTCTGTGGAAATCACGATGGGGGCATCGTTATATTTACATTTGTTTCATCTATAGTCCCCATATAATGGTAACTTGCATTAATTCCATATTTGAGGAGTCTGGGCAAGTTTTGGTTTCCAATTGGGTAGCAAATCTTCCTGTCATAAATTGTCAATATTTGACCCAAATTTCGCTGTAGTTTCCATATAAGCGAACCTCATAAATTTTGATATATTGGGGATTTTTGGCACTTTTTACAATCGATTTGTATTTGATATTTAAAAAAAAATTATTTTAAAAATTCTCGTTTATATTTTTACAAAAAATATATTAAAAATGTGTTAAAATGGATATTAAAAAATATCTTTTTAAAATCCCATTTATACAAAAAAAAAAATATATTTAATCTCAGTTTTTCAAATTTTCTAATTATTTATGAAATTTAATTTTTATTTATTTTATTATTTAATTCAGAAAAATCCCCCCGTCATAACTCACATGACGGAACGAAACGGAACGTGATGAATAACGCCAGAAGAAGTGCACATAATACACCACCGTCCATGTAATCTACGGTGTTAAATAATAATAATAAAAAATTAAATAAAAAATAAATACATTAATAAAATTTCACGCAAAGCTAGCACCATTAACCCATTTATAGAAATAAAAAATAACTCCAAATAAATAACAGCAACAACTTCGTCAGCTAATTATGTTGCTTCTTTTGCTTGCTATTGCATGTTTGAGAGTTTTGTTGTGTGGTGCGTCTGGTCAGGCCTCAGTGCATTTCGAACATCACACAAGTGTCCAATGACTATAATTATTATATGAAAAGAAAAATAACAACAACAAAATTATTTATTTTTACCGGCGTGAATTATAAAATATTTAATAGCTTTCGGTTATTCAATATTAGGAACAAATGTTTTCTATTTATTTAAACTAATAGCTAAATAACACGCGTTTTTTTTTTTTTTTTGTTATATAGTTTTGACATAATTTTCAAACTGTTGGTGTTTTTAATTAATTGCATAAATAAAAAAAATTATTTTTTTTTTAATTTCGATTAAATAATTATTTTTGGGTTCAATAGACGTATGAGTAACAGGAATTAAGAGAACAGTATCAGGACATTACGAGGGCAGTTCGGATAATTCTTAGCCTAGCACAAAAAAACACATCCGATTTTTTTTACCATGAAAGTACGCATTTCTAATTTTTCTATTGTAAAAAATTGCCGATGCGTCTTTTTTTGAACACCTGTGTGTTCATGTGTTCATAACAGAGATGGAAACTTCCAAGACACTTAACTTAAATAAGAACTTTCCGAACTGCCCTCGTAATATATGAAAATGCGATGAATGGGGTATACTATAAGTCATTGGGTGTGCTGTTAGAAGTAGAGTCTAAAGATGTGGCAGAATTTTTTTTAAATATCTTAAATACAAAAAATTTTCATTTATTACAAAAAATATTTATTTAGAGAACTAAAAAAAATTTAGTAATTTAATTTATGTGCCACTATTTATATAAGAAATATTCGAATTGAAAAATATTTCAAAAAATCTCCGATTTTTTTAAGATTTTTTTGCACAACATTTTCTTTTTATACCCTCAGCTTTATGGCTAATGAGGATATATACACTTGTATACGCAAAAATGTGTTTCTTTGGACCACATCGTTTTCAGACAATTTGCGGTCGATTGTCCGTCAGTCTGGCCAGCTGGTGCGCATGATAACTCTCAAAGGGAGTAACCGATTTCATCCAAACTTTGAATCATCATAATATTTCTACCCAACTTAGTTCAACTACGAAGATGGGGAATATCGGTTCACTCTTTCTGGTACGTCCCCCACAAAATGGTCAAAATTGTGTTAAAAATTAATTTTATAATTACATTCAAACAGACTACCGGATTTTACCAAGAAGTGCGAAGTTCAGACTCATTGGTTCACTTCTTCTGGTACCTCCCCCACAAAGGGTCAACATTCTCAATATTTATTAATCAATATCAGGAATGTCCGATTTGAACCAAACTTTGCATAACCTTTTATCCTCACCAAGCCTAGTTCATATCCGAAGATGGGATATATTGGTCCACTCCTTCTGGTACCTCTCCCACCAACCGTCAAAATTTTCAATATTTTCAAGTCCAATATCAGGCAAATGGAATGTCCGATTTGAACCAAATGGGACCCATTCGTCCACTCCTTCTGGTAGCTCTCCCACAAAATGGTCCAAATTGTGCCAAAATTAATTTTATAATAACATGCAAATGGACTATCCGATTTTAACAAAGCTTTATACAACCTCTTATCTTTACCAAGTCTATATCAAGTTTGAAGATGGGATCCACTGGTCCACTCCTTGTGGTACCTCCCCCACAAACGGTCAAAATATTGAATATTATTAAATCCTATATCCAGCGAATGGAAATGGAAATTCTTACAGTTAAATAAAAAAATGAACATTTCCAAACGTTTTATAGAAAAAAATCACCAAAAACTCACATTCTTCATAAAAAGTTTGTAAAAAATCAATTTTTCAAAATAAATTCTTTAACAATTTGTATTTTTTTACATACCAGAAATTAGTGAAAAAATCAAAAAAATTAAATCCACACTCTTTAAAAAAATAGGCTTCATTAAATCCATATGTTTAAAATATTCTTAAATAATTCATCAACCCATTTTTTTATAATTTTCTAAAAACACATTTTTTCTTCTTTTTTCTAGGTAAGTGCTTTTGTCGAAAATATTATATTTATTTAAATCTATTTCGGTATTTGGTAAGTTTTGTAATTATCAAAATTGATTAATTGCCTAGAAACGGCAGGAGATTTTTATCTAATTCAAAAAAAAAAAAAAAAAAAAAAAACAACAAAATATTAAAGACATGTTGGGTGGTAATTAACATGTTAAAATTGAAAATTAAAATGTTTTATGAAAAAAAATATTCAATGCATATTTTTTACATTTACAAAAAAAAGCACAATAAAAAATAATTTTAAATTAAAAATGGAAAATAAATTATTATAATAACTTCGATAGAATTCCAGTAATTATTTTAATATAATTTAATTTATAAAATGTTTAAATAATTTTTTTATAAAAATAATATATAAAAAACGAAAAAAATACAATTCTCAATTTTGACATAATTCAATCAACGTTTTTATTGCATTGACTGTCTTCAAATATTAAACATTTGTATTATTTTTTCCAATACAAAAACATTTTTATAAAAATTATTTTAAATAAAATATGGAAAAAAATAATGTTTTCCCATATAACATAATTCAAGAAAATGTTTATTGTAGTGTCTACCCATTATATATTTCATTACCTCATCTAATAATTCGCCCATGTTGTCGTAAATTTAAGAAACCCTCAAATTAGCAACATATTCTTATACACAACATTAACTCTCAATATATTCCATTTCCAATTATGCTCCATTGTTTTCAAAATATTTCCCATAATTATCACTTGTTGATATTTATTTGGGCCTCTTTCCTCCATTGTGACAATACAAAATTCCTCCATTGTGTCTCTATTTTATATATCTCTGACATTAATACCACACATCCAACTGTCACATTTTCTTTAAATAATCCCCAAGCCAATGTTATTCCCCTGATATATGACATTAAACTGTTGTCAGAGATAAATAATAACATGAACAACAACAACAACAAGAAAAAATACAACCCACCAACCAACAGTCAATTAGTAACGTTCAATTACTAATTATCATGGGGAGAAATAAGAGAAATGCTACCAACAACAACTAATGCATGTTAAATGAAATTACATTTGACAGGCAAGAAGATACGCCATCATTAGAAGAGATAGCCACACAGCCGAATCTCTAATGGACACAACATTTTGTCCCCCACTAAACCTGTTGATAAACCAACGAGACATAGTGAACCAATTTCTCTTTAAACCGTTATGGTGGCAGGGGCCAACCTATTTTACTATTTTTTTATCAATGTAAACGATATTGGTGTCTTTTACAAATCTTTTCTCCCCGCCAAGATTTTTTGGGGATTTACGCCAATTGATGATGATGGGCAGTAAATGAGACCCAAAACAAATTAACACCATCATTTCATTTGTTTTATTATTTTTGTTTTGTTCGGTGTTTGCTCATGTCTTTGTTCCGCATTAATTTAAACCACGGCGAGAGAGAGCGAATTGTGGTGGACACAACACAACAAATCATTAAGAAAAAAACATGAAAAAACAAGACTGTTAATATTCCCACAGTTTGTTATTATTGTTTCTTTTTAGCTTTCATTGTGAAGATGTTTTTTTTTTAATTTTGTTTCCTCTTTTGTTTTTCTTTGGGAATTCCCCATTTACATTTCATGTAAAATGAATACGAGCCACCAGAGAAATCAAAACAAAACAAGATCATCAAAACAACAACATGAAACTAATGGAGTTACCAATCAACCCAACAAACATTCTCTTTAATTGTTGTCTCCCAAATCCACCATATCACACACAATAAATGTCCCTCTTGTGTGTGATATTGTTATTCACGTTGTTGTTGTTATGTGAGATTCATCTTCCCCATACTCTCTCCCTCTTCCTCATTTAAAAAGAGATTTAAATATGACTAGTTCGTTTAATGGTCATAACTGCAAGCAAGTGGCGAGAAGCAACAACAAACAATAACAATAACCGTTTAATAATAACAATAACAATTTAAAGCGTGTGCAATAACAATAAAACGATGTGGTGATGATGTTCGGTTTGGTGACACGATGATGATGTGTGACCGATAATAACAAAGCAATAGTAAACAAATTAGGAGTCGGTATGTTGTGATGGAGAGAGGGAGAATTGCTATGAGGCAAGTGAAGAGAATAGTTGTTTATTTTTGGTGGAGAAATGTAAAGAGTATTGATTGCAAATGTTGCCATTATTATTTTTATTGTTGCCAGAGAGTAAAAAATGAACAGTTCTTTTGCACAGGAAATAAATCCCCACATTATTGATGATATTTAAAATAACTTATAACTTTGCTAAAAATGGTCATATTGAAGTAAAATAACAAGTATTTTGAAGATTTATTTGTCTAGGTGATCTGACGATGATAATAACAAAGCAATAGAAAACAAGTTAGGCGACAGTGTTTGGTGTGTTGTGGTGGAGAGTGAGACTTGGTGTGAGACTAGTGAAGAGAATAGTTTATTTTGTGGGGGAAATGCAAAGAGGATATATTACAAATGTTGCCATTATTTTTTTATTGTTGCCAGAGTGTTAAAATGAACAGTTCACCGTTTTTTTTATAGAAAATAAATCTCCACGTGTTTCTTGATATTTTTAAATGACTATAACTTGGCTAAAAATTGCCATATTGAAGTAAAATAAAAAGTATTTTTATGATTGAATTCTCTAGATTTGAAAATTCAGAGGCAAAGCACTAATTTATATATATTATCCTGCTGCGTAATGCAAAATATTGACATTTCTTCTAATAAGATACGAAATCCTAACCTCCTCAATGATTTTAAAATATATGTGGATGCATCCGTGATGGTATTTATCCATGTTTTATCGTTTTCCAGTTCTATTTTGTGTTAAATTCTGAGTTTGATGGTCTTCGGACGTAATATCAAGACTTCTTTACCTCTTCCTCTGATCATGAATATCGCTGTAAAAAAATATACATCCTCCAAAATTGTTGGTTCTCTAGATTTGGAAAGTATTTGTCAAAGTTTGATCGTTTTCGTGTTAAATTCTGAGTTGGATGGTCTTCAGAGGTAAGCTAAAGACTCCTTTTCCTATTACTCTGAAAAAAGGTATCCTTTAAACTTGTTGACTTCTTTATATTTGGAAAGTCGAATAAAATATCATTAAATTAACCATAATATAAAAACAAATTCTCATATCACAATGCTGAAACCATTATATGATTGATAATCTATATTTAGGTATATTTTGCGTTAAGTGCTGAATTTGATGGCCTTCGGTGGTATGAGCATGTTCTGCTCTCTCTGTTTGCAAAAAACGCTCTAGTAGTCTATTTTCACAATCCTCCCTAGATATCAATTTTTTATCATTAAATAAATTTTGTAATGCAATAAAAATATGAACCGTTTTGTTGTATGATTTGCTGCCATTTTAAAGGTAACTTCATAGAAGACCTGCTCTATATTTGCAAATAATCCCCCCTCCCGACCAAGCTCCCGAAGTTTCTGGCGAGTCACTGTAGATGTGTGTGGCCTTGTGTTGTCCTGGTGAAACTCGGCACCTCTCCTGTTGGCCAATTCTGGCCGTTGCTGGTCAATTGCTATGTTCAAACGGTCTAGTTCTTGACAGTAGAGATCAGAATTTAGCGTTTGGCCATATGAAAGCATGTGATCTATCATCCGTTTAAGAAATGGGTCTCATTCCGTTTGGAGAAGGCTTCGCAGATGGAAATTCGATCCATCCTATTTTTTCTGTTGATCCAGTTTTGTCTACATGGTTTAAAACTGTTTTATGGTCGATTTTTAGCTCCTGGGCGATGTTACGACTGCTAAAATGCCGGTCAACTTCGATAATTTTTCTGATTTTATCGACATTTTCGACTACCAGACTAATGGATTTCTTTTTCCCCAACCTATTATAATGGACAGGCGGACACGTACATCGTTAGATCGATTCAGCTAGTCGGGATATGTCGATCGGTATTAAAAATATTTCACGGCGTTAGAAAGTTCTTCTCGCTTAGATTAAAATTTAATCTTTTAAAAAGTTCAGCTATGTCCACAGCATCTTTTTTCCCCATCGACTATATATGATTTTTAACGAAATTTCTTTTTTTTGTTGTAACCAATTTTATATAGATACATTTTTTGCGATTTTATGACAACATTTTCATCCATTGTGAAGTTTAATAAGCAATTATTTGATAGAAATAGTCATCTTAGTATGACTGCTGGGCACTTGCCTAGGTTCCTAAGAATTTAAATTCTTTCTTTTCTCGGTTCATAACTTGCATTTCTTTCATTAAAATGTGCAATTTTCACCTTTACCATCTTTAATTATAACTTCCCAACACAATATCACACATTTCCCCACATTGGCAACACTGTTTTCCTTGTGAAATATAATAAACAGTTATTTGTTATTAATAATAATCTTAATATGGCTACTATATCACAGACAAACCTTTCTATGACTGGGCAATTACCAAATTTTGCCGCAAATTATTTCTAAGAATTTAAATTCTTTCTTTTCTAGGTTCATAAGTTGCATTTTTAGATAAAAATGTTTAATTTTCACCTTTATCATCTTTAATTATCACTTCCCAACACAATATCACACATTTATTCCCCACATTGGCAACACTGTTCTCCTTGTGAAATATAATTTCTTACATTATTTCACGTGTGGTATCAATACTACTGTTATTTATTCCTTGTCATTGCAAATATTCCTTTTCCTTTGTTATTCTCCCTGCAAACAGCTGATTGACTCGCCCGTTCGCCTCTCAACTCCAACAACACCATACACACACAAAACAATATTGCCTTGGCATGGCAAAGCGCAAAAATCATGGTAATCCAATGCAAACGAATAGCCAACCGCCCCAACAATGGCAGCAACAACAACAACGGCACAACAACATTACCACAGTCAATCATCCAACAACTGATAGCACGAACAGTTGTGATGATGTACCAAGACATGTGGTCGTCGTCGTTTGTTGTTGCCTTCGTCGCGCAATGCTTTTGTGTTATTATGCCTCACTGAATGGTGTGCGTGCTGCATGCATGTGTTTGTTTGTCTGTCAGTCAGTGTTCATTCGTTCGTTTTGGGTCGTTTGGCATGATTTTAGCGCGCGCCATTTAAATAAATAAATGTTCGCTGTTTTCCAGCATGTCCCATACAAAAGAAAATCAAAGAAGATGAACAACAAACAGAACGAGAAGAAGAAGCAATGTTGTGAATAAGAAAAGAAGCAGAGATTTTTTGTTTCTCATCATATCCACAGTGTGGTGGGTGATTTGTTTGTTTTGTTTTAAAGAGGCTGTGGGGGGAAACCAAGGCAGCCTGCTGAGATTTCTCACACACAAAAGGCATGCTGAGAGAGAGAGAGGGCAACATTCCTCCACTCTGTTGGAGTAACAGAATTCTGTTTTGGCAATAACAGAATTATAGATACACACATCACAGTGGCTGATGGAGACTGACAGAGAGAGTGAGAGCGATGAATATAACGTTTTAACATATTCAGAGCTTATGTATGTTTTCCTCACTCTCTCTCATGTTGTTATTTAGCTCGTTGGGAGACCACTGATTAACGATTAAGTTCTGTATACGTGTTTCGTTTTTATTGTTTGAAGGCATTTTTGCCATCGATGGCAGAAAAGGCCAACATTATTTTCTTGTAAACATAAAATTGTCTTCTTTTCCTGCAGAAATATAATAATCATCTCTGCTGTTATATGGCTTCCCATGTCGTATGTTAGTATGTAAGATGCCATAGTTCATCTCAAAGAAAGCGAGCGCACACATAACCATACAAAATTGCAAACACACATTTTAGCACATTCAGCTGAATGAAGCTTTTGTGTATGTGTGTGCTGCTGCTATAGCTTCTTGTAAGCATTTCAGCCAGGCAGATAGCCAACCAACCAGCCATGTTGATTTTGTGGATGGTTTTTTTCGCATAAATCTCTGTTACTCTCTCTTTGTGGCTCTCACACATGTTTTTTATGGAGCAAAACAAAGAATAAATATTTTTGCAAACGATTAACTTGATTGCTTGGGAATTAAGGGCCATTTTTCTTCACAGCAAAATTGGAAAAATTGTATTTAAAATCTGTGATTTCATGTGGATGTGTGGCAACCCTTTTTAGTTGTATCCTTCATTAGAGCAGGGTAAACGAAATTATTGTAATTTTGGTTACCTTTACCTACGAACCATTTAACTTGAAAACCATAAATTATGATTTCTTGACACTTTTTTTTGGGTCTTTATAATCGACCCCCTTTTCCCACCCCTTACGATAATGGCCTGCCAAAAATTATTATTTATTGGAATTATTGTTTTATTTTTCTTTTGAGATGTTTGGGGTGTCCAGCCAAGTTACCCTTAACCCGTTTTAAGATTTTGAATAAAAAATGCGTCTGTAGAAAAGGGGTATTATAAGTTTAAATCCCGGTATTTGTTTCATAAAGAGCAAAAATAAATTAATTAAAAAACACAAAAAATCTTCAAAGCAGGGTTTTTCGCCGACATGAGCAACTTTGCAAAATTTTATCTTATTTTTGTTTAATTCAAAATAAAAATTGGGTTCATTTGTCTTGGCAAAAAAAAAATTTGCTTACTTTAGTTTAATTACAAATTATGAAAAACACAACCAACAAAAAAACCTCAAACAGGAAGTGGTCATGCAACACGAACAAAATGTGAAGACAGATGTGGAGCGACAGTTAATAACTCACTTTATTGCTGTGAGTGGTTGGAGATGGTGCTTCGTATTAATGCTTTGTTTTTGTTTGACGGTGTGTGAAAAGAGACACAGAGAGAAACTAAAAATTCATACAGTGGCTCCATAATACTAAAAAGGAATTCATGTTTTATAAAAATTCTGAAAAAAATATATTCAGGAACTTCGAATAACCTCCACCAGGTGGAGGTGGATATACAAAATAAGTAATAGCAATCGGTTCATTTATATAATTCTATACCATGGTGGAGAGTATGCAAATCACACGAAATGGACCTCATTATGAACTTGACTAGCACCACCAAAATGTTGGACAATAAAAAAGTGGTGTATAATTGCTGCGTTGGAAACGAACATATCTCAGAATAAAACAAAAACTGATGCATATGATGTAGAAGATATAAACGATTCTATAATAACATAAAAGAATTGCATTGTTTTAAACATCGAAGGTTTAGAATCCCATTTTAATTAAATAATATTAAAACCTTCGAAGAAAACAAGCCACAGCATAAGTGTGACTGTGTTTGGTTATAATAAACTGCTTACTTAGGCCATAGTAGCATCTGTTGGCCTTCTGCGAATTTCGAAACTGCTGTCATTAATTTTAGTTATGGCGTATATAAAATTTTTGACTACCTCGAAGCTGTAGTTCTCACGTTCCACAGTTGGTCCGAGTCTACCCGGACGTCTTGCGCGTTATTCCATCAGCTTGGTCTTCTTGACATTTACTGCCAGACACACTTTTGCAGACACAATCTCAATTTGTTCCAAGGTAGCTGTTACCGCTCGCTGTGTTCGACCCATTATATCGATATTATCGACATATGCGAGTAACATGTGTTGTTTGGTGTTAATAGTGTCATTTCTGTTGACCTTTGCCTCTCGTATGACCTTTTCCAGCAGGATGTTAAAAAGATCACACGACAAACTGTCACCTTCTCTGAATCCTCGTTGGGGTTTTAAAGGGCTTCGAGAGGTCCTTTCCGACTTTAACTGCTGATCTTGTGCCACTTAAAGTTATTCTGCATAGCTGTGTTAATTTTGCAGGAATGCCGAATGCAGACATGGTTTTAAACAGCTCTGAACGGATAGCACTGTCGAATGTGGCTTTATAGCCGACGAATAGGTGGAATGTGTCGTTGTGTTTTGCGTGAGTCTTTTCAGGATTTGTCGCAGAATGAAAATCTGGTCAATGGTCGATTTGCCAGGCCTGAAGCCGCATTGGTATGGTCCAATCATGTAATTGTTCACGTAGTGAACATGGTTTTCAGATAATAAAGATAGTGAATCTCTTGCTGTGGGTCTCTTGTGTAAAAAAGAACACTATACGCTGGATAGCTCTTTATATGCAATGGAAAAGACGCATATTACTCTATAGTTGGCACATATCGACCTGACTCATTTTTTGTGCACGGGTGCAGGATGCTGAGGTTCCAATCATTTGACATGCATTCCAAATTGTACTAATCAACTGGACCATGCTCCTGACCAGTATCTGACCACTGGTCTTGAATAGTTGGGCTGGTAATCCATCGGCACCTGCTGCTGATTGATTGCTATTCTGACCTCATCTTGGCTAGGTGGTGGTATACATTCTATACCGTTATCTCTTATTGGTTCTGGGATATCTTCTTTAGCGTTTCTATTTCATACCAGAAGCTTTGTAAAAAACTTGTTCCAGATCCTTAATCTGCATCTGTCACCAGGTTTCCATCTTCATCTATACAGGAAGAGGTGCCTGCACCAAAGCCTTCGCTTTAGTTTTTTACTCGTGGGTAAAATTTCCGGACTTCATTCTGTCTCCTGTACATCTCGATTTCCTCCCACCCAAGTTTTTCTTGTTCTTTCTTATTTTTTTCTGGAAATACGTTTCTCTTTTCTCCGGATAATTCTCCATCGGAGAATTATCGCATTACGTGTTGACACCGTATGCAGGATTACCCTATACGCCATTACACTATTCATTTAAAAATTTAGAGCAAATATTCTCAAGGCCCATCGATTCAATATTACAATTTGTTGCGCCATTGTGATTTCCTCACGAAGCCACTGTACTTGAGTACCAGATGCGACGCTTTATATTTTATCTCTCTTCTAAACATTATTTCATGCCTAGTGGGTTGAAGGCACTAAATGTTGTGATTTCAAAGCAGTGGCCATTAGATTTGTGTTTGCATTTGTTTTATCTTAATCATAGGTGCCCAAAATTAAAATGCGTTAGTATGTGTGAGAGAAAACAGAACAATACTGAACAAAATTGTGTGTACATTTTTGTGGTCGGAAAAAATTATTAATGAATTTAATTTTTGTTATTATATAAAATAAAAGCATTATTAAAAATGTTTTTATATGAATTACAAAGTGTATATGTCATAAAAATCTAATAAAGTTTATAAAGTAGCATATACCGAGATAATAATCATATTATAATATTAAATAATAATATTAAATACTACGATAATTATCAAATATTTAATTCTTTGAAAAAAACAGAAATTGTTCTGTTGTTTTTAAAATTTTTTAAACATACAAAACGCATTTTGTGAAACACTTTTATCCCTAAGTGTTATTTCGTTGATTGCGGACACGACGTCGTGCGCGTTGTTCATTCGTTGCCTGTCAAACAACGACTGACTGAAAGAGCATAACAATGCGTGTGAGTAGGCAGCTACTTTAAAGTATACTGATGGGCACCTATGATCTTAATGTAGGTCTATGCTTTGCTAACTAAATATATGTATATTACACTTTTTATGATAAACAAATAAACTTAGAGAGAGAGAGCGAGAGTAAACAAAATTTAATGCTGCTTTGTTGTCTGTTGTTTATTTTTTGAACAGTGGTGAAACCTTTTGTTTGTTCTGTGTGGCTGTGGCTCTCCCTCTCTCGTAATGGCTGAATTGGGGGGGTTTTCGATGGCACCAAAAATAAACACCATTGGTGTTTCTGTTATGTGTGTAGCAACAGAGCGAGTGAGAGAGGGAGAGTGTTAATATTTTGTTGCCTGACTGCCTGTTTGGTTGCCTGGTATGAAGTAAAGTTGTTATTATATTGGGTATGTGCTTGCTTGGTTTGGCTACTTTACTAAGGCGAGAGAGAGAGCGAGCCATTGTGTTGGTATAATGCTGAATTGGACGAAAGAAATCCAACTGCATTGTTATGCTCTGTTCTCTGTGTGATATGTGTGTAGTATACAGCACGACGCGACAAAACAAAGCACCACTCTTTACCATTTTAGTGTGTCTGTGTGTTTGTTTTTTTAACATAAAATAATCGATGTTGATGAAGTTTTCAGTTATGCTGAAGAGCTCTTGGCATTTAAACACGTTTTAAACGCGTTTCTTTTTGTTGCTGTTGTTGTTTCTAGATATTTTTCCACACAAAAAAATCCAAAAAATATATATATTAACCAAACGGAAAAAAAATTACAAAAAAATCTAACCAAAACCAAAAAAAGAAATATTAAAAAAATTAATAAAATCTTGTAAAAAATAATTGCATTCATCTAAGAAAGAAAAAAAAGTAAAGTTAAAAGCAAACTAACAAATATTAATAATAACTTAGAGATCTAAAATTAAAAAAAATTAAATAAAAATTCAAGAGTTTTCCATTAAATACGAAATTTCTACATAATTCCAAAATTTTCTATATTTTGAATGTTTTTTCATCTTCTGCTGCTGATCGAAAAAATACGATAATAAAAAAGTTTTTGATGGTGTTATTTTTTCTTCGTTCTTCTGAAAAGTCTCGTCGTCGTGTGGTATTCGCTATGTTAAATTGTTGTTGTATATGTTAGTTGGTATATTATTATTTCTGCAGCAGCCATTACTGTATTTCAACAACAGTGGTCGCGGAGACCCTCTCTTTCGCTCTTTGTTTGATTTTTGTTGTTTATCATAAAATACCCAGGCACACACTTAAAATGTTAGCAAACATAAAAGCTGTGTCAAGCTTCTTCACACAATAAATAACAGACCACCAAAACTCAACTCATCACTCTTCTCTTCTGTATGACAATTTTTAACTACCTGGCGGGCTGGCAGTGTGGTTGACTGACTAGCTAACTGTCGCTGTCTGGTTGGCTGACTGTCCACATGCTGTTGTTGTTTAGGCAACCAACAACAATATTTTCAACAAAACAATGAAAGCTTCACAAACGTTTGTGTTGCCCTCCCCCATTATTATTTTGTTTTGTTGCCAGTCATGCTAACGCAGAACATTGTTGTGTGCTGTGTATTGTTTGGGAGAGAGAAAGAGAGATAATAACAGTACCTGGTAAACAGTAATGTTAATTAAGCGATTTTTAAGTCGTTGTGTTAATAAAATGTATTTTCCTTGAAATGTACATTGATCCTCCTTTTACAACAATTATAATGGATTTTATTTGTAGTATTTGTCGACAATACATATCAAAACATTTTCGAAAATTAAAAAAAAAAATTAAATATTGTGCACCATTAGAAATATAGAATACTCAAAAAATGTTTGAAGCTTATCTGAGCCTTGGAACATTTCAAATAATTTTTTTGTGGATTATTAGAGCCGTAGAATATATTAAAATATTTTAAAGACAGAGCGTTTAAGTATTAAAACTTTAGAATTAAAAAAAATAAATAAAAACGTTCAAAACCTTGAAATTTTTGAAAAAAAAAAATTATATGTACATTGAGAGCCGTAGAATAATTACGAAAGTGTTTTAGGGCTATAAATCCTTTCTTAGCTGACTTGTTACAGAACGGCTGTTTCATAAGCATATCTTAAAAAAAGATTTCTAAGCGCGTCGGCCGTGTGCCCATCTCCTCCGTGTATAGATTGCAAAGCTCGTGGTTCATTCGACGCCGATATTTACTGTTTTGCGCGTTGATACCATCAGCCTGGTGTTCTAGCCATTTACTGCCAGATCCACTTTGGCAGACTCCTTCTCTATTTGTTCAAATGAGGCTGTTACCGCACGCAATGTTCGTCCCATTACATCGATGTTATCGGCGTAGGCGAGAAACATGCGTTCTTCGGGGTACAGAGTGCCATTTAAAAAAATTCAAATTCATATTTAAAAAATATTTATGAGGGCCCATCACAGCTTTAGAATTTTTAAAACAATTTTATGAGCACTATGAGAAAGTGAAGGAACTAGGAATATTAAAAAAATGTGTCAAACATTTAACAAATATTTAAAATACAAATTCTGGAGGCCTGATATTTAAAAATTATTTTTTTAAGACTACCTGGCCCTTTTTAAATTTGTTGAGGTTTATTTATCAAAGCCTTACAATATTCAAAATGTTTCCTTAAGATAAATCCGTATTAATGCTAAAATCATTTCACAAAAAATATTAATATTGGTCTTCTTATTAGGGTAGACCCGCTATAATGGAGCCCCAAATTTTCGGCATTTTGGGCACGTTGTTCATCCAAATTGCCTGTAATTTTTTATTTTGGGTTCTCATTGCGTGTAAAATCTTTCTAAAAAAATATCAATATATATATATATATATATATACATATATCTCTCAATTGACTTGATGTTCCTCCATCACGTTTTAAGAACTCTATCCGGTTTGTTAGTATTATGTATCACAAATGCCATTTCCGGACCATTCAACATACCCGAAGCATTAGTGAGCATTGGAGGTCTATATAAATTGTGGCTGCAATTTGTTTAGTAATACGCAGGTGAGACCTATACCATGTCCCAAGAAAAATCCACAAACCGAAATATTTCCTCCTCCATATTTTACTGTTGCGTTCTCGTATATCATGGATTTTTTATTTCACTTCGAAGTCCTTGTGTGTTGTACATCACATCACATTGGAGATTAAATTTAGATTCATTAGACCATAATACGTTTTTCCATAACTGTGGAGTCCTTTTTTAAATGCTACCGGACAAATTGAAAACGAGCTGGTCAAAATCTGACTCTCAATGAGTTGAGCCATTTGAACACTTTAATAAGCCAAAAGTTTTTCCTGTTGGTCTATAACACGATATTTGTCACTAACTACGTGGATCTTTCCTGTTGTGGCATCCTCATTGAGTTATTATTTTCAGCAGAATTGTTGTTTTGATTTGGAACAGTTTCAGATCGGTTGTTCCATAAGCCGAGCTTAAAAAAGATATCCAAGCGCATTTCCACCAATTTGATAGATCATGCTCCGAGTTGTCTTCTACTTGGTCTTACCATCTAATTCGTGTCCTCCCCCCTCTGCGTGAACCATCAGTAGGCTCGCTTTTATATGCTTTTTGAGCTGGGGCATTCTCACTCATTCGCTCAACATGTCGGTGTCCGCGTATAGATTATAAAACTCGTGGTTCATTCGACGCCGATATTCACCGTCGACGCAGATCGGGCCGTACATCTTTCGGATATTTTTTCTCTCAAACACCTCAAGGGCTGCTTCATCTGCTTGCGCAAGTACCCATGCTTCAGATCTTGTCAGTCTTGTAGAGTGTGAGTTTGGTCTAGTGGGAGTAGCATTTGTTGGCCAACACTCAAAAACTCTCGACTATACCAGTTGCCATATTAAACATCAACTTCGGTAAATTTAGAATCCAATATATCAATGCGTATTACCGGATTTATCCTGTCCAATCTCTAAAAAGATTTTTTCTAACACTTATGGTTTTCGGTAACACCTCGAGATTTGAAAACGGTCGAAAAACTAAATCTTGCTTCAGTTCCTGGTTTTGCTTCTTTGGAAACATCTCTTGGAAATGGTGCAAAAAACCTCAAAATTGTTCTTATAATCTCTAGTTGTTTTTGGGCGAGGCGTCCATCATTATATACTGCATTTATTTTCTACATCTTCAATATATATTTTGTTTAATAAAAATTTTCAGTTTAAAACTAACCCATTTGTTGTGCTCATGTAGATTTTATTGACTCGAATCCTAAGCCTATTACAGGTTAAACTTCTAAAATCCAGATTCGCAAGCGTTTATCAAGCACATATTTTAATCTTAAATATTTATGCCACCAACCTTGCCGAGTACTGAACTTTCAATAATACCAAAAGCCAATTAAACTCACCAAGTTAGCATCACTCCCAGGCAACACTTTCATTGACTAAACGTATTCGTTGTTTGGTTCTTCTTTGGTTAATGTTAAGTGTTTATCTCTCCCACTTCTGTATTCAACTGTTATTCATGCTCCCTCTCTCTCTCCAAGATATCCAAAAACACAATGGCTGAATATTGTCGTGCTTAAATGTTAACATATACATTAACGGATATGGTGAGTGTGTGTGTGTTCAAGAGTGAGCGAGCATAACTTTTGTGCAAAAATACGACCACTCTTCACATTTTACAGAGTAGCAACATTGTTGTTCGTTTGCCCAACATCTTCGTCGTCGCGTTTATCAAAAGAATATTTGCAACCAAAAACAATTTATTAACAGCAGCAGTAGCATCGTTTATCCATCCATTGTCGTCTCGTCGTCGTAAATTTGCACAACAAAGTTTTATCACAACCAACGACTCTTCTTCATTCTCTCCACATTCAAACAACATCAAACCACAGAACCAGAACGACGACGACAAGAAAGGATTTTAGTTTGTAAAACAAAACAAAGCAGCAGAAGTTGTTTTTTCTACAATTTGTTTGGGAAATAATTTTCTAATTGGATATTTGTGAATTGGTTTTTTGTTTTGGTTTATCTCGCCTAATAAATATGATGGAAGAAAATGTGCTTACCTCTACCATTCAGTCAACCACATAAAAATTGTGTATAACAGTTTTTGTTATTATTCTTTATGATATGGCTGGCTGGCTGGCTGCTGGGTTCCTTGGTTTCATTCATGGCAACTTTTTTTGTAAAGATATCAAAAATGCAAGACAATTGTGTAAAAACCTGAGCCAAGTTACTTAGACTACTAGCCAGCTATTTAAAATGTGAAGTGAAATTTTTAAAACTGACGAAATAAATATTCCAAAAAAAAAAATAGGAATATTTCATGTTATGAAGTTTTTGGAAACGCTCATGGCCCTTCGAGTTAGATTCTCGTTAATGAAATAATTTGAATTGAATATTGAATTGGCAATAAAAGTTTTGGAGAGCTAATAATTAAGAGGACCACCACCAATGTTTGGAATATAAAGTCCAAAATTTATTTGGAATTTCATGCCTATAAATGTCGCCTACCACCTTTGAGGACTGTCTTGTAAATGGAGATAGAGCTTTCATGCTGCAGTTGACGGGATTTCCCAGAATTTTTAAATTGGAAGAAGGCAATTTATTCCATGTGATGTTTCGATAATTTTTTTTAAATAATAATTTTCTGAAATGTTTCCCTGTTGTTACGCCTTTTAATTAATTTTTCATTACATTTTCCATTTTACATATATTTGAAATTTTGAATATTTTTATATATCCTCAGTTTGCAGATTCCAATGGGTAAAAAATTGTCCCAGGTTATTATTAAAATTCGTTGACATTTTATTTGGCCATAATAATTTTCTGAATCCTATTGCGCATGTTTTTACCGTATACAGACAGAATTTACGTGCTAACATTTTATGTCGTAACATTAACAGAGTTCTGTTAAGTTTACGTTAACAGAAGAAAATAAAATATTACAATCTGATATAGAGACTAAGAGATTTGGAGGTAAAGAAAAAAAATATATTTTTTTCAAGAAATTAGCGTAGATTTCTTTTTTTTTTAATATTCTGTTAAAAACAAAAATTACAAACCTTGAATTAAAAAAAATTTTTATTCTTTTTTTTTTGAAAATTGTTCCGATGTTGATTATTTAATAATAAAATATATTTTTCAAAAGCTTTACAACTGAGGAAATTTTAAAATAATTACATTTCAAATATATTTTTTCAAAAAATTAAAAGTTTGAAATTTTCTAAAAAAAATTTTTTAGGAAAAAATTTCAGCCTGGATTAAAAAAAACCTTTCAACAAAAAAAATGTTTGAGACAAATTTTCATAAAAATGTGCAATAGTAGGATTAAAAACATTAAAAAATATGTAGCTTAGATTTTTTATTAAAAATGCATCCCAACATATTTCATGAAGAAAATAATCCAACATGATATGCATTTTATTTTTTTTAATCTCTTCAAGGAATTTTCTTAAATAAATTTCCTGATATTTTTGAAAAAAAAATGAAAATTTTTTAAGGATTTTTATATATTTTTTTTTTGTATTTAAAAAGGATTTAATTAATGTCTAGATATTTGAATACAAATACATACAAACATTTCTTAAGAAATCTAAGTTTTTTCATTTTTTTGAAAAATATTTTCAAAACAATTTACGTTTAAATATTTCTTGAAAAATATTTTCAAAGAAATCTACGTTTAAATATTTCTTGAAAAAAAAAATATTATTAAAAAATATTCGTTTGGATATTTCATAAAACATATGGTTTTTTTAATAAAAAAAATTCCCACTAATAAATATTTGTTTTTATACAAACAACAAACAAGGATTCAGTCTGACTAGTTTGCAAAAACAAAATACAAATATTTTTTTATTTTAATTCCAGTTTGGAAATTTCTAAAAAATATTTTCAAAAAATTTCATTAAAAAAAATATTTTATTTTCAAAAAATCAAAAATATTTCTTAAAACAATATCCTTTTTTATATTTCTTGATAAATATTTTCCAAAAAATCTACGTTTGAATATTTCACGAGATTTTTTTTTATTTTTTTTCTACAGACATTTCTCGAAGAAATGCAGTCTCCAATATTTCTTTAAAATTAATGAAATTTTCTTTGATTTTTTTTTAAGGCCAAAATCATTTTTTTTTTTAAATATGAATTTTGTTGTAAAAAATCCAACTAATAATATTTCGTCAAATCCATGTTTTTACCCATATTTTCTAAAAATTTAAAAAAAAAAAAATAATAAAAAATATATTATTTGAAAAATGCTCCTTCTCATGTATATATAGACAATTTAAATATTTTTTGAGAAACTCACTCTGGCATAATTCCCAAAAAAAAATTAAAAACAAAATTCGGAATTTACTTGTCCAATAAAATTTTCGGTCTTTAGTCCTTAAATATTCCTGATGAGCGAGCTGCCCCGGAGGCGTATGACTGATATTATCTTACATTGTGGTTCTGTTCCAAAATCTTGAAGATTTTAACGTGTATCGAAATTCACTCTAGAATGAAAAAAATATAATTTATTTTTTAAATTTTTTTTTTTGTGACATTATCTGGTATTTCTTAAAAATTTGAATTTTTAACACATAAATATCTTTTGTGAGTTGTCCCTGTAAAATTTTTCTCTGTTCCAGAATCTCCAAGACTTTCTAAATTTCTAAATTTCATAATTTGTTGTCCGGAAATTTGTTTGTATTAACATTTTGTTTGATGGAAACTCTTGATTTTTTATTTTTCCCAAAACAGACCTTAAAACAATGTTAAAAATTAAAAAAAAAAAAAAAAATAATAATAATAATAGTAATAGTAAAATGTTGTTTTATTTTATTTATAAATTGTGTGTGTGTTCTTTAATTGTAGAAAAAATCAATCAATTATAAAAAAAATACAAAAATATATAATCTTTGAAATAATATACAAAATATTATAAATCTCTGTAAATTGCTATTAAATGTGAAAGAAATCCGTACAACAATAAATTTTTTCATCGTTCACAGAACTGAATTAAACATCTGTTTTTAAAGAGTATACAAATAAAAAAAATACCTTAATAGTGTCCCATGTTACTGAAAAAAAATTGTAAAATAATAATTTCTACTTTATTGATGAAATAAATTGTACCATAATAATTTTAACAAAGAAATACAAAATCATTTAACAAAATACAAAATAATTAAAAAAATACAAAATCATTTAAAAAATTCATTCTTAAGGGAAATTGTACCATAACAAAATTTTAAATAATTCCAACATGCATTTTTAAAGGCATAAAAAATATTTCAATTGTGAAAAATAACTTGTTTTATATAAAAAAATACATCAAAAATTGTCTATAAAAATCATTTATGAAAATATATTGAACTCGCATTTAAGCACTTAAACCAAATTATTGCTCGAATTACTTGCCACATATCACACAAAAAGATTTCTCCATACCAAGCAAGTGAAAGATAGAGAGAGAGATAGATATATAAATCAATCACAAACCAACGATTAAAAAAATATAACAGGTGTCCAAAACATAACTTCCATCAACACCCTCCACTGGAATCAATAAAAAAGAAATATATCACAAAGTGTTTGTTCCCAACCACTTCGCTCCACAAATTAAATATTACCAACACAAATTTACTTCCCACAAAAGAAAATAAAAAAGTAAAGAAAATACATAAACATCAGCCCTAACATATCAATCAAATCAAGGTGAATTGTCATTCAAGCATTATTGTTCTCAACAAAAAGTGAAGTAAGCCATCCACACTCTCCATGGTTCAGTGGTATATTGATTACTACCACTCTCGTGCTCTCAAAAGTTCTCTACCCTCAAAAATATCACCAAAAGAATAATAATAATCAAAAGTGAGCGTGCGTGTGTGTTTACCTTAACATCTGCTGTTCAACTTTGCCAACAACAATAACTGTGTGTCCATTGTGTGTATTCTAATCATCACAACAACAAAATAATAACAACAACAACCATCCCCCAAAAGTCTCACGCATTATTATTACCAAAACCAACAACAAAAACATAAACAACGACACGACACTTGTTCTTTTTCGTGTTTTGGCTTACGACAAACCAACTTCGTACTGTTGTGTAAAGGGAGAGAGGAAAAGAATATCATTCGGCCGCCTCATTAGTAACAAAACAAGCACAAGCATATATTATCACAACAATCAAAATAAACAAGACGAAACACACTCAGTCGCTCGTTTGCCTCCCCTTCTCTTACTCTCTCAACATTCACAGACATTATAATCATCATTGTGGTGTTATACGAAGCACGACACTTGACACGACCTCCCCAAAGTTATTTTCAATTGTGTAGTGTTGTTGTTGCTGCTACTGTTGTATGGTCGTGTAGTGGAGTGTTGATAGTGGAAGAAAAAGAGAAGAGTTTGGGTGTTCAGCAGAGAATTAAGAAGAAAAGAGTAGTGCATAAGGTGTTTATTTCACATTAAATACCAATAAAATATCTACGTAATTAATTGATTGGGATAAGTGAAAAATTTAATAGAAAGTGATTGTAAGAAGGAAAAGTAAATAAAATAATACAAATAGCCATTGGAAAATTAGTTTATGAAGGAAATAATCACAGTTTTCAATAATAAAATTTAAAAATAATAAATCACAGTGATAAAAATTCGATAAGAGAAAAATTCCCATTTGAAAGAGAAATTGTCTACGACAATAAAGTGTAGTGTTATAAAGTGTTTGAAATAAAGTATATTTGTGTGTCAATATCGCATTAAAATTATTTGTTGAAAAATTCAGATATATTCACCACCATCAAATTTCTTGATTGATTTTTGTTCTAATAAAATCGTCACCATAACCGCCATCACCATTCTTTGCTTTCGCCTTTTAACTATGAAAACGGAGTCTTCAACGGCCCCACCACCAACGTCCAATAATTCACCAGCAAAAATGGCATTCGATATGTACCCCAGCATTTCGTCGGGCAAACAGCAGGATCCCGTACGCGAGGTGGTGATGAAATATATTGATTATTTTTTGCCAGAGTAAGTAAAAGAAGTACATAATTGAAAAAAGTAAATAAACAAATGTACAAAAATTGGCTACATAAGAATATAAATAAATTCTAATAGTGGCAAACATTTAAGATTTTATAAAAGGAATTAAAAAATATTTTTTGTATACATCAAAGCCTTAAAATGTTACAAAAAAAAATCCCACGTAGGAATACGTAAAAGGAACCTAGACTTAGGATTTTTTAAAAAATTTATTTTTTGCCCAAATCTCCATGCCTAGAATTAAAAAGCAGTAAGGAAAGTTCAAAAGTCGGACGGTGCCGACAATACCACCTCTTTGGATACATACAAGATAAGCTCATATGTACAATATGAAATTGAATTTAACGAAATTAACTGCGTGAAGTTGTAGATATTTGAACTAAATTAAAACAACCCATAAATATACACTCTGAAATCTATGAAAAATTTAATGTCAATCATCGAGCAAAATAATGTATAAGATCTTTATATAAATGAAGGTCTTTGAGGAACGGTGGCATCCACCGTTTGGTAAGCTGCAACACCATGCTCTATCCAAAATTTATCTCGACACAAAATCCAATACACATTATTCTAGGTTCGATTTGGTACGTTGTGCACTAATTCGTTCTAAGCGGACAAACTTTAGTTATTTGGTAAATCATTTAAATGAAATCGGATGAAAATGTATGTGGAAGCTATATTTAAATTTGAAACGTCTTCAATCCAATAAGCTTTCATGTAAAGCGAACAAACATAGGCTCCTCCATTTGCATAAAATCGGACTAAAGTATATATGTAAGCTATATTCAATTCTGAACCGATTTCGAACTTAACCAAATCATTCAAGATGACAAAATTCAATACACGCTGTAAAATTTCGTGAATGGAGAACAAACATAGACTCCTCGGTGCGCCATTTACCTAAAATCGGACGAAACTATATATGGAAGCTATATCTAAACCTGAACCGATTTCAACCAAACTTGGCATACATCAATCTAGACCTAATTCAATACTCTGTGCAAAATTTTGTCTCCATCGGACCAATATTGGGAGTTTGGTGTACCATTTACCTAAAATCGGACGAAACTATATATGGGAGCTATATCTAAATCTGAACCGATTTCAACCAAACTTGGCATACATTAATCTAAACCTAATTCAATACTCTGTGCAAAATTTTGTCTCAATCAGAACAATATTGGCAGTTTGGTGTACCATTTACCTAAAATCGGACGAAACTATATATGGGAGCTATATCTAAACCTGAACCGATTTTCTTCAATTTCAATAGGGTTCGTCCTTGGGCCAAATAAGTGACATGTACCATGGATAATTTCAATTTATCCATATTCCACCCTAATACACATCCCAATCACGAGCATTATTTATATGAAATTAATTGTGACAACAACAATTGTCAATATGTGCGATTTTTATTTTTTTTTTTTTTAAATTTAATATTCATCTCAGTTTCTTGTCACATTAGATTGGACGATACAAAACTTAATAAAAAAAGAAATAAATACGTTGGCACTATTGAAAGTTATATCCTCCAAACCACAACCTCATCCATCCATCTGCAACAACTCGAACTAGGCTAGGCCAAATTTACCCGTTATAAAAGTATACAACTTTTTTGTAAAGAGGAACAAATGTAGGCTTCAAGGGGGAACCTCAAAGCCAAATAAAAGTAGACAGTCTCTGAAGGGGATAGAGAGAGAGCTATGGCATAAAAATAACTTTAATGTTGGCAGACAACATGAAGAGGTTGGAACTGGTTGTTTGGTTACTTGGTTGTCTGAATTGTTGTTTGGTTTGGCTTTTTGGCACTGGATCACACAACAAAAATCAAGTCGTTGGATGGAACGACCTGTTTTCTGTTTACGAAGTAAATGGGGATGCTGTGGCCTGAGCCTGACTGCTCATGGGAGCAGTTATGGCCCACTGTGAGGAAAAAAAAAACAACAACAGAAAAAGGAGGAAATCCAAACCAACAAGTCCAGCCAACCACCCAAATAAGTATGTGGCACACTTGGTATTCGAACGTTGGTTGTAGTTCGAGCTGGTTCCTTGGTATGTCTGTTTGTCAGTTTTCCAGTCAATAATCAATTGTGTTGTTGTCGTTGCTGCTGCCGTTGTTTGTTGTCAATTTTGACCATATATTTATAAATATAAATTACATCGATATTAGGCCGGGGTTTTTTTGCAATGGTTTACTTCCTTTTTATTCAAAGGCTTGTCATTGTTGTTGTTGCTGCCTTTTTATTTTTATTTTATTGGCAAGCCAACATGTTTTGGTTGACATATTCCCAAGACGGGTTTCTGGTTGTTTTTTTACCAATAACGGCAAATCAGTCGATTGAAATTGATGAAGGAAAAAATAGTCATTTAAAAAAAAAAAAAAAAACACCAAGTTAAAAATCGTTTTTTTTTAATTTTTTGATTGAAGAGGTGTGAGATTTTTTTCATATAAGGAAATTAGTAAATAAGCCATAACGTTTGATTTATTGGCTTAAAGAAGACCCACACGCATAAGAACGATACATAAATATATTTATGCATATTATTCTATATATGTTTGTGTTATAAATGTGTTTATAAGTTTTTTTTTTTTTTGAAATATGGGTCACGGCCAATTATGCAAAACAACAAAACAGAATAAAAATTCAAAACAAAATATTTTTTTATTCTTGTTTTGTTTTATTTTCATTATTATTTTTTTTTTTTTGACACATGTTGTTGTTTGTTTACTAATAAAAATTCTTTGCGTTTTATGGTGACATTGTTTTGATGCGTTGTTTTGGCGAGGTCTTGACATTTTTGCTTAAATGTTAATTTTTTATTAATTCCAAGAATTTAATTGCGTGTTTATTTTTAAAACTTATTGAGCCGATTAAATTTCTAATGTGATATTAATATTATGGATATAGGAAAAATGTATTCTTCAATAAAAAATATTCTTTAAAAAATCCACGCCTCTGATGGACCCTTAAAAAAATATTCATAAATAAATCCACGCCTGTGATGGAGCTTAAAAAAATTTTCTTAAATAAATCCACGCCTGATGGACCTTAAAAATATTCTTTAAAAAATCCGCGCCTCTGTTCTTTAAAAAATCCACGCCTCTGATGGACCATAAAAAATATTCTTTAAAAAAATCCACGCCTCTGTTCTTTAAAAAAAATCCACGCCTCTGTTCTTTAAAAAAATCCTCGCCTCTGTTCTTTAAAAAAATCCTCGCCTCTGTTCTTTAAAAAAATCCTCGCCTCTGTTCTTTAAAAAAATCCACGCCTCTGTTCTTTAAAAAAATCCACGACTCTGTTCTTTAAAAAAATCCACGCCTCTGTTCTTTAAAAAAATCCACGCCTCTGTTCTTTAAAAAAATCCACGCCTCTGTTCTTTAAAAAAATCCACGCCTCTGTTCTTTAAAAAAATCCACGCCTCTGTTCTTTAAAAAAAAATCCACGCCTCTGTTCTTTAAAAAAATCCTCGCCTCTGTTCTTAAAAAAAAATCCACGCCTCTGTTCTTTAAAAAAATCCTCGCCTCTGTTCTTTAAACAAATCCACGCCTCTGTTCTTTAAAAAAAATCCACGCCTCTGTTCTTTAAAAAAATCCACGCCTCTGTTCTTTAAAAAAATCCTCGCCTCTGTTCCACGTCTCTGTTCTTTAAAAATATTCTTGCCTATGTTCTTTACAAATAATCCACGCCTCTGTTCTTTAAAAAAATCCACGCCTCTGTTCTTTAAAAAAAATCCACGCCTCTGTTCTTTAAAAAAAATCCACGTCTCTGTTCTTTAAAAAAATCCTCGCCTATGTTCTTTAAAAATAATCCACGCCTCTGTTCTTTAAAAAAGCCACGCCTCTGTTCTTTAAAAAAAAATTCACGCCTCTGTTCTTTAAAAAAATCCACGCCTCTGTTCTTTAAAAAAAATCCACGCCTCTGTTCTTTAAAAAAATCCACGCCTCTGTTCTTTATAAAAATCCCCGCCTCTGTTCTTTAAAAAAAATCCACGCCTCTGTTCTTTAAAAAAATCCCCGCCTCTGTTCTTTAAAAAAAATCCACGCCTCTGTTCTTTAAAAAAATTCACGCCTCTGTTCTTTAAAAAAATCCACGCCTCTGTTCTTTAAAAAATCCACGCCTCTGTTCTTTAAAAAATCCACTCCTCCTCTGATGGACCTTAAAAAAATCTACGCCTCTGTCCTTTAAAATATCCACGCCTCCTCTGATGGACCTTAAAAGATTTTTCTTTAATAAATCCACGTCTCCGAATTGCCTTCAAATTTATTCTTTAAAAATGCGGTCCTCTGAAGAACCTTTTAAAAATTTTTATTTAGAAAATTGCCGCTTCAATACACCCTAATAAACAACAAAACCCGTCAAAAGGAAAACAATCCAGGTCAGTTGGTTGTTTGTCTTTTTTTCCAAAATTGTCTACCGGATTTCAGCAACGGTGACAAAAAAACTACCGGTTTAGTACCGCTTAGGAGACAGAGTCTTGAATGAGAGCCATAACTTGAATGTTCGGATTCATGGCAGTGATGTAATCTGTAATTAATGAAAATTGCTGTAGATAATAAATTTTATATTTTTCAATGATTAAATTGTTACAAATTACTATGCGGAACTAAAAGCTAAAATACTTGCATTGGTTTCCCCCCCTCCCCATTGTTTTTCGAAAGCAAAATTCCTTATCTAAATTTAAAATTAACCCAAATGAACTTTTAACCCAAGACAAAATTAGGTTTGACTTTTTGTCATTTTCGCCAGAAATAAAAGAAGAAAAAATACTGATGCACTTTTATTGCAGCATCAATTTCAAGTAGCTATCGCCATCGAGTTGTTTACGTTTGTGTTTGCCTTGTCTCCCATCCCATCCATTTCGGTCCGATCCATTTCTATATCTGTCCGCTAATTATTTGCATTTACGCATTTAAGTAAATTTTAATGGTGCTCTTTAAAAACTAACAAGGCAAAGAAGAAGAAATTACAAAAAAAAAACTACAAAAACAACAACCGAATGAAAGGAACATTTTTCAAGTGGCGGTGTTTATTTTTATAATTTTTCGTAAAAAATGATTGTAAACAAAACCGCACACATTCGTACATACACATTGCAAATCTTAGGACCCATTCTCGTAAACTGCCAGAATAGTCGTCCCCCCTTTTCTCGAAATTACAGCTCGATTACTTTGCGTCGTAAATTTTTTTTGAAAATAATATCAAGAAATGATGGGAATTTTTTGCCAGAATTTAAAGGAGAAAGGGGGGATAGTTTTAATGCACCCAAGACGACGCCATCATCAAAATACCATTCGGCAAAGAGGTGATATTTTTATTGCAATGATTTTTTTTTGTTTTCATTTTTGGTTTGAGGAAAAAATACGTTTTGGTGGTTCCCATGTGTGAACCATGAGAATTTGATAGCTGACGTTAGAGTTAGGTAGACTCAAGAAGTGCGCTATTTGCAAATAATTTGTGAATAAAGAAAATCATATGGCTTATATTTTTATAAGCGTGGATTTTTAGAAAAAAAACTATTTTTGATATTCTATTGGGACGTGGATTTATAAAAAAATATGTTTTAAGAATTATTGGGACGTGGATTTATAAAAAAAAAAATATTTTTTGATGAATTATTGAATCCTGCTTTTTTAAGGATCTCAAAAAATTATTCCTAAACCAGGGAGCGGAGTAGTATAGTCGGACGGGGCCGACCATACGATACCACCATACACAACTACCACGGAACTGTAACTTTCTGCTGATTTTTATTCCGAGCCTGTGCAACATTTCGTGATAATTGCACCCTCTTGCCCGATTAGAGGTCAACAGCACCTCTTCCTTACACTGACATATTTTCCGAAAATTACTAATATTCGGTACAGTCCTTCTAATTAATTGTCTAGATTCCCTTCACCGTGGGTAGTGTTGTGATGTTCGGCTTGTGGCCTACAGATCGACTCGAAAAACACAAAAAATTAAGATTTCAGTTCACGTCATCCCAAAACTGTTATCTGATCATCACTGAAAATTGTAGGTGTTGTCCTTGACCATAACTGGAACCTCATTGAACATTTCAAAGCGATCAGCGCTATATTTTCGCCATCCAGTGTGGTAATCGGTTACTAAATAATATCTGAATACCTAAGCACCTGTAAATATTTAAGTGTAACTCCCATATCCCGAGTACATATGACAATATAATTGGTATCAATTTAAAGGTCAACCATGCCTCTTGGATATGCTATCAACTCCTCGGATCTATGTCCTTAAGGGGTAAATACATACGCTAAAGAATACACATTTTGTCATTTTCACACAAAAGTCAAGGCCCATTTGATGACCCGCTAAATATTGACCGAATTTTATCAAAGCAGGCATGCTTATTCTTTGGCCCGATCCCCATCGTGTTTGGGCCACAATTGCGGCCTCTGGACCGACCAGAAAATCAGACAAAAATAAAGTTTTTGGTCCATTTCAGCCTCGAAATATTAACCGATCTTTACCAAAAATAATAGGAGTTTTCATTGGGCAGAAGCCATCCTACATGCAAAATTTCGTGTGGCCTGTATCGTGTTTACAAATTATAATGGACGGACGGACACACATGTCTAGATCGACTCAGCTAGTCGATATATGACGATCGGAATACATAAAGGTGGGTCTATGATCAATATTTCGCGGCGTTACAAACTCTTGAGGCTGTACAAAGGATATAATACCCTGACAACATAGTTGTGTCCTTTTAAGGACTTCAAAAAAAGTATTCTTATTAAAGTCCTGCTCTTTTAAGGACCTAAAAAAAAGTATTTCTAATAAAATCCTGCCTCTTAAGGACTACAAACAAATATTCTTATTAAAATCCTGGCCTCTTAAGGACTAAAAAAAATATTCTTTAAAAATCTACCTTGCATAGGACCTCAAAAAATTATTCTTATTAACATCTTAACATCCTCTAAAGAACTTAAAAATATATTCTTATTAAAATCCTGGCCTTTTAAGGACTTCAGAAAAGTATTCTTTTGAAATCCTGCTCTTTTAAGGACTTCAAATAATTTTTCCAAAGATTTCCTCTTTTTAATGCCACAGTTCCATAGAATTTCAACAAACAAAGCTACACCTCCGTAGGACTTCAATAACTTATTTTTTAATAACCCCACTCCTAAGTAGATCTTCGCTTTAAATACACCCCTTTGAGGGACCTAAAAAACAACTAAATACAAATACAAGCCCCTAAGGACCTCCCGGTTTTTAAATTCATGACTATGAAGGTCCTTAAACATTATTCTTTAAAACCCCACACCTCTGTTCGACCTTAAAACACTATTCTCTAATAAATCCTCTCTTCTGATGGACCTTAAAAATTATTTTTAAATTTTACACCTGAAGATCCTTAAAAGTATTCTTAAAAAATCCAGACCTTTGAGAGACCTTAAGAATTATTCTTTTAATAATCAAAAAATTTATAAAAGCATATTTTTAATAATTCACGCCTCTGAAGGACCTTAAAAAAAACACTTTACAATACCCTCGTCTCTGCAGGACATGAAAAAGGGTTCTTTCAAAGATAATCATCTCTGAAGAATATTACAAATTATTGTTGGCAGAATCAACACCGAAAGACCTTTACAATTTTTTGTTTGTTTTTTTTCTTTAATCGTCACTTCGGAAGGACCTTAAAAAATTATTCTTTTAAAATTCACGTCTCAGAAGGATCTCACAAAAATTATTCTCGGATATTCACGCCTCAAAGTGGTTCTCAAACGTCACGCCTCCAAAGGACTTTAAAAAATTCTGAAATTTAAAAAAAATCTTCAAAAATCCTCGCCTTTGAACAACATTAAAAAATTGAGCATCTGAAGGACCTTACAATATGATTTCTAAAAATATTCCGTCTTGGAGAGATTATAAATAATTCGTCCTCAAAAAACTCACTCCTCTAAAGAACCTTAAAAATATTCCTTAAAATCCACGCTTTGGAAGACCTTAAATGATCGTAACAAATCATTCCCAAAAAAATCCATCCTCTGGAGGACTTTTAACAAATTATTCTTTATACAAACCATGACACTGAGAACCTTAAAAAATTAGTTTTTAAAAAATGTTTGTCCATGATGGAAATTCTACTTCCAGCATCTTCGCCTCTAAAGGCTCCATCTTCTGAAGGACCTTTAACAAATTATTCTTTATACACACCATGACTCTGAGGACCTTAGAAAATTAGTTTTTAAAAAATCTTCGTCTCTGATGGAACTTCAAAATTCTGCTTCCTGAATCCTCGCCCCTAAATAATAATTAGTCTTAAAAATCCATGTCTCTGCAGAAACTTAAATAATTACTCATTTAAAATCCACTCTTCTGAAGGACTTTAAAAAAGTATTCTTAATAATTACCACCTCTGAAAAACATAAAAAAAATCCTTAAAAAATGTCCGCCTCCGGAGTATCATAAAAAATCATAACTCTGATGGAACCTAAAAATTCTTGAAATCCACAGTTCGATAAAAATTATTCTGGAAACTCTGAAGAAAATTATTCATAAAAATCCACACCTCTGAAGGTGTGTTCACATGAGGTACGTCATTGGATATGTTTTCAAGAAAAAAAAATATTCTTCAAAAAATACAAATTTTTAAAGTCCTCCGCCTCCTCAAAAATACCTTAAAAATTTTTATTTTATTGAAAAATATTTTTTTTTTTTTGAAAACATATCCAATGACCTACCTCAAATCGTACCCATCGAGATTGTAGGGTATCCGATTTGTTTACAACAAAGTACATGTCTAAAATTACCCAATGCAAATAAACCAAGAGAAGCGAAGCTATCGGGCTACATTGTGAATGAAGTGGCGGAGCCAAAAGACGCAACAGACACCGCCGGTACATCGTCGCAAATCCCAAAACCAAAAAATAAAATAAAAACAGCAACAAAAACAAATCATGGGAATATTTAGTGACGTAGTGAAGAAGTCATTCGCATCGGATTCGTTTGGTGTGGGGAACTTGGAACACAGACAAAGAAAACCATGCCGCACCATACAGATTGGTGTATGGAGTTAAAATGGGGCTTGTTTTTGTTGTTGTTGTTTCTTGTTTACTCGAGTAATTTGTTGTTGTTGTTGACTCCCAAAGTAGGAAATCGATACTTTTAATAAAAGCCATGGGAGAAGAACAAAAAAAAACTTTTGCCACATTTTTGGCATTTTTTCCGCTCCATTGACTTCGGTTGTTTCCTATATTTTTCTTTTGTCTTCTTCTGGGGGGTTCTCTTAACATAATTAATGCTGATTGTTGTGGTAAACAAAACAAAAAATGAGAACAACTTCCATTACCCCTCCAGAAAAAAATTAAAAAAAAAAACAAAACAAAAAAAATGTCTACGAAAAATTTTGTTGTTGCCATGTCAAGTTCTGGAATTTGCGAAAACTTTACAATGAAATGGAAACTTAGCTTCGCCATGCGGCCCCCAGTCCCATCACTCAACACTTTTGAAATAAATTAAATGATTTTCTGTATTTTGTTTTATTTTTTGCTGACTTTGTAGGATTTTTTTTTGTTTTCGTTTTTTTTTCTGCTGAAGATTTTGTTTTGATTTCCTCAGTGTTTTTTTCTTTTTCTTCTTTTTTTTCAATTTTTCTTGATAACGAAAAAAAATCTATTTCCTGTTTGTATTGTGTAATTTATACGTCCGTTTTGCAAATTAAGCAATTTTTTTTCTTTTCGTTAAAGGTAAATTATTTGGGGGTTTTTGCCAAAAAAAAAAACACACACCCAAATAAATTTGAAAAACTAAAATAATTGCCAATATTTTTTTCTTGAGGGTCTTTCAGGTTCGTTAGCTTACAGGGTCGGGTATTTTATAGACTTTCAAGAAGGCACAAGGGAAGTAGATATGAAATACTTGCAAGGAGGAACATTTTAAGGCATCCAAAAAGCAGAAATTGGGAGTGGATTTCAAATCTTACAAAAAGAGAATTCCACCATGTTAGAATTTTTGCTCTTAAAAATCCAAAAAGGATTCTAAAAAAAAAATCTTAAAAATTCCATTCCTCACAATTATTCTGGGAAATGACACGCCTACAATGTACCTCAATTCTTAATCGTTATTGAAAAATCAAATTCCCTGAAATCATTTATCAAGTTTTATTTTTTTTTAATTCTATTTCTTCTCTTCAATTAAACCTCCCTGTGAAATAAATTCTAGCCCGTTCCTGCTTCGTATTATTTCGTCAATCACGTTTATTGTATCTTTCGAAATTTCTTTTTATCTATCAACATCTATTAAGAAATGTCCGATTTTTTTCGCCTTTTTTTGGCAAGGCTTCTCTAATTTGCATAAAAAAAAAACATTTCGTCATTCCCCTTAAAATGCCAAATCGAATTCCCAAACTATTTTTGTAATGTTGTTTATTTCAATTTTGTTTAAGATTCAATGAACTCTGACCAATGAAAACAAGAAAATTAATTCAATTATGGGGTTTTATAAGAATACCTTTCCAAGGATTTGTAGATGCGTTAACCTTTTACATAATTATTTTTAAGGCCCCTCAGAGCATCCTTAAGAAAATAACCTTTAAAAAATCCTCGGAGATCCCTCAGACTACTAATATCTTCAAATTTGTTTATGCTCGAAGGACCATTTTAAAAATACACCCTCTATACCGCTCAATAAACCAACAAATGCAAATTTGAAAATACGCCATCCATCTGTCATTCAAAATGACCACATTATGTTAGTTTCATTGCAAATTATAAGGAGTCCGAGCAGAGATTTTATGATTATAGATCTTCTATATAGAGCAGGCCTGCTATTAATCTTTTACAAAAAAGAAAGCCTTCTAATGTATTTTCTAGAGGATAAACGATATTTATAAAAGGTCGAAGGACCATTTAATATTCATATTCTCTTTAAAATATGCTGACAAAAGTTATTCCACCATGAATATACCTTCAATGGAATTCTGTCCGAGGTAAAAGCGTGTATTTTTGTAATAGGGAATCCTCTGTTTCTGGCTGTAACATTTCCCTATGGCGTGTGTTTCTTCAAAACGATTGACGTAGCACTTTTAATAGTTAAAAGTTCCAGTTTTTTGTAACTATATAGTATCTTGTCTACCATGCACAGCATCGTCTATCATAACGTCGGAGTTCTTAACTACAATTTTCGTATACGTTTCCGAACAAGAACATTTTTTAGTCCAACACATAGGAACAAAGACCAACTCTTCAGAATCTGTATCAATTATCACGTCTACTGGACGACGACGACTTTCGCCATTACAACTCGTTGGTTAGGTACTTTTTCAACAGCTCTACATTCAAGCATTGTTTGTTGTCCACCAATACAGGTAATAAAAGTAAATCGACTTTCGACTAATCGATTGATCGACTATTTGTTTTTAAAAGTTGAAGTCGACTTTTGCACTTTGAGGAAATCGCAAAGTAGACTTTCCAAGGCCGACTTCAAAAATTCAAATTCTTAGTCGATTTTGCATTAGTCGGTAAAAGCCGAATATCGATTTTGAACAGGTTTGGCAATATCGAAAGATCAACTTTTTAGTCAAAGGCAAAAATCGAAGTCTAAAAATCGACTTTTTGGACATAGTTTGACAAAATCGAAAGATCAAAAAGTCGACTTTTTGGTCAAGGGCAAAAATCGAAAAGTCGACTTTCCCGATCTTCTTGATCCAGCCACCAACGATATGACCTGTGAAGAATTAAAAGCTTTCAAACCAACTTTCATCAATTGTAATGTCATGTTTATGATACATCTTGTGTTAATGAAGTATCTGGCGGCATCAATTACCTTCGTTGGCCAGATTGTTTTAGTCATATAAGCATGCTGATATGCCATGCGACGTTTAAGATGTAATTGAATCATAGGAGCTTAATCAACGTTTTCTTGGAATGTTATTAGAATGTTAAGTGCTTCGGATGCATATCTTCTGAAGGATGTTTAAAAGTTCTTTTTACAAATATTTGAAAATCACTTGTCAAGAGTTCTTCTCCTCTGCTATAATATATATCTCTGTTACCTAGCCCAAAAAAAAAATCGCGTTGGGGCTGCCATCTATTGTTCCCTAGAATAAACGCTTTCTATCAGGTTTGTCCTGAATTTGGGGCTGGTTATTAAATTACCTGGGGGTCCGGATGAATATGTATACTGTATTTCCAACCATCGCGATAAGGCTGCCCTCTATTGTTCTCTAGAAACAACACCCCCTTCCATTTTATTCAGTGGTTGGAGTCCTTGCTTACTGGGTGTTGCCATTTTCCATCTGGATAACACTATTTCCTGTCATTCCTATTTTGTCTGTTAAATCTGATGTATTTAAGAAGAATACCCAGAAGTTTGGATGCATATAATCTGAAAGGGATTGTAGAGTTATTTTTTGCAAATATTTGAAAATCACAAATATTTCATTCAATCCTGGGACCCATCGCTTTGCAGTCTTGCACATAATCCATACCTCACTTACCCAGTCAAAAAAAAAAAAAAAACGACGGGGGCTGCCATCTATTGTTACCTAGAAACAACGTATCCTTCTATTTTGTGTAGTGGTGGAGGTCCTTGCTTACTTTGTGTTGCCATTTTCCTCTTGTTGGCGTTATCCCCTGCCATTATTTTTTGGTTGTCTGTTAATTACCGACGATGGTTATTACAATACCTGGAGATTCCTGATAAATATCATCTGTAGCGGGTTATAACGTTTTTTTACAAATATTTGAAATCACTTGCAAATAGTTCTTCTCCTCTAGTGTAATTCCAACACGGGACCAATCGGTTTGTAGTATTGCATATAATCCATTCTTCAGTTACCTAACCAAACAACGCGATGTTGCTGCCACCTATTGTCCCCTAGAATCAACTTTTTATTGAATTTTTGTGAAGTGATTGGTGTCCTTGCTTATTTAGTGGTGACATTTTTTTCTCTAGATGAAATTATATTCTGCCATTCCTTTTTTGTATGTGTGCCAATCTGGGACCGACGGTTTGTAGTCTTGCACATAACTCAGTTACCTAGCCAAAAAAACGAGATGAGGCTGCCATCTATTCTTACATAGAAGTAATGCCTCCTTCAGTTTTGTGCAGTGGTTGTTGTCCTTGCTTGGTAAGTGTTGCCATTCTTTACTATGGGTGGCGCTACCTCCTGTCCTTTTTATTTTGTGTTGATGCCGAGGTTGGTTATTATAATGGAACTTCGGATGCTTGTCATCTTGAGGGGAATGTAAGCCGCTATTTACAAATATTCGACATCGACTTTAAAAGACTGTTTTCTCCCCCGCTGGGATTCGAACCTAGGTGACGATGTTGCCATCTATCGTTGCCTATTAAAAAATCCTCTTGGCATTTTATGGAAGTGATTGTTGCCAATATTTCCTCTGGGTGGCGCTACACAATTCCCAGTTACCTACCCCCCAAAAAATGTCCTTGACTTGGATTTTTGAAAGGTGTTTTGAGAACAAATTTTCTAAACTAGATTATTTGCTGCTAGCTTAATACCAAACAGCGACACAGTTACTCGCTCATGAATTCTTAAGTGGCTACGAAAATGTGTGACTTGAAAAACAACACGCCGAACTGCTCACTGACTGCCTCAAACACAACAAAAACACTTAAGTTTTGACATACCAGCAGAAAAGATTTGACAAGCGGTTTTCCTAAAAACGAAAGACAAGAACTACAATTTTGTTTCTAAAAAAAAATTGTCTTTTTATACCCAAAGAGAGGTGGGTGGGGTTGAAGGTGTGTGTTTTAAGAAGGTGTATCTGTCACACCACACGAAAAACGATTTCAAGGTAATTTTCAGATACTAGGTAACTCTAATTGTAAGCATAGAGATTTTTGTAAGATTATTTCAAGTGGTTCTGAACATTGTTCTGACAACATTGAGGAGTGCTCAAAAATATGCCTACAACAAAAATAATTTCAAATAATATTTATTTTATATATTTAATTTGTTTTTATAAAAAAAATTAAATTCAAAATTGTTGACCACATTTATTTACCAGTCATTGACGTAGTCGTAGTCATTCGTGGTGGTCTGTGGTGCGCTGGCCGGCTTGCCGTTCATTGGTCTTCACAGACAAATGGCGTCGTTGCTATAATTTTTGTGTGGTTACAAACATCATAAATATTTTAATTGACACCTTTATTTATTGGAAGCGAGTTTGAATACATTTTTTTTATTTCTTATACAAATATTTATATTGATGGGCCAACAGCCCAACAAACCAGGCAGCCATCCCGCCAGACTAAATAAATGGCCTTTTCAAAGGCGTAACGAAATCAAAATGAAAATTAAACCAAACACACCAAGTGAAATAAATGTCCAATAAAAATCAAACCAAGCATCTAATTTCTATTTTATTTATTTTGTTTTTCGTAATAAAAAAGAACACGTGTTGTACATGCTCAGGAATATTGGAACCCCATGCTAACCACCATTCAGTACACATTTTTTGGGGTTTTAAACTAATTTGAACGTCATCAAATATAATTAGCACAATTATCAGTTCCTTATTTGCTAATGGGGAATGGGAGTAGACAGCGGGGTTTTCTTTTTTTAGCCGAAAAAGAGAAACTTCAAAACACATTTTGTAGCAGCAGATGTTGACGTCTTATGTCAAAATGGCGATGAGCTCATTTTGTTTATTTTTTTTATGATTTTATTATATTGTTTTTCAATAACAATTTTTTTTTCGTGTGTTCTCATTCTTACATTTATGGCATGAGCTCATTTTGCCTTAATTTGCAAAATTTATTTAGTATACATATAATAAAAATGCGTTAATCAGTTCGAATATTTAAAAAAAAAATGTTGTCATTGAAGAATATATAATTTATTTTTTTAATAATTTCAAACAAAGCGATAAACATATTTTATATTTTTTTAAAATTCACCCTTATGTTAGGCCTCCAATAATTATGCGTTAAAATCCTTGAATATAATATTCTTTAAAATATCCACGCTTCAGTTAGACTCCAAAAAATGTTCTGTAAAATAGCCTCCAAAAAATATTCTTAAGAAATCCGATCCACGCTTTAGTCAACCTCCAAAAAAAATATACTTTAAAAATCCTTTAAAAAAAATCAGCCAGCCTCTATCCAGGCTTCAGCCAGCCTCCAAAAAAATTTTAGCCTCCACTTTTTTTATATCCACGCTTCAGCCATCCTCCAAAAACATTTTAGCCTCCACTTTTTTTATTTCCACGCTTCAGCCATCCTTCAAAAACAATTTAGCCTCCATTTTTTTATATCCACGCTTCAGCCAGTCTCCAAAATTTTTTTCTTAAAAAAATCCACGCTTTAGTCAGCCTCCAAAAAAATATTCTTTAAAAATCCACGCTTTAGTCAGCCTCCTAAAAATGTTATTTAAAAATCCACGCTTCAGTTAGCCTCCAAAAAAATATTCTTTAAAAATCCACGCTTCAGTCAGCCTCCTAAAAATGCTGTTTAAAAATCCACGCTTCAGTTAACCTCCAAAATATTTTCTTCAAAAAATCCACGCTTCAGTCAACCTCCAAAAAAAATTTCTTCAAGAAATCAGTCAGCCTCCAAAAAATGTTTTTTTTTTTTTAACTGCCAGGCTCTTTTGAAGTCTTCAAACGATCGAAGATCTTCGGAAATACTCTAACTGATAGAAAACCTAGCCGTACCGTATAAAAATCGCCACCTCAAGTCCTTTAAAAATTCAGGCAGCTAATCGTATGAGAATCTGCTCCCTAGGCCTTCAATAAAATAATACACATATAAAACTCTACGCTTCTAGTAATCTAAAACGACGTCTATTGTAGTAAAGTGAAAATCCAATGCCTTAAATACCAAAAAAACATGACCCAATCTGTTTAAAATTCTGCTTTAAAAATCTATGATACATCTCAGATAGGCTTCTCCAACAATTCATTCAAAATACCCTATAACAGCACTAAAAAGTCTCTTCAAACATTCTTAAAAATTCTCCGCTTGTTGCTAAAAGGTCTCTCAAGAAAACTGCCCTCTGAAAGATTGTGTCAATCCACATTTATAACTCAAATACAAAATGGGAAAAAAGTTCACACTTGTAGTGCGAATGTGGATTCAAAAATATTAATGGGTCTATCAAATATTCTTTAGAAAGACCAAGATCGAATATTACTTCCAAAACTATTTGTGTATGCCTTTCAAAATATTTAATATTTACTAGCTCGAAGGACCATTTACAAAAGTAATCCATCTGTACTTAAATAAAGAAGACGTTGCGTTCTGAAAACACGGCATCTATAGTTCAAAATTGTTATATTTCAAATAGCAAAGACATGCACATCAAAACAAGCTTCAATGTAGAACATTGGCCCGGATTTGACTTCTAAAAAAATAGTAGTTGACATGCTCGAAGGACCATTTAGAAATGTTCTTCCTCTGTACTTAAATAAACTGGACGTTGATACCAATAGCCATGACATCTATAGTTCAAAATGGTTAAATTTTAATTACCAAAGACAGCAACCATTTCAAATTGTATACATGGAAACACCAGCAGAAGCATGAAGGATTCATATAACTACTCTAAATTTTCCAGATATATTAGCATCAATTTTTTATAATCAAAAGCATGTAATGACAATATTACAGAAGATTTTTTACACGATCGAAGGACCATTTTTGAATGACACTCCTTCTTCAATATATTGTCTTTATTTTCATCTTCAATGCCACAATTTTTTTTTTGCTTGGATATGCCTCCAAAGATATTATTTGACACGGTCGAAGGACCATTTAAACAATTTTTGTCCCTCGGCTAATTAAAAAGGCGCCACATTTCTTTCAAAGTGGTTATATTTATATTAGCAAAGCCACCCACCAATTCATACGTAATCGAAGGAACTTTTATAAAATTACTCATCCTTGCATAAGCTATAAGTTTTTATTCGGATATTCTATATTAAGCAGAATACCTATTAATGAAACAATTCTAATGCATTTTACCGAAAATCATAGATTTTCACATGCTCGAAGGACCATTTCGGCAATTAAACATTTTGTATAAAAATTTACAATATAGAGGGACCAAATTAAAAATAAAAAAAAAAAAAAAAAATCATACATTTAGCTTAGCTAGGACTATGAAGAAATATTTATTGGAACAAACGCACTTCAACTTCGGATATGCATTCTAAAAACATTATTTTTCCAGTTCGAAAGACCATTTCAAAAGGGACTTCCTCTGTTCATCAATAAATACACCATTGAAAACTGAAACTACGCCATCTACATTTCAAAAAAAAGCTATATTCCATTTAGCTCCATTGCAAATTATATAGATGAAAATCCTTGTAGAGGTCTTAAGCATTTTTAATAACACTTTTATACTCCGAAGATCATTCATCGTTTATAATAATAATCTTCCTTTCATTTTGAGTCTTTTATAGAACATACAAACTAGAGCAATAATTTTATTATCAAAAAATCCACGATTATAGCCCTATTTTAGCTTGAAGATATATATTTAAAAAATCAACACTTCTAGTTGGGATATGTCTTTCAAAAACACAATTCTGCATGCTCGAAGGACCATTTTATAATTTCTCCATCTGTACTACAATAAAGAGTATATTGAAACCGAAAACACGCCACCTATTGGCCAACATGACGAAATCAACTTAGCAAAGACACATATCATTGAAGAATTTATAGACGGAAGTCTTTGCAGAAACCTTTGGTAGTTATATTACAGGAATATGGAAAATGTTTATATGCTCCAAGGGCCATTTTATTACTACGAAACCTTCTCTATTTCAGAATAATATTCTGGCATCAAAAGCAACTTAAAAAAAAAATATATGCACACCAAAACTATAATTTGAAATATCCACCAAATTCAGGCTCAAATATTTGCTCGAACATTTTTTTTGGGGTCGAAGGACCATTTTTTTAAACACATTTTTATGTTTCATTCTATATGTTTCTTAAAATTCAATTTATTTTCTATTGAATAACAAACATAAATTTATCTTTCTTACCCAATGAAAAGTCTAACCATTAGTCACAATGGACACGTCCACTCCACATGCTGCTGCTGATGACCAGCAGTCTAGTCGGTTCATTGTCTCCCCAGATAGGACGTGCTTTTTCTTCCATTTGTTTTTCTTCAAATAATACGTGACGAATATAACGGAATAAATATTAGCCTTAAACTTGACAAAGTGAAAATTGCTGGGATTTGGATTTATTTTTCTTTTCGTTATTCGAATTTCTTTTCCTTTTGTTTAAATATTGCGATCGGTCATCTTTTTGCAAAATAGTCATAAATGAATGAAAATGTTTTAAATAATATTTTTGTTGTTTTTATATACTTAACTTTACATTTATTTTGCGGCAAATATGAGCTTTTAATGTGTCTTTATATGGACAGTGATTGTTTCTTTTTTTCGAACTGAATATTTATTTTTGTGAGTGATTTTTTTTTAATATTTTTCTCAACATTGTTTACAAAGAAATACAAAATGACGTTACTGTTGTGTTTTATTTGTTCTCTTGAAATATTGTTGTTTTTGTTGTTGTCGAGGAAAAAAACTGAACGGGTTAATGAACTCATGAAAAATCCAGCAAAAGTTTATTTGTTCGGTGATCTCAACCATCAAGGGCACAAATGTTGAGAATTGAAAAGTGAAAAGAAAAATCGAAAAAATAAATAATTAAAAACAGCAATAAATTTCCATTTTTGTAAAATATAAATTTTTATTATAGCACGGTTTAATACTAAAATACTATTTTTTTTTCTTCACTAGTTTGTATAATTAAAAATGTAATCAAAATCTGTAATCATTTGAACAAAAAACAAATTGGAATGATGTACAATTTATCTAGTATTGAAATTGGAAATGAGTACTGTAAACACGCCACCTATTGTTCGAATTGGTAACAGAGACTTAGCAGAGACACTCACCTATTGCAAATTTCCCTGTTGTCCCTTTATAGCTTTTTATAGTCTTCCAAAGCTTCTTCTATATATGTATAATCAACTTTTCATTAGTGTTCTAGTGATAGAAAACATTCCGTAGGTCATTCCACAAATATTGGAAACTTTTGCATGCTCGAAGGACCAATTTGCTGAATAACTCCCTCTGTACCTCAAATCAAAGGACTTAGAAATAAAATGTGTCATGTTTTTGACACTTCATCTGTTGGTAACAATAAGATAGACTTTTGAAAAAGTTCTCTCTGTATTTAAAACCAAAATACGTTAACAGAGTATGGGAAATGAGGAAACGAATATGCACAGTCGTGAAGTCTGCTAAATAGCAAAAGGGCCAGGTTATCTATTATAGGTAATCTAAAGAGTCAGTGGGAACGAGCTGAAGTTCCAGTGATTATTAGAAATTAACTGAAGGGCCAGCGAATATTTTATAGATGAATTGAAGTCCATTCAGTTTATTAAAGATAAACTAAAGGGCAAGGGAATCTATTATAGAAGAGCTAAATGGCCACAAAATCTCTATAAGCGAACTGAATGCCCACCAGTATATAGTCTATTATAGTGAGTAAAAGGGTATTAAGGACCTGAAGTACAGCAATTTATATAGGTAGGTTGTCCAGTGGCCAGTCTTTTATAATCCAGAATTTATATGTATGACCTGAATTGCCTGACAGTCTATGGCTGACGAACTGGAGAGTCCAGCAGACTATTACAGATCAACTGAATAGCCTGAGGTTTGCGAGTCTATTTTAGACGGACTGAAGTGCCAATGAGAGTATTGTAAATGAGCTGTGAGGCGAGCGAGGAGAGTCAATTATTGATGGAATTAAGGTCCAGAGAGTCTATATAGGCGAGGTGGAGAGCCAGCGATGTGAATAGCCTGCGAGTATAAATAGGCAAGCTGAAAGACCAGTGACACTATTATAGACGATCAGAAGGCCACCGAGGCATTTAAAGCAAAGTCACTGACTTTGTTATAGACGAGCTGAAGACACAGGAAATCTGCTCAAAGGCCAAAAACTCTCTTATAAAGGAGCTGAAGCACTTGAGAGTCCATGAAAATGTTCTGAAAAGCAAAAACCTCAATACTGGTCGAGCTGAGTGACTAGGAAGCCACTAATGAATACATTCTGAAGATATTTTATAGAAACATGAACATTTTGATATGCTCGAAGGACCATTTTACAAGCAAACATTCTGTAGAATAATGTATCATAATAATAGAATAATATAATCATATCCCTTCAATAGATTTTGGTATAAGACCCTTCCCTTCAATATGTTTGTATATATGAGTCGAAAAAGGTTACCACACAGCAGTCAAAAAATTTTGCCTCGAAGGACCATTTCACAATTACGCCACCTGTGTTTTAACTAACCGGACATTGTTATACCGTCTGTGTCTAGAATAATTATGGCCTCTAATTGTGTCAGTATTGGTTTCAAGTTCTCATTAACTCCAATTACAATAAATGGAAGTACTTGCGGAACTCCTAAAATATCAGGTCGTACTCTTTTACAAATAAGAACACATTCTATGAGACGTTGACATTAAATAAAATGGCTTCATATGCTCGAAGGATCATTTAAAAGTGACTCAAACATGACCTAGCATTGATTTGTGTCTAGAATATTAAGTGTCAGTTTTTTCTTTTGTCATTCAATCAAATATTTTGAAATACCTATGGATCAAAAATGAAAGCATAAACTTAGCAAAGACCAACACCATTGTAAACCTCATCGATATAAAATCAAAAATACATTTTAGGACAGATTATATTATTCTATAAAGTATATCTTCTTAAGCGAGAATACATTCCATGAGATGAAATTGAAGACCATTACATGGTCGAAGGACCATTTCACATACGACAACACCCTCTATATTTCAACTAAACAACGGCCACTGCCATTTTGACTTGTGTCTAGAATATTTCGTGTCATCAAACTTGTCGTATTTATTTTGACATTTTTATTATTTGGTTTCAATCAAAACATGTTGGTTAATTTCTTTCAAACACAATATGAAGCAATCATCGTCATCATCATTACCCCAAAAAATCGGCAGCACAATAACCCATAGAAAAATATTATTATTTGTTTATGGTCAGTAAATTTATTTATGAAGATTGTTAAATGGATGGATGATGTCTTCAATTTTTTTTTGCCCATATGTTTGCAATGTTTTGTCAGCATTTTTTGGTTTTAAATATATTTGCGTATGTTTTCTTAGTATAAATTTTTTTGTGGGAATCTGTTTTCACCCTAAATGTGTAATTGTCCTGTGTGTGTGGTATCTGGTCTCGGTCTCTTTAAAATGACAGATGTTTATGGTTGACATTTATGGAGATGAGATTCATCATAAATTCAATACAATTTTTAATTATTTTTTAAATTATTTGTTTTTCTCGCGTTTTAATTTATTTTTCATTTTTATAAAATTGTTGAGCACACACATTTCCATTGTAAACATTTTTGACTTTTGGTCACCTCAGATATGATTAGTCATTTCAGATATAATATTTTCTCTATTTTTGGAAAAAAAAAATGATTATTGCGATAGCCATTGACGTAGATATAATATCATGAGGTGGTTGTTTGCTTAATGAGAACGATAACATGTTCATATATTTGATGAACACATTTTTTAAACAAGATCGAAGGACCATATTTGGACATTGAACATTTGTTTCTGCAACTGGAGATTTTATAAAGCGATTTTGGTAGATAAAATGGTGAATGGTCTAATGAAGATGTCGTTTAGAGCAGAGAATTTGTAGAGAAAAGCCACCAAACCAGAATGTATTTTTATCAGAGAGCTAAATGTCTATATAGATGATCTGAGGGTCCAGTAAGTCCATAAAAATGCTATCATTTGGATATTTGATCATTCGATATTATCTCCATGTGCATTTCGATCATTGAAGCAGATAATATTTAGCATAAGGGCAACGGAATCGAAGATCATACTTGGATATTAAAAAAATTATATCTTCAAGTGGAGATGTTATAAAGTGAAGTGGTGAATGCGACTAATGTAGAAAGAATGACGTGTTGGACATTTATTACAAAACCAAAATTTATTTTTATATACGAGCTGAAGGCAGAGCATCTATTATACACGAGCTAAATGGCCAGAGACTCTATAAAGAAGACATAATTTTGATATTTTATACTAAAATGAAATTCATTACACGCTCGAAGGACCAATTTCAAACAGCAGAGTATTGACATGTATGGTTGGTGTCTAGAATAATTACTACTAATCGTGTCATATATATATATATATATATATATATATATATCCTAGCTAATAATTGAAAATACGTTATCTATTGCTCATAATGTATTTTTAATTACCCAAGACACTCACCATGGAAATTATGCGGAGATAAAAGCGAGTCCTTTTAGGTCAGGGATTCTGTTTCTATGGATGAATTTTTAAACACTTAGATGTGATTCTATTTCCATAGGTTCCATACGAAACTACCAAAGAACGTAGTCTATATCCATTCTGTTTTCGAGAGACAGATGACGCTGAAGATGCAATTCATAATATTACACCAACTATTTATTATAAACGGTTAATATTGTGGGAAAAATGGTTTATTTTGGGACTTTTTTTCGAAAACATTTCATCCATTCAATTGACCTGAAAACTTAGTTTTCAATTTGCCACAATTAATCGTCTGCATGCTATTTTTCTTCTTAAATATCTTTTGGCAGATCTAACAAAAACATAAACTATTATTTTTTATTACCAACAACTCTTTGGATCTCCTTCATCTTTGCAATAAAAAACATGATATACTACACTGACTAGGCCAGACCCCCCCTCATAACATTTACTCACATAATCATAATCAAAAATTATTGCAATGTTTTTATTGGATACAATTTTGAGGAGAAGAAAAAAAAGTAACACACCATTAATGATGTTGTTTACACTGCAACAGTGGTGGTCAAAATTTTTTTAGAAAATATTCTCACCAGCTCTTTAGCTTAGATTTTCTTTCTTCAGAGACTCCCATACTATTAGTTTAGTCTTCATATGTTTTAAAATATGCTCTCAAACCCTTAAGCTCCTTCCCTGGTCCTTCAGTTTTTGTTTTAACTTCTTATATTCACCAATAGGTGGCGGGTTTGAAAAATATGACAATATTCCTATTAACGTTTGTCCTTGTTTGTAGTACAGAGGGAGTGTTTCTAAAATCTCTATTGTTACCAATAGATGGCGTGCTAAAAATTAAACTTTTCGTTTTAATATCCTCAAAATTTGTAGTACAAAGAGAAATATTTCAAATGGTCCTTCGAGCATGTAAAAGTTTCCAATACTTGTGGTATGAACTACAGAATGGAGTCTATCATTTGATTACTTATAGAAAGTCCGATATCTATATATTAGAAAGGGGTGAAAAATAATTTTATAAAGGGTCGGAGTCTCTGCTTACACGAAATATTTTGGTTTGAAGTCCAGAGGGAGTTATTTCAAAACCCTACTCTATTGTTAGCAATAGATAGCGTGCCACAAATATGTCATACCTAAATTAAATGTCCTACGATTTCAAGTGCAGAGAAAAATATTTTAAATGGTCCTTCGAGCCTTCAAAAGTTTTGAATACTTGTGAGGGCTTCAAGGGAATTTCCACGGCGTAGATGTCTCTGCTAAGTCCAAGTATTTTAGTTTAAAGTCCAGAGGGAGTTAGTAACAAACTCTACTAAATTGTTGTCAAAAGATGGCGTATCAAAAATATGCCGTACTTAAATTTAATGTTCTACGATTTGAAGTACAGAGGGAAAATATTTCAAATAATCCTTCGAGCATGCAAATTTTTCCAATATTTGTAGAATAGAGTACAGAATGTTTTCAGTAAAAGGCGATAGAAAGCTCTAAAGCGACTATAAAAAATGTTGCAAATGATGTATGTCTCTGCTAAGACTATGTAGCCAACACAAACAATAGATGGCGTATTTGCAATTTTAATTTTCTACTTCAAAACCATAGCAAATAGGCATGTGAAATACAGGTGGTGTTATTTAAAATTTTCACATTTTTACATTAGAAGAGCATTTGATAGGTCATAGAAAGCTGTGCAGGAATTATAAGAGAATTTCATTGGGGTGGTTGTCTCTGGTAATTCAAAGTAGCCAACACAAGCAATAGGAGATGTCCTAGCAGTTTTAATTCCCGCATTTTTTATTTCATTAATAGGTGTGGGATTATGACATGTTTTATCCTTAGCTCTAAAGAACCGAGAAAAAATATTTAAAAGTCTCTTTTGACAAAACTATAAGAATATTTATTACAATGTCTTGTTTCGTGAAATACAGATGACACTATTCATTAAATTGGTCCCTCGAGGATACACATGTTTTCTAGGTTCTGTAAATGATTTAAAAATGTATTCTATGTTTGGAAAACTTAAAAAGCTCTGCTATAGATTCAAAGGAGAAGGACTGTGAAAAGCTCTGCAAGGGACTAAAAGTAAATTTTAAAATGGTGGATGTCTCTGCTGAGTAAGTGTAGCCAACAAGAACAATAGGTGGCGTGCCTATGAATTTCTAATTTCCGAATTTATTTTCAATAATAGGTTTGGGGTTACGACAAGTTTTGTGTCAAGGCCTTGTCGCTGAAAAACAAGAAGAGATATTTGAAATTCAAACTCTCTTTTGACAAAACTATAAAAAGGTTGAGGTCTTGTTTTGTGAAATACAGATGGCGTTATTCATCAAAGTGGTCCTTCGAGCATACACAAATTTCCCAGATTCTGTAAATGAACTGAACAGAGCCTGTAAATGAACTGGAAAACTTCTAGAAGATTTGTTATAGATATAAAATGGAGCCAATGAAGCTCTGCAAGGATATACAACGAAATGTACATCTGATGGGTGTCTCCGCTAAGTCATTGTTGCCAAAAACGAACAATAGGTGGCGTGTTTCAAAGTTTTCATTCCCAATTTCAAAACCAGAATATTTTTTCTATTGTTTGTTAATTTTGTGAACATTTTCATAAAGTTAAATATTTGCTGAATATTTTTTAATATTTTCAGTTTTTATGTTATATAAAATTTTCTTCAACTGTACATGCGATTTATTTTCATCAATATGACTTGCATAATAGTTTATGGCCAACAATCATGTTCCATGTTGTTGTAATACATGGACTTACATTTTCATTAAAGCAATAAAAAACCGAAATGAAAACAAAAGAAAATTAAGATTGATGTGGAAACATGTCGACGAAGACTGACTGGCAACAAGCTCTGTCCTCAACTCCAACCGACAACAACATAATTATATGCCATAAGAAAAAATGAGAAAAAAAAACTATGGAAAAATATTAAAATAATTAAGGAAATTGATGGCAGCAAATTAATTTGAAATTGTTCGTTGGATTGCAAAACATGATGGCGAAAATTATGGAAATTTTTTTAGCTTTGCAACAATAATAGTTGATATAACAGAAAAATAATTATAGCATATCAATTTTTATGTAATAAAAATTAAATAATAAAATATGTATTAAAATTATAATTTCAATTCAATATAAATTTTTGAAATAAAAATCAGTAAAATAAAAAAAAATGTTTTTATTTTCCTCTGACCTCAAGCCAAACTATTTAAAGGAAGAAATTAAAAATGATTTTATTTTTCGATACTTGATTCAGAATTGTAAATATTACTGAGGTTCCACAGCTGATTTCATTTGATATTATTACTTTGACACACCTAAAAGTAGGCAATAATCGTAAGTCGTTTCCCCTTTCTTAGCTCCCTAAAGTATATTTCATTTTCTTATTCTTCAATAGGTAATAAACATTTGCTGATAAGTGGGTGGGGGACCATAAACAATTGAAAATTTATGGGCCTAATCAATGTAGTGAAGAACATTGTGGAAAATTGAATGTAATTGATTATTTTATATTCAATTGGAATGGGTTTTAAATTTATGACAAAACAATATATTACTAATGAATATTAATTTTTTCTCCATTTACTCTTCTTTGGAGAATAGGGCTTCCACAAAGATTTGACATTTTACTCGATTAGTCCTTGTGATAGTTTCGTATATAATTGTCTTTATTCCAGCTAAGAAAATTATTGCTCTGCTGTAACCTATCCAAGGAGAAGGGTGCCATCTAGCGTTGCCTAGAAACAACCTCTCTTTGCATTTTGTGCAGTCATTGGTGTCTTTGCAATACATATATAGATGGAGCCATTGGAAAGCTTTGTAGGGTTATTTACTAGGGGTCGGTGTCTCTGCTAAGACATTGTATTCAACACGAGAAATAGGTGTCGTCTTTGCATTTTCAATTCCTGATTTTATTTTCTCTTATAGGTGTAGGGATATGACAAGTTTTATTTCAAAATCTTGTGCTCTGAGAAAAAAAGAGAGATATATAAATTGCATGCCCTCTTTTGTCAAAGAGAAGTGGTAAGGGCTGCCATCTATCTATCCTAAAAACAATTTATCCTTATTGTTTTTCTTTGGTTGGGGTCCTTGTTTACTTTGATGTTGCCATTTCGATATGGGTTAATAATAAATACATTTGAGCTAGACTTAAACAATTTATTTAATTTAATGTATTACAATTTTTTATTAAATTTTAATTAATATACTTTTTTAATTTTTCTATATTTTCAGTGCATCTGGTACAAGTGCAGTTGCCATCGATAATAAAATCGAGCAAGCAATGGTGAGTACGAATACGAAAACATATTTTTTTATTTTGGTGTAGGAGAAACACAGGGAGTGTCGTTATTTATTCTAGAGCGTTGTTTATTTTTTAGAACATTTAAATAAACTATTTTGTATTTTAGGAACAATTTCATTAATTTTAATATTTAAGGAATTATTTCAAAATTAGCAACTTATTCTAGAAACAAATCAAACACCACCTATGTACGATATTTTGAAATATAGTGGAATTAGCTACTTATTTTTGTAATATGGAGGGTTTATATCACGCAAAATGGTCCTTCAAGCTTGTAAATATGAATGGTCATATACCCTGCGTGGCCCTTCAGCTAATCTAGAATAGACACATGGGCCTCCAGTTCGTCTATAATACACTCTATAAACACTTAAATGCTACCCTATAGTCAATTAATCTATTATGGACGCACTTCCGCTTGCCTTGCCCTTCAACTTGCATTTAGAAATGCTGTCTTAATATAGCATTTCTAAATAGGCTCCATTGACCTTTAACTCTTCTATAATGGATTATCTGGCCTTTTAATTAATCTCTAATGGACTATCTGGGTTTCAGATTGTCTTCTATAAAAAAAACATGGTATTTAATTGGTCTTTTAGGCTCTTCAGTTCGCCTATAATAGACTGGCAGGCTCTTAAGCTGCGACATATCAGACTCATTGACTCTATAGCCTTCTTATACAGCCTCAGTGACCTTTCAAACCGCCTATACATATTCAGTGGTCATTTAGCCCCTTTGTAATAGACTCGTGGTATTTTAACTCGTCTATAATGGATTTCCTGATCCCTCATATTCGTCTGTAGTAGACTTGCTGGCCCTTCCGATCATCTGCTATAATACTGCAATGGATTTTTGCATAGCATTTTTTTTAGGAAATTTGCATAAAATAATAATTTAGAGCATTTATAATTCTTTCATCCTTTCTATAATATGGTTCCTGACTTTTCTCTTCCTCTATGGTAGACTCGCTGGACTTCAATTCATTTGTAATAGACTCGCTGGCCCTTCAGATCATCTCGTATAATACTCACGGATCCTTCATCTCGTTTATAATTATCTCCCTGGCCATTCAATTCAATCTCTGGTCCTTCAGCCTTCTATAATGGAGTTATTATTTCATTTTGAACAATAGGTGGCGTGTTCGAAAATATTACCTAGGGGGTGTTATTTAAAATGGTTCTTCGGTTACTATAAATTATCTTACAGAAAGTCGGTTTTTCATATACATTTCAATTTTCGATTCAATAAGAAATTTTCTAGAAAAAATCGAAAAAATTAAAAAAGGTCTTTCGAGTCGAGGATTCTATAACTAACCTTGCAGAAAGTCTGATATGCATTTATAGAAGAGCCATTGGAAGACTATGGACTGTAGGGAAATTTGCAATGGATTGGGATCTCTGCTCAATGCCAATGGAGCCAACGCGTGCAATAGGTGGCGTGTTTGCAGAGCCAATGCGAATAATAGGTGGAGCCAATGCGAATATATGAGCTATTCCGAAAAATAAAACAAATTAAATTTGTAATTTAAAATTGGTCTTTGAATAAAATTTTCCTTATATAAATGACGTACAGACTCGTCATTTTTATTTGAAGATTTTCAAATATTAATGAACTTTTCATAAAGTGTACTATTTTAGGAATTTGTCATAAAATTCTTAACAAAATCCATAACTTGAGCATCTCCTTATAGAAATCAATAGGGAAATTGTTGAATTTTTACAACCCATATTAAATTTTTAATCTTGTTTTTACCAGATTTCTCGGAAATAAATAACAAAAAATATTTCCACTTAATAAAGAAAACCCTATCGCAATCTGTCAAAAGTTACATGAAAGTAATTTTAATGCACATCACGAAGTAAATGTCATTTTTATTCCGGTATATACCGAAAACATGAATTTCTTTTTTGGCAACCTAAAGTAAACATTCCTGTGGATGTTCAAAAAAAAAATTAATTATCATCATCGGCTAGACCCTTAACCTGCCAGAAAATTTATTGGCTCGTGTGATATTTGTGTTTTTTTGTTTTAATGATTTGCTGTCATAATTCTACATATGTACGAAATATTTTACTGTAATCAGAAATGTATAATATATATAGACATATGTATATATTCATAATTAAACAATGGACATTATTTATGAATTTTGCATCAGCAAAAAAATTTAATTAATAATATATGCAAAGACGTCATCATTCTGATTTGTGATTTTTCTTGAAGAACAATAAGAATTCTTTCGAAAATCCACCTTACAGAAATATTAATTATTATAACATTCAATTAATCCAGAAAATAGCGAATGATAACCTCAAAATATTTTTGAAAATGTTCCTAAAAACATTCCTATTCTCACTGACCCTTCAGCTCATTCCCTGGCCTTTCAGTGTTTTATAAGACGTCTTTCTTAGATTTACCAATCGGTGGCAGGTCTTAAAAATATTGCAAGCTTCCTATTAACGAATTTTTGAATTACAGAGGGAGTTGTTTTCAAAATCCCATGTTATTGTTACCAATAGATGACGTGTCAAAAATATGAAATTTATATAGAGAAGTATTTCAATTGGTCCTTCGAGCATTCAAATATTTCCGACGACGTAAGAAATGGTGTCTATAATTTCATACGATACATAATATCTGCAATGCATATACAAAAGAGCCATTGGATGTCTATGAAACGCTCTGAAAGGGATTTCAAGGGAATTTCCAAGGTGTAGGTGTCTCTGCTAAGTCAAAGTATTGTAGTGTCAGAAATATTACATTTATTTATTTATAGTAGAGAAGAACGACCTTTTCTATAATTTCATGGTGCAATGCATATACAAAAGAGCATTCAAATATTTCCAAGGTGTAGGTGTCTTTGCTCAGTCAAAGACAAAAATATGAAATTTACGTAGTAAGGAATGGCATTCAAATATAATTTCGACCTAATAATTGGCGTCTATAATTTCATGAAATATATAATGTCTGCAATGCATATACAAAAGAGCCATTGGATGTCTATGGAACGCTCTGAAGGGGATTTCAAGGGAATTTCCAAGGTGTAGGTGTCTCAGCTAAGTCAAAGTATTTTAGTGTCAAAAATATTACATTTATTTATTGTAGTACGATTTGTAGTACACAGAGAAGTATTTCAAATGGTCCTTCGAGCCTTCAAATATTTCCAATACTAGTGAAACGACCCAAGGAATGGCATCTATAATTCGATGAGATATATAATGTCTGCAATGCATATACAAAAGAGCCATTGGATGTCTATGAAACGCTCTAAAAAGGATTTCAAGGAAATTTCCAAGATGTAGGTGTCTCTGCTAAGTCAAAGACAAAAATATGAAATTTATTTCTTGTAGTACGATTTGTAGTACACAAAGAAGTATTTCAAATGGTCCTTCGAGCCTTCAAATATTTCCAATACTAGTGAAACGACCCAAGGAATGGCATCTATAATTCGATGAGATATATAATGTCTGCAATGCATATATAAAAGAGCCATTGGATGTCTATGGAACGATCTGAAAAGGATTTCAAGGGAATTTCCAAGGTGTAGGTGTCTCTGCTAAGTCAAAGTATTTTTGGTTTGGATTTTACCTCTGATAATCCTTCAGATTATTGAAAATAAAAAGACTCCTCCATTTATTAATTAATCCAAATATTCATAAAAATCCACTATTATGAAATAATTCTTCAAAAAATATCTCCATAGAAAATGTTCGCCACAACTTCTAATTGAAATGTATTAGCGCAATGTTTTGTAATGCCTGTATCATCCTGATTCCTTCCCGGATTATATTTAAAAATCTACAATTGTATTTCAATTATATTTACCTGCAATCCTTAATTAATATATTAATTACTGCTTCGATCAACATTCTGGCGCCTGACAGTATGCATCACACTTTAAATATTCTCCAATGTGGGTAGAGTTCTTCCCTTTAATGTTATTGCTTTTCTCTAATTTCGATTATTTGAATTTATCTAGAGTTGGGTAGTTCCGGAACGAACTAGTTCATTAGAACTATTCGGAGAAAGGAACGATTGGAACTAGTTCCAGCTCTTTAATTAATATAGTTCCCTTTTCTGATCTCGTTCCTTTTTCATCTCGTTCATTTTTTCTGAACTATGTGAGCGAAAAAGAAAGATCGGTGAAAGAGAGAGAGATTCAAAGGAACTACGTAGGAGTCGGAACTATATGGAGCAAAGGAGCTATTTGGAACAAAGGAACTATAAAGAGCAATGGAACTGTATGGAGTAAAGGAACTATATAGAGCAAAAGAACTATATGGTTCAAAGGAACTATATGGAGCAAAGGAGCTATATAGAAAAAACGAAAAAAAAGAACGATGAAAGAGAGAGAAAAGAACTACGTTAGAGTCGGAATTATATGGAGAAAGTGAAATGGTTGGAGCAAAGGAACTATAAAGAGCAAAGGAACTACATTAAAGAACTAGTTCCTCTTTAAAAAAGAAACGAGAAATATCGATCCGCTAAGTGAACTAGATTGCCCAACTCTAAATTTATCCGAAGTAAATGTATTTTCAAACCTTAATCAAGACATATATTCATCTCACAGCCAATAAAGCTAAATAATATATAGGCGCCTGAAAGTATGCATCACACTTTAAATATTCTTACATCCCTTTTAATGCATTGCCTTTCTCTAAGTTCAATTATTTGCCATTATCTCAAGTAAATGTATATACAAACCTTAAATAAGTATTTTATTCATTCTTTAGCCAATAAAGTTAAATAATATTTAGGCGCCTGAAAGTATGCATCACACTTGAAATATTCTTCAAATGCCAGTGGTTCCTCTTAATTTATTTATTTTATTTACTTTTTTGTCGTCTTTTGCCTTTGAGTGTAATTTATTTGAAATATTTGTTTGCCAAAAGAAATATGCTACAAATTTTATCGCCTACTTCTTCCTCCTAAAAGTATGCATTAGTACTTACAAATTACTTTAAATGTTTGCCAATTTACTTTACACTCTTTTCCCAATGTTTTTTTTTTCTTTTTGGTGTCAAGAACAGCATTTAGGACATCTACAGGTTGAGTAAGGATGGCTGCACAAAATAAATTATTAGTCCATTATTTGAATTGGTCAGAACATTTTTCGTGTCATTTTTTTGTGTGGTAATTGCTAATGCCTAAAAGTGCGCTATTATATAAAATAAATTACAATAGATTTGTTTATGGAGTATGGTAAATAATAATGTCATTTGTAAGTGACCTAATTTTTTTTAAATTTTTCTTATAGTTGGAGAGATTGTCTACCACCAACCAGACTATAATTATGGAGACACGTTTTTTCTTAGATATGGAAATTTTGAAAGTTTTGTGGGTTTGAAGTTGAACCAAATTTTTGTTGACTTATTATTACTCAACTATAATTACAATTGACATTTACCAAAAAATATTTTATTATTGATAACAATTTATGAAAATTCATATAATTTTTTATCTACAACTTGAGCCATAAGATATGTGATAGATATTTTTAATATTTTGGAGCCCAAGGATAGGCAATATTTTGAAATAAAAATTGGGATAGCTATTTTTGAAGACACGTTTTAAAAAACTGGAAATTATTAATCATTTGGAATAATTAAATATTTACTTTATTCTAACCGTAAATTTATTGGGCGCCTAAAAGTAGGCATCTCATTTACGATAAAGAAAAAAAAAAATAGATTCAAAAATAAATACTTTTTCTATAGAAATATTTTCATTTTTTTAATGGATGATCAACGGAAAAGGGGCCGAGTTTATAAAAAAATATTGAAAAAAATTATAAAAATATTTAAGATAAAATTATAAAAAAATATTTTCAATGACAAAATTAAAAAAATCTTCGCCTTTGTTTGAACCCTAAAAAATATTCTTTAAAAAAATCCATGTTTTTAAGGACCCGAAAACAAATAAATAATTTTTCTAATGAAATATTGTTGGATGCTCTTTGCAAAAAAAAAACATTTAAAAAAATGCAAGCCTTAATGCAACTTGAAAAAATATTTTTAAAAAAGCCACACCTTTAATTGATCAAAAAATGTTTTGAAAATTCTACGTCCTTAATAAGACAACTTGATCTCAACGGACAACTTGATCTCAAAAAATATTTTTAAAAAATCCTACAAAGGCGTTGGTAGTCGTCAAAAAATATTTTTAAAAAATCCACCCCTTTGTTGGCCTTAAAAAAAATATGTTTACCAAATCTACGCTTTTTCTTACTGAGCTGGCTCGTTCCATAAGCCGAGCTTAGAAAAGATGTCCCGGCGAGTCGGTCTCGTGCGCAATTTTTCCAATTTGAAAGACCATTTTCGACAATGTTGCCTTCGACTTGATCTTTCCATCGTATTCCTGGTCTTCATCTTCTGCGTGAAACATAAGCTGGTTCGCTTTTATATGCCTACTGGGCTGGGGCATCACAACATACTCACAACGTGACCAACGTAGTCGCTGCAGCTCAATAAGTCTAACAATGTCGATGTCCGAGAATAGCTGGTATAACTCATGGTTCATTCGACGGCGATATTCACGGTCAAAGCAGATCGACCCATCTTTCGGAGAATTTTTCTCTCAAACACTCCAAGATGCTTCAGATCCATATAACAGCACGGGTAGTATCAGCGACTTGTAGAGTGTGAGTTTGATCTGGCGAGCCTTGCTTTTGAGTTGTAGCATCTGTTGGTCATCACTATCCTTCTTCGAATTTCAAAACTGATGTCATTCGTTTTATTTATGGCGGTACTAAGGTATATAGAATTTTTGACTACCTCGAACCTGTAGTTCTCAAGTTCCACAGTTGGTCTGAGTCTACGTCTTACGCGTTGATACCATCAGCTTGGTCTTCTCGACGTTTACTGCCAGACCCAATTTGGCAGACTCCTTCTCAATTTGTTCAAAGGTGGCTGTTACCGCTCTCAATGTTCGTTCCATTATGTCGATGTCATCGGCGTAGGCGAGTAACATGTGTTGTTTGGTATACAGAGTGTCATTTCTGTTCACCTTTGCCTCTCGTATGACCTTTTCCAGCAGAATGTTAAAAAGGTCACACGACAAACTATCACCTTGTCTGAATCCTCGTTCGGTATTAAAGGGCTCCGATATGTCCTTTCCGACTTAAACTGCTGATCTTGTGCCTGTTAAAGTTATCCTGCATAGCCGTATTAATTTTGCAGGAATGACAAACGCAGACATGGCTTTTTACACCTCTGAACGGATAGGGCTGTCAAATGCGGCTTTATAGTCGACGAATAGGTGGAATCGATGTCGATGTGTTTTTCGTGGGTTTTTTTTCCAGGATTTGGCGCAAAGTGAAAATCTGGTCAATGGTGGCGGATTTGCCAGGTCTGAAGCCGTATTGGTATGATCCAATAATATCATTGACCATTGGCTTCAGTCGTTCACACAGTATGCTGGATAGGACTTTATATGTGATGGGAAGGAGACTTTTTCCTCTATAGTTGGCACATATCGTCTTGTCTCCAATTATTTGAAATGCATTCTTCTAGCCAAATTGTACTAATCACCTGGTGCATGCTCCTTACCAGCATCTGGCCACCAGTCTTGAATAGTTCGGCTTGTAACCCATCGGCTCCTGCTGCTTTATTAATCTTCAGCCGATTGATTGCTATTCTGACTTCATCTTGGCTAGGGTGGTATACACTTTATACCGTCATCTATTATTGGTTCTGGGGGTATCCTCTTCGTCGCCACTACTTGATACCAGAAGTTTTTCAAAATGCTCCTTCCAGATCCTCAGCACGCTGTCTGTATCTTTCACCAGGTTTCCTTCTTTATATCTACAGGAGGATGTGCCTGCACCAAAGCCTTTGGTTTGGTGTTTTACCCGTTGGTAGAATTTTCGGACTTCATTCTGACTCCTGTACATCTCGATTTGCCCACGCTCACGTTTTTCTTGTTCTTTCTGAAAATACGTTTTCCCTCTTTTTCCTTTTCTCCCGATAGTTCTCCATCGCATAAGTGTTGCTACTGTCCGCCCTTTTTTAGCCGTAAAAAAAATTCCACGCCTTTGGACCTTGAATAAAATTATGTATCCAAATATATTCCTTTGTTGGATGCTGTAAAAATATTTGAAAGAATCATTTTCGTTGTTGGATTTTTTATAACTATTTTTTTCTAAAAGTTCTTTAGGTTTTTTTTAGTTTTTCCTCTGCATTTCTGAAAAATTTTCCATTTTCCCGTTGCCAGGGAAAATCAATTTATTTTTTTAAATCAATTATTGCTCACTTTCCAGATTGTTCATCTGCAGTTATGAACCTCAATTCGATGGCAGATTTTTATGATAATTTTTTTCCATCTTCACTTCGTATGGAGACATTTTCAATATTTTTTTTTTCGTTCGCTTTAACACCAAATGAAGGAAAATTCAATTGAAGACAAATCAATTGTTGGTCATCAAAAACAAAAACAAAAAAAATAAATAAACAAACATTGGTTTATTTTTAGATCTCAAGTACTTATGATCAATATAAATAGAATTCGGTTTTTATTGGCATCCTCCACCACCCCACCCCTTTTCGGTACCATTACGCATTGATTGCCATAATATACTGGGTGGACGGACGGACGGGTCGTACAAAAAAATATTACACAAAAAACGTTGTAATTGAAAATTGAATTTAAATTGAAATGTTGGTGCTGCGTACCAATTATGCAAGACGACAGCTAGCCAACCACGACAACGTCTTCGAAGTTCTGAATGTGTCGAGCAGGCAAAACAAATGAATTGGACGCCTCAATTAAGTGGCAAAAAAAAAAAAAAAAAATGATTCAAAAGCAAAAAACCTATCGATTTTGCTTGAAGCGAAATTTAGAAAGATCTGGCAATGGATAGAACGATATGAATATTTTTTACAAAGGATGGGAAATATTTTTTTGGAGTTCAACAAGGGTTAATATTAAAAAAAATAAAAATTTTCAATTGTTATTATTATTTTTTTGCTGGTTGAAAAAAAATATTTTTAAAAAATCCACGCCTTGTGTTGGTGGTTTTAAAAAATATCTTCGAAAAAATATATTTTTTTAAATCTACGCATTGGTTGCTCTTCGAAAAATATATATATTTTTTTTAAATCCAGGCCTCTTGGTAGACCTTGAAGAATATTTTTTTTAAAAAATCCACGTCTATGGCTATGATAGACCCTAAAAATGGTTTTCAAACCAGTGAGCGGAGCAGTATAGTCGGACGGGGCCGACCATATGATACCCTATACAACTTCCATGAACATCTAACTGTCTGTGGTACCACATTCTGAGCTTGGGCAATATTTCGCGATGTTTGCACCATCTTGACCCACCAGAGGTTCACAAATATTACTAATATTCAGTACAGTCCTTCCAATTACTTGTCCAGATTCCCTTCAACGTCGGTTGTTTTGTGATGTTCGGCTTTCAATTGTGGCCAGATCATCACCGTAAATTATAGGCGTTGTCCTTGACCATAACTGGATACTAGTGAAAGCGATGAGCGCTATATTTCCATATTTCCGCCCTCTAGTGTGCTAATGGGTTACTAAATAATATCTGACTACGTAATCACCTGTAAACATTTAAGTGTAACTCCCACATCCGAGTACATACGAGAATAAAATTGGTATCTGTTTAAAGGTCAACCACTCCTCTTGGGTATACTATCAACTTCTCGGGTCTATGTCCTTTAGGGGTAAACCTATACGCTATAGGATACAAATTTTGTAATTTTTCACACAAAAGTCAGGGTTCATTTGACCCGCTAAATATTGACCGATCTTTATCAAAACGGGCATTCTTATTCTTTGGCCCGATCTCCTTCCCCATGCAAAAATTTCCGGTGTTTGGGCCTCTGGAGCGACCAGAAAACCCGACAAAAATAAAGTTTTTGGTTCATTTCTCCCCCAAATATTAATCGATCTTTACCAAAAACTTCATTGGCCAGAACCCATCCTACATGCAAAATTTCGTGAAGATTGGTCCATAACTGTGGCCTGTATAGTGTTTACAAATTATAATGGACAGACGGACGGACGGACACAAATGTCTAGATCGACTCAGCTAGTCGAGATATGACGATCGGTATACTTAAAGGTGGGTCTAGGACCAATATTTCACGGCGTTACAAACTCTTGGGGCTGCGCAAAGCTATAATACCTTGACAACATAGTTGTGTAGGGTATAAAAAATAAAAATTTCAATTATTTTTTTTTCTGATTGAAAAAAAAAAATATTTTTAAAAAATCCACCCCTTGTTTGGTCTACGCCTTGGTTGTTTTTTTTTTAATCAATTTATAAAAAAAAATATTTTTTTAAATAAATACGCCTTTGTTGGTCTTCGAAAAAAATATTTTTTAAAAATCCATTTCTCTTGGTAGACCTTGAAGAATATTTTTTAAAAATCCATTTCTCTTGGTAGACCTTGAAGAATATTTTTTTAAAAATCCACGTCTATGGCTATGGTAGATCCTGAAAATATTTTTTTTAAAACCCAAGATTATTTGTAGCCCTAAACCTTTTTTAAATCGACGCCTTTTTAAAGACCCCGCAAAAATCCGCTTTTCCCTTGATTATCTCCACATCCCTCAACTCGATATTCCATCTTCCTAACAAACCAAGCCTCGCATCTCGGCAATTGTTGGCCTTTTAGCGGGACTCCATATGAAGATGTATGTGCCTATTAATTGCACACAAAATTGCCGACTTCTAGAAAGAAAACTTTCAAATAAATTTAAGTCCGTCCGCATAGACAATAACAAAGTGCGTGCTGCCATTATTATTTTGATCGTCACCAACATGGTGAATATGCCTTTCGGAAAAAATTTTCTGTCTGTCTGCGTGTGGAAAAATGATTGTCTCCGGGTATTTTTCAAACGGGAAAATTTCTTGAACAAATAACTGACAATCAGCTTCATTCGATCATTTATACATTTCATTAAAACAATGATAATTTATCCGGCTATTTCTGGTATCTGAAGAAGAAAAAAAAAGGGGAAAAATTATTCTGGCTGCCTTAGATGGTTAAAAACATTCACTAGAGTAGCAACAACAACTTTCTATTGTGTGATCGCCGTTGTTGCTTTCATGGAATCTCATTTAAGCATCATTTAGACGTCGTATTTTTTTGTTAAACATTTAGAAAAGGATCCTGGTAGCCAGCCAGCCATGATGCCTTTTTGGACTTGTTTCACTTTTTTCCTGGTGGCCTAGCTGCTGGCTAGCCGGTCAAACGTTTTTTTGTTTTCTCAATTATTTTTACTTTCTGATTTAATCATATTTGGCTTAACAATGGGGGGAAAGCTTTTTCGTGTCGGTGTGTCTATTTATGTTTGTGTGTTAGTTTTTACTTTTGAGCTTTTTTGCGCTATTTTTGCTCTGGCAAAAAAAGATGAAAGTTGTTTACAGAAAACAATTCTGTTTTTTCAAATATCTTATCTATCCTAATTTTACTTTGTTGTTGTTTGTTTTGTCAATTTTTTATCTTAACTTGTTTATTATTGAGGCATATATTTTTATCTGGAGTTTTTTTTTTTATTTTGCTCCCGGATCCGACATTTTGGCAAGGAATATAATTACAAAAAATAGATGTAAATTTTTTAAAAATATTTAAAAACGAGTAAAGAAAGTAGTAAATTCGGACGGGGCCGACTGTATGATACCCTTCACCATTTTGGGTACATTCAACAGATGAATCCTAACAGACGTCGCATTTTCCAAGGACCAGTAAAATTAAATTGAACCGATTTCCACGAAACATAACACACATCATTCTAGACTTTATTCAGTACGCTATGCCAAATTTCGTGAAAATCGAAAGATATATGGGGACTTTTGTACACCGTTTATCTTAAATCGGACAAAAATATATATGGGAGCTATATCTAAATCTGGACCGATTTTCAGGAAACTTAACACACATCGTTCTTGACCAAATCCATTGCGCTATGCCCAATTTCGTGCAAATCGAAAGATATATAGGGACTTTGGTGGACCATTTACATGAAATCGGAAGAATCGGGAGCTATATCTAAATCTGGAACGATTTTCTCCAAACTCAGCACACATCATTCCAGCATCAATTCAGTACGTTATACCAAATTCCGTGCAACTCGAATGATATATAGGGACTTTGGTACACCATTTACCTTAAATCGGACGAAACTATATAAGGGAGCTATATCTAAATCTGTGCCCATTTTCACGAAACTTGCCAGACATCATTTCAGGCTCAATTCAGTACGTTATACCAAATTTCCTGAAAATCGAAAGATATATAGGGACTTTGGTGCGTCATTTACATGAAATCGGACGAAACTATATATGGGAGCTATATATAAATTTGGACCGATTTTCACGAAACTTGGCAGACATCACTCAAGGCTCAATTTAGTACGTCATGCCAAATTTCCTGCAAATCGAAGAATATATAGGCACTTTGGTGGACCATTTACCTGAAATCGGAAGAAACTATATATGGGAGCTATATCTAAATCTGGGCCGATTTTCACGAAACTAGTCTCAATTCAGTACGCTATGCCAAATTTCGTACAAATCGAAAGTTATATAGGGACTTTGGTGGACCATTTACATGAAATCGGACGAAACTATATATGGGAACTATATCTAAAGCTGAACCGATTTTTCCCATTTTCAATAGGGTTCGTCCTTGGACCAAACAAATGAGCTGTGCCAAATTTCATTTAAATCGGATTATAAATGCGACCTGTACTTTGTTTACAATTTAACACCAACAGACGGACCTTTGCCTTTTATAAACATATGCACAAAGACATAATAGCCTGTACCACAGTGTCGGACGGGGCCGAGCATACGATACCCTACACATCTACCACGGAACTCTAACTTTCTGCGGATGTTTATTCCGAGTCTGGGCTATATTGAGTGATATTTGCACCCCCTTGCTCGATTAGAGGTCAACAACACCTCTTCCTTACACTGACATATATTCCGAATATTATTAATATTCAGTATAGACCTTCTAATTACTTGTCCAGATTCCCTTCATCGTGAGTTGTGTTGTGATGTTCGGCTTATAATTGTAGCCTATAAATCGACTTGAAAAAAAAAACAACAAAAATTAAGTTTTCGGTGTACTTCATCCCAAAATTATTATCTTATCATCAACGAAAATTATAGGCATTGTGTCATGGAAAATAGGCATAAAATCTCATGGAAAATTTCAAAGCGATCAGCGCTATATTTCCGCCCGCTAGTGTGGTATTGGATTACTAAATAACATATGAATATGTAAGCACCTGTAAATATTTAAGTGTATCTGCCACATTCGAGTACACACGGCAATATAATTGGTATCAATTTAAAGGTCAACCACTCCTCTTGGATATAATATCAAATTCTCGGGTCGATGTCCTTCAGTGGGAAATATATACGCCATAGAATACAAATTTTGTCATTTTTCACACTAAAGTTAGGGTCCATTTGACCCGCTAAATAATGACAGATCTTTATCTAAAAAGGCATGCTTATTCTTCGACCCGATCCCCTTTTCTCCATGTAAAAATTCGCATGTTTGGGTCATAATTACGGTCTCTGGAGCGACCAAAAAATCAGACAAAAATAAAGTTTTGGTTCATTTCATTTCCCAAACTATTAACCGATCTTTACCAGAAACAATATGGGTCTTCATTGGGCCGAACCCATCCTACATGGAAAGTTTCGTGAAGATTGGTCCATAACTGTGACCTGCATCGAGTTTACAAAATATAATGGTCAGACGGACGGACGGCTTTTATTTTTAAGATTTCGATTTTTTATTTTTAAGATTTCGATTTTTTATTTTTAAGATTTTAAATGGGCTGGTAAATGCATACCAATGCTTGTTAAGGTTTGTAAGTTTGCACATATATATATTTGAAGATTTAAAAAGGAAAAAAAAATAATTTACCAACATTTTTTGTTGTCGTTTTGTTGTTGTTTTTTGTGTTCAAAGAAATGTCCTTATTTTCGATGGCGGGCATGATAACTCCTCATTGGAACATCGGAATCCGAAAATTCCAACGGTGTTAGAAAGAGGACATATCTGGCTCTCGTATGAACTAGGATTATTGACTTCGCTCTAAAATTAACAAAATGGCGGACCTTTGAAAAAAATATTTTTGGAAAATCGCCGATTTTTGACCAAAAACCAAGTTAAAAAATAAGGAAGATCTTTACCGATTGGCTTTATCCTAGTTCATACGATAGCTATATACTCACAGAGAAACGTGTAAAGATTTGGGATCGATTGGGTTTTTAGTTTTTGAGTTATCGTGCCCGGCATTCGCAACAGAGAAAAACGCGTTTAAAGTTTGAGAAACCCTTTTAGCCGTCACTTGATGCTGACACAATGAATCGGCTATATCTTCAAGAGTTCTTGAGATTTTCACTTGAAATTTTGTAGGGACATTCTTGAATTAATGTAGTTTCAAATTAAATCAAAAAAAAAATTTGACACCGGAAAGAAGGGGGGGGGGGGGGAATTTCACCTCAATTTTCTGTGAAACCGTTCATAAATTTCCTTCCGTTTATTTTCATACCACCCCCTTCTCTATTCACTAATAACTACCGCCATGATATTCTTACGCGATTTATGAAGTGTGGCATATATTTATTTTAGTTTTTGTTGTTGTTGTCTTTATATATCATTTCTTATATTCCCATTTTGTTGACAGATTGCTTTAGAAGAGTCATGTTATCGCAACCGAACCTCGAATGAAATATGGTTTTGCCAGACGACATGGCAAATAATCGCGCGACGCATGTTCCACGAATTGTTGTTTTGTGCAAAAAATGAAAAAGAAAAACAAACCAAACAAAAAATATTGACTTTGAAGAAGTAGGGAAATCATTGGAACTTATCTGTAAATATGGCGCCATTCGTATATATATACGATGTGGACACAATAATAAAGAAATGAACATATTGAGGTTATATATAATAAGTACTCGACTAAGAAGAAGAAGAAGCATAAAAACGATAAGCAACTAGTTAATTGTTAACTTTCCAGACATCATTAGAAGTGTTCGATTTAAATGTCTACAAAAAAAAAAATTGAAAATAATATTGATACGGAGCTTAATTCGAATAGGCTGACTGGCAGGCAGGCTTCTGTGTTATTTGTCATTAAACAACAATAAAAAATAGTAACAATAAAATTTTAAAAAGTTGATATATGATTGAAATTTTTTCTTACTTTTTCCCGATAAGATTAGAGAAAGGTAATTGTAATAAACAAAAAATATATACCTATATCATTTTTGTTGTTGGAATTTTATCATCATTATTATTATTATCATTTTATTGCGTATTTATTTGTTTTGAAAAATTCTTTTATTGCTGAACAAAAAAAAAAACAATATCATAAAAAATGTTATATATAAATATATGGTTACAGGTTTTTGTGTAAACAAAGGGTTAACGATTTGTTTTTATTTTTTATTAAATTATAAAATTTCCATATTATTTAATTTCATTTTTTTATATTTGTTATTGTTTGTATACCCTTCACCACACTGTGGTACAGGGTATTATGTCTTTGTGCATATGTTTGTAACAGGCAAAAGGAATCGAGATAGACCCATGGTTCCTTTTGAGAATATGCATAGAATCACTTTCTGAGTCGATTTATGCATGTCCGTCCGTCCGTCTGTCTGTCCATGTTAAATTGTAAACAAAGTACAGGTCGCATTTATGATCCGAATTGGATGAAATTTGGCACAGCTCATTTGTTTGGCCCAAGGACGAACCCTATTGAAATTGGGAAAAATCGGTTCAGATTTAGATATAGCTCCCATATATATTTTCGTTCGATTTAATGTAAATGGTGCACCAAAGTCCCTATATATCTTTCAATTTGCACAAAATTTGGCACAGCGTAATGAATAAGGTCTAGAATGATGTTTGCCAAGTTTCGTGAAAATCGGTTCAGATTTAGATATAGCTCCCACATATATCTTCGTCCGATTTTAGGTAAATAGTACACTAAAGTCCTTGGAAATCTTTTGATTTGCACGAATTTTGGTATAGTGTACTGAATGATGTGTCTAGTGTCTAGAATGATGTGTAAAAAGTTTTGAGAAAATCGGTTCAGATTTAGATATAGCTCCCATATATAGCTTCGCCCGATTTTAGGTAAATAGTACACTAAAATCCTTGGAAATCTTTTGACTTGCACGAAATTTGGCACAGCGTAATGAATAAGGTCTAGAATGATGTTTGCCAAGTTTCGTGAAAATCGTTTCAGATTTAGATATAGCTCCCATTTATATCTTCGTTCGATTTAAGGTTAATTGTGTACCAAAGTCCCTATATATCTTTCGATTTGCACGAAATTTGGCACAGCGTACTAAATTCAGTCTAGAATTGTGTATGCACAGTTTCGTGAAAATCGGTTCAGATTTAGATATAGCTCCCATATGTAGCTTCGCCCGATTTTAGGTAAATAGTCCACTAAAGTCCCTTGAAATCTTTTGATGTGCACGAAATTTGGCACAGAGTTATGAATAAGATCGAGAATGATATCTGCCAAGTTTCGTGAAAATCGGTTCAGATTTAGATATAGCTCCTATATGTATTTTCATCCGATTTAAGTTAGTTGGTGCACCAACGACCCTATATATCTTTCGATTTGCACGAATTTTGGTATAGGGTACTGAATTACGTCTAGAATGATGTTACTAAACTTCGTGAAAAGATCCATAGCTAGGCCGATTGGCACATCGTACTGATGTTATATAAATTAGTCTCTGGCAAGTTTCCCTGAAATCGATTCAGATATAGATTTATAACAAAACGCGTCGTCTGTTAGGATACATATGTAAAATATACCCAAAGTGGTGAAGGGTATCATATAGTCGGCCCAGTCCGACTTTACTGCTTTCCTTAATGGTTTCCCTTGGCTTTGACCAAGACCCCACCTTATTTTTTATGTGTAAATATTGCCATGAATCAATATTTTTCCGTTTGCCTTCTGTAGGGATTATGGGCCATGATTTATTTACATTGATTCCGTAGAGGTCAGTCGCAGCTATGTGATTGACTGATAATGATGCACTAAGAATGCTAGCAAGATCTGTGGCATTGCCACAGAGTTAATCTCTGATGTCCTTTGCAATAAAGACGGTCATTGAGAAATATATTCACATACATGTGAACATATATTTATTGTTGTCTTACGGGAAAAACAATTTACGAAGTACACATTGGCGTATATTAAATAAAAATATTTTTAAATCACTATCCAAGGGCGTATATTTGTTTAAGTTACAGTTATTTTCCTGGATTTTAAGCCACTAACCATAATCTCAGTAGTAGATTTTTTTTAATATTTTTTAAAGCAACAGCAGCCATAGCCATAGATTTTTTAAAAATATTTTGAAGTCACTAACAATATGCGTAGGTTTTTATAATATATATTTTTAAAGTGTCAGCCTTAGTCCTGGATTTTTTTGAAAACATAGAATAAATTTGCTGAGCTGGATTTAAAAAAAAAAAATTTAAACCAATAGCCACTATCATGAAATTTATTAAGATTTTTTTTTGAAAAAATATAAACGAAATGTACATAAGCGTATATTTTTTAAAAATAATTTTGAACGTAGTGCCCATTATCGTCGATTTTTTTAAATATATTGCAAAATAGTAGGCATCGGCGTTGATGTTTTTAAAACCATGATTATATATTTTTATACCCTACACAACTATGTTGTCAGGGTATTATAGCTTTGTGCAGCCCCAAGAGTTTGTAACGCCGCGAAATATTGGTCCTAGACCCACCTTGACGTATACCGATCGTCATATCTCGACTAGCTGAGTCGATCTAGACATGTCTGTTTGTCCATTATAATTTGTAAACACAATACAGTCCACAGTTAAGGACCCATCTTCACGAAATTTTGCATGTAGGATGGGCCCGGCCCATTGAAGACCCCTATTGTTTTTGTTAAAGATCGGTTAATAGTTAGGGGATGAAATTGGCCAAATACTTTATTTTTGTCGTGTTTTCTAGTCGCTCCAGAAGCCGCAATTATGGCCCAAACATCACGAATTTTTACATGGAGAAGGAGATGGGTCCAAAGAATAAGCATGCCGGTTTTGGTAAAGATTGTGTGAAAAATTACAAAATTTGTATACTATGGCGTATATATTTACTCCTGAAGGACATATACCCGATTAGTTGATAGTATATCCAAGAGGGGTGGTTGGCCTTTAAATTGATACATATTTGCAGGAATTTACGTACCGAGATATTATTTAGTAACCCATTACCACAATAGAGGGCGGAAATATAGCGATGATCGCTTTGAAATTTTCCATGAGGTTCCAGTTATGGTCAAGGACAACGCCTATAATTTTTGTTTTGTTTTTCAAGTCGATCTATAGGCCACAATTATAAGCCGAACATCACAACACAACCAGGGATGGTCCGTGTGACGAATTTTTAGGTTTTCGACTGTCAAAAAGGTGTAAACATCGAAAACGTCATATACCTGTATAAAATGTAATAAATGTAGTAAACGTCATTTATTCCCATATTATCACCATATACAGTTCTTTTCAAGAATCAATTATATTTTTTTACATATTTCTGACTATTTCTTACTAGTCCTGAGAAAAATTTTTAAAAATTTTTAAGAAAAACATAATATTTTTTTTTTTTTGATGTTCAGAAAAGAATATTTAATTTCCATATTGGCTAATGGAAATAACCCTTTTGTCAAAAACCTAGTGGTTTTGGGTGGTTTCCGACGTTTCTGACGTATGTATTATACGTCGGCAATGTATGTCATTTACGTCACTGTTTCTGACGGGCCTTCTCTGAACACAACTCACGGTGAAGGGAATCTGGACAAGTAATTACAAGGGCTGTACTGAATATTGGTAATATTTGGAAAATATGTCAGTATAAGGAAAAGGTGCTGTTGACCTGTAATCGGGCAAGCGGGTGCAAATATCACGAAATATTGCCCAGGTTCGGAATAAATACCAGCAGAATGTTAGAGTTCCGTGGTAGTTGTGTAGTAGGGTATCGTATGGTCGGCCCCGTAAAAAGTAATATGGTTGATACAACAACTATATCATGAAATTTTGTAGGATTTTTTTGGAAATCATATTGAAAACTCTGAACATAGGCGAATATTTTTTACGAATAATTTTTAACGTATTACCCATTCTCGTCAATCTTTATAAAATATCATTCAAAGTAGTAGCCATTGGCGATGTTGTTTTTAAATGTTTAATAAATTTTTTAATCAGCTTTGGTCGTAGTAGATTTTGAGATCTTCTCTACTCAGAGGAGTAAATTTCACATATAAAAATTCACAAAATATAGAAAATATAGAAAATATCTAGAATTTGTTCTACGTGTACATAGAAGACATCTACTCCCAGTGAGTAGAGGTCTTCTATTTATAGGATGATATAGGACCTACTTCAGAGGGACCTACTTCATTCATATTGCGAATAAAGTAACGAACATATCTCTTATCATTTTTTTCTTATAATTTTTGTCAGCCTTTGAGCCCATGACCTAGAGTCTACATGGTGCAATTCTGACCCTGAGAAAAAAATCTGAAATCACACACAAAAATATTTTGAAAGTCTACTCTAGATAAGGTGGGCTCATCAACGACACGTGCATACGGCTATTAATCTAATTACCATCCCTCCTCTGTTCTTTTTTAGCATATCTCGCCAAGGACATTTGAAAAAAATTAAAACGTAGTTCCGAATTTTTATTATGTTTATTATTTATTATGATTAAATGCTTTTTTTTGTTTTGCAAAATAACATAACATATCACGATATGAAATCTCTCACGTTTTGGGACAGCTTGCTTCCTCTCTTATCATTTGAAGTGTTGTATTTTGAATTTCATTTGTTATTAATAAAATGAACTGGCAAAAAATATAACAACAATTTTAGCAGATGTTATCACAAAAAGAGGTTTTTTCCAGTTATTTTATTTTTTGTTATTTTTTTAATGACAAATTTTTTAACTAACAAATTTTTAAAAGATATGTAAATATTCACTAAAAGAGTATTAAATATGAGGGGAGGGATGACAATTTCAAAGCAAACAAAAATATTAAAAAATCTAATCTACGTTTTTGGTTAGTGTCTTAAAAAAAATATTTTTAAGGGGCGGTAAGAGGGCTTCTTAAACTTTAAACATTTTTTTTCAAACAGCGGTTTTGTGAATGGCGGGCACTATAACTCAAAAACTAATAATCCGATCGATTGCAAATTTTGGGACGTTTCTCTGCGAGTGTATAGCTATCGTTTCTCTGCGAGTGTATAGCTAAATCCAATCGGTCAAGATCTTCCTTATTTTTTAACTTTGTTTGTGATAAAAAATAAGCGATTTTTCAAAAATATTTTTTTAACGGTCCTCTGTTCTCTATAATTTCAATTGGCCTTTGCAAAAAAAATTACAACAAATAAAAGACAATTTCTATAAAGTCTGTACATTTATCTCCTAAGCATTGCTGTTGTGTGTCGAGGGTTTTCCCAGTTTTAAAAGAAAAAATAAATGTCTTTATAAAATTGTCTACAAGCTGCATCATTTTATTATTTATTTCTTTTTTTCTTTATGACCCCAACGAATGTGACAATTAATTAATTGTCGTCGACAACAACAAGCAGGCACCCACAATATTGTGGGTATACTTTTTATTTATTATTATTTTTTGTTTGCTCCATTTGATTTCTTTTACTTTTTATTTATTATAAATATTAAAATTTTTATCATCATTTGTATATATATATATATATATATTTTTTTTTTGCAACTAGCAAACAATTTTCTGATTTATTGTTCTCGATTTGCCAGGCAGTAATGTGAAATAATCGCTTTTTATTCTATTGTTATGTTTTGTCACAATAAATATATACATTTTTATATATAGTCAAGGCGATTTGACTTGATGTATATATACACTTTTTACAAAATAATTATATTTTTCTTTCTTTCTCTTCATCAAAAAACAATACTTCCGTATTTTATACATTTGTGACTCATATTGGAAGAAAGAAAATAAAACAGTTGATAAAATTATGAAAATAAAAATAATTATGATTTCATTGTGATTTATAAAAAACAAAAAAAAAAAACAAATAAATATTTAATTGAATATTATCGGGGATTCAAGAGGGTCTCTCATACAACAAAAAACGACGTCAGGTTTTAAAAGTGATAATGATAGGTGGAAAAAATAATAAATATTTATCATTTCTAAATCAAATTATGATTGATAATCCAGGAAAATTTTGTGATTTGATTTGTAAACAAAAAAAGTATTTATTATAAAATTAGATGTAGGCAAAGTAAATAAACTATTTTTTTAATATTATTATTTTCGATTTCAATATTTTTATGTTCTGAGCTTACTTACTTAGCTGGCTTGTGGCAGAACTTCCACAAGCCGAGCTTAGAAAAGATTTCCAGAAAAGATTAAAGCGCTCCGAGAGGTCCTTTCCGACTTAAACTGCTGATCTTGTGCCAGTTAAAGTTATCCTGCATAGCCGAATTAATTTTGCACGAATACCAAACGCAGACATGGCTTTATACACCTCTGAACGGCACTTTATATACGATGGGAAGGAGACTTATTCCTTTATAGTTGGCACATATCGTCTTGTCTCCTTTTTTGTGCACGGGACACAGGATGTTGAGGTTCCAATCATTGGGCATTCATTCTTCTAGCCAAATTGTACTAATCAACTGGTGCATGCTCCCTACCAGCATCTTGAATAGTTCGGCTTGTAACCCATCGGCACCTGCTGCTTTATTATTCTTCAGCTGATTGATTGCTATCCTGACTTCATCTTGGCTAGGGTGGTATACACTCTATACCGTCATCTATCATTGGTTCTGGGGTAACCTCTTCACCGCTACTATTTGATACCAGAAGTTTTTCAAAATGCTCCTTCCAGATCCTCAGTACGCTGTCTGTATCTGTCACCAGGTTTCTTTCTTCATCTCTACAGGAGGATGTGCCTGCACCAAAGCCCGTTTTACCCGTTGGTAGAATTTTCGGACTTCATTCTGACTTCTGTACATATCGATTTGCTCGCGCTCATGTTTTTCTTGATGTATCTTCTTTTTTCTGAAAATACGTTTCTCCCCTCTCTTTTTCTCACGATTGTTCTCCATCGCATTACGTGTTACTACTGATCGCAAGGTTGCCCTATACGCTGCGTCCTACTACGGATTTCTTGATGGTGGCCTTTGGTACCCCAGTGTTGCTTTTGCAGCAGTTTGTAGGGAGTGGGCAATTCTCTGCCATTGTTCTTCTATATTATTATCGGGACAAGGGGAGCTTTCGTCAAGCAGTTGGGTAAGTTGAGCGGAGTAGGATTCTTCTATCTGTTGTGTTTGCAGCTTTTCGACGTCGAGTTTCCGAGTTGCGTTAGATCGCACCTTTCCTGCAGCATTAAGACGAGTGCGAACCTTGGCTGCCACAAGGTAATGGTCCGAATCGATATTCGCTCCCGGATCAATCGGACATTTAAAACACTGGATGAATGCCTTCCGTCTATCACAACATGATCCATATAACTTCTCGTTGTTCGATCGGGAGAAATCCAAGTGGTCTTGTGTTTATCGCGTTGCTTGAATCTGGTGCTGGTAACTACCATGTTTTTTGCTGCCGCGAAGTCAATAAACCTCATTCCGTTGACTGATGTTTCTTCATGGAGGCTGAATTTCCCGACGGTGCGGCCAAAGATACTTTCGCTTCCGATTTTGGCATTAAAATCTCCTAGCAAAAAGTTAATGTCATGGCCAGGGCAGCGATCATCTGCTGTTTTAGGCGCTCCTAAAATTTGTCTTTGGTCTGTTCATGTTTATCTTCGGTCGGAGATTGGGCGCAAATGAGACTGATGTAGAAAAACTTCGCTTTTATACGGATTATAGCAATTCGCTCATCTATTGGAGTAAATCTGGAGACGAGGTCTTTTATTCTCCTGTTCATCATAAATCCGCAGCCAAATTCATGTCTCGTTTCATGGCAGCTTTAATACAGGGCATAATCATCGGATTTACTTACGCCAGTCCCTTTCCATCGTATTTCCTGTAAGGCAATAATATCGGCTTTGTACTTCTTGAGTACATCCGCCAAAGCGAACACTGCTCCTGTTCTGTACAACGTGCGCACATTCCATGTACAGATTCGCAGATCATGGTCCTTTATACGTTTGCGGGGGACGTCAACATTAGGGGGGTTTGGTTTTCCTTTTTTTTTTTTTTTTTGTTTTTTCATAGTAGGTTGGGTTTTCCGAGAGTGGGCAACTAATCCGATGCCTCGACCCATTTTTTATAGTTCTTATGAGTGAACTCGCGGCAAATATTAGCTCACTATTTCATCGGGTGATGAAAATAGCTTACCAGGTGGCACAGCGGGGAGGTCAGTGTCCACAATTATGATGAAAGAGGGACCAAGATAAGCCTGGGCTTCGCCATGTTAACCCCAATCAGAGCCGTTGCTTGGTATCTATCATCCCCTACGCCACCCTATGTTCTGAGCTTGTTTTAGGTTTTTTTTTAAATATCATCTAGGTCTGAGAAAAATACACTAAGCAGAATGGGAATATTTTTTCAATTATTTAATACATTATTTCGATTCTAAAATTTTCAATTATTTTAGCAAATGTATATCTATTTTTTTAATTTAGTAACACCTGAACCAAATCAAAAAATTAAATGGAAATGTATAGAAAAAATTCAAATTGCTTTGATTCGAAAAATATGTCCTACGAAAATAATTTTTCAATATTTCTCTTTTATTAACTATTATCGTCACACTCTTCCCATAAATAGTAAAATCTTTATGACGTCTGTCCGGACCACAGCATCATTAATTACAAATCTCAACTAAATCTCTAAGCTGTAATCAATGGAGAGAAAAACCGGCAACTAAAAACACCTCCATGATCTAGTGATTCGAATTTTTATTCTCTTCATATTATCGTCAGCGTAAAATATGTAAAATATTTTTATATGACGTCAATTTTGTAATTTGCAATATAACAAACATAAATTATCACATCAACTCACTCTCCGGCCCCTCCCCACTTTCGTCAAATGACCATGCAATTCAATTAGCCTTTGAATACAAGATATATTGGCCTTTAAATAAAAAATGCTTTAATTAAAAATGCATAAAACTTGCAAAGCGATGATGGCGACGATGACGACGGCGTTATTAAATTGCGTATTTTTCTTTAAGCGATTATAACGTCACTTGAAAAAATGTGATCACGCCAACGCCTCTATCATAACGATGTTGGAGATTACCAGTACCGGTTAGCATTTATAACTCCTCCTCAAATGATAGCAAGCATTTAAAAATGTTAATTGTTGATAAACAATATTTAGAAAACAATAAAATTGGTTATGACTTAAAAAAATATTTTAAAAAATCCACGCCTTGGTTATGATATAAAAAAATATATTTGAACCAGTAAGGACTGGGCCGACTATATGATACCCTTCACCATTTTGGGTATATTGTGCATATGTATCCTTACAATTACATGGCAATGCATCTGCACCAATTTCAATAAAACGCAATAAACATTGGTAGTTTTTGTAATATCGGACGAATATATATGTATATGTGGGAGCTAAATCGAAATCTGGATCGATTTTTCCGAAACTTATCACACATGATTCTAAGCTCAATTCAGTACGCTATGCCAAATTTCGTGCAAATCGAATAATATTTAGGGACTTTGGTGCACCATTTACATAAAATCGGACGAAAATATATATGGGAGCTATATCTAATATCTGAACAGATTTTCACGAAACTTAGCACACATCATTCTAGACCTAATTCATTACGCTATACCAAATTTCGTGCAAATCGAATGATATATGGGGACTTTGGTGCACCATTTACATAAACTCGGACCAAACTATATATGGGAGCTATATCTAAATCTGAACCGATTTTCACCAAACTTAGCACACATCATTGTAGACCTAATTTATTACGCTGTACCAAATTTCGTGCAAATTGAAATATATTAAGGGACTTTGGTACACCATTTGCATAAAATCGGACGAAACTATATACGGGAACTATATCTAAATCTGAACCGATTTTCACGAAACTTAGCACACATTATTCTAGACCTAATTCATTACGCTGTACCAAATTTCGTGCAAATCGAAAGATATTAAGGGACTTTGGTACACCATTTGCATAAAATCGGACGAAACTATATACGGGAACTATATCTAAATCTGAACCAATTTTCACGAAACTTAGCACACATCATTCTAGACCTAATTCATTACGCTGTGCCAAATTTCGTGAAAATCGAAAAATATATAGGGAATTTGAAACACCATCTACCTTAAATCGGACGAAACTATATATGGGAGCTATATCTAAATCTGAACCGATTTTTATGAGACTTAGCACACATTATTCTAGACCTAATTCATTACGCTGTACCAAATTTCGTGCAAATCGAAAGATATTAAGGGGCTTTGGAACACCATCTACCTTAAATCGGACGAAAATATATATGGGAGCTATATCTAAATCTGAACCGATTTTCACGAAACTTAGCACGCATCATTCTAGACCTAATTCATTACGCTGTGACAAAAATTCGTGCAAATCGAATGGTATTAAAAGACTTTTGTACACCATTTACCTTAAATCGGACGAAAATATGCATGGGAGCTATATCTAAATCTGAACCGATTTTTCCCAATAGGGTTCGTCCTTGGGCCAAATAAGTGACTTGTGCCAAATTTCATCCAATTCGGACAATAAATGCGACCTGCACTTTGTTTACAATTTAACATGGACAGACGCACGGACGGACATGCATAAATCGACTCAGCAAGAGATTCTATGCATATTCTCAAAAGGAACCATGAGTCTATCTCGATTCCTTTTGCGTGTTACAAAAATATACACGAAGACATAATACCCTGTGGTGAAAGGTATAAAAATCCACGTCTTTGTGTAGACCCTTAAAAAGGTATTTAAAACCAGTGAGCGGAGCAATATAGTCGGACGGGCCGACCATATGATACCCTACACAACTTCCATGAAAATCTAACTTTCTACGGTTCTATAATCTGAGATTGGGCGATATTACGCGATATTTGCACATTTTTGACTGGCTAGGTCAGAAAATGTTACTAATAATCAGTACAGCCCCTCTAATTACTTGTCCAGATTCCCATCACCGTAGGTTGTGTTGTGATGTTCGGCTTTCGACTCGAAAGGTACAAATAATTAAGTCTTCGGTCCACTTCATCCGAAAAATTATTATCTGATCATCACCTAACATTTTAGGCGTTGTCCTTGACCATAACTGGAACCTTTCAAAGCGACCAGGCTATATATCCGCCCTAAAGTGTGGTAATACGTTACTAAATAATATATGAATACGTAAGCACCTGTAAATATTTAAGTGTAACTTCCGCATCCGAGTATCTACGACAATACGATTGGTATCAATTTAAAGATCAACCACTCCTCTTGGATATACTATCAACTTCTCGGATCTATGTCCTTCAGGAGTAAATATGTACGCCATAGACTACAAATTTTGTAATTTTTCACACAAAAATTAGGGTCCACCCGCTAAATATTGACCGATCTTTATAAAAAAAACAGTCATGCCTATTCTTTGGCCCGACGCCTATCTCCATGTGAAAATTCGCGAAGTTCGGGCCATAATTGCGGCCTCTGGAGCGACCAGAAAATTGGACAAAAATAAAGTTTTTTGTCCATTTCATCCCCTAAATATTAACCGATCTTTATCAAAAACAATAGGGGTCTTCATTGGCCAGAACCCATCCTACATGCAAAATTTCGTGAAGATTGGTCCATAACTGTGACCTGTATCGTGTTTACAAATTATAATGGACAGACGGACGGACGGACACACATGTCTAGATCGACTCAGCTAGTCGAGATATGACGATCGGTATACTTAAAGGTGAGTCTAGGACCAATATTTCGCGGCGTTACAAACTTTTGGGGCTGCACAAAGCTATAATACCCTGACAACATAGCTGTGTAGGGTATAAAAAGCCACGTCATGTCTTGAAATATATAGGGTATAAAAAGCCACGTCATGTCTTGAAAAATATATAAAAAAAATCCACGCCATGACTTCAAAAATATTTTAAAAAATTTACGCCATGACTTGAAAAATATTTTAAAAAATGCCACGTCATGACTTGAAAAATATTTAAAAAAAATCCACGCCTTTGTGTAGACCTATAAAAATATTTCTAAAACAATCCCACCTTGGTAATGACTTCAAAAATAATTCCCAAAAAACGTCACCTTTTGTTAGTCACTAACAAAAATTTTCAGCCGATTCCCCCTTACAAAGTCCACATGTGTTTATATAATATATTTTTTGCACTAAATTCTTATCTCCCCTTTCCCTTCTTAAAAATAATATTCAGATTTAATAACGTCATTTAGGTATTGCTCTATGTCTATATTTATAACATGCAGAGCATTATTCTGACACACCCCATAAAAAATATTTTGTTTTTTTTTTTGCCCAATTAAAGTTATTTTGAAACTTTTGAGTGTAGTGTTCGCAAATATTGTTTTATTTCGGTCATTATCAAAATGGGAAATCAATCATGCGATCTTTTTTTTTCTAATACTCCACAGTAGTTTAGTGCCTTGCTCAACAATACAATCAACGAGACAATTATTATTATCGGCAAAGTTCAAAACGTTTCTTTGTACCGTACTCTTTGATTATCTTGAGGCGAAACAGAACAACAGCAACAACAACACAAATATTGACGTCAAACTCTATGATCTGACAATCGGTGTTTTGTGTTGTTCTCTCTGGCAAAAGTAATGTTAACGGCATTCTGTTTCCAGGGAAAGTGGCAAATGTCAACATGTTACTAACAATTTATGGATGACAAAAGGGACTAAGGAAATTTTTTTGAATAATAAAAAAAAATTTCCCGTAGACTTTAAGATTAGGAGGAGAACTAAATTATATTCGATCATAACTAGTTCTTAGTACTAGTGGTGACTAGTGGCGTTAATGACTTAATCAATATTTTTCTATTCATTATCTATTATTATTATTATTTTTATAACAAAATCATGATAGGGCAAAATACAAAGATTTATAAACAAACGTCAATGTTTGAAGTCATTTGTTGAATTTATTGTTTTTGTTGTTATTTTTTTCTGCAGATATTGCAAAATTAGTAACAAAAACAATCAAGTCTCTTGTTTATTTTTTTTCACACAATAGACAATAGTTATTTTTGTAAGCATGATGTCATAATCTAAATACAATTTCATTTCTTAATTATGTTTTGAAGCATTAACAATTGAGGTACTTGAGTACCACTATAGAATGGTTTGTAAAAATAATGAAGTGGGAGAAATTTTTGAAAAACGAAACGCAAAATAAAAAATATTTCGAGAAAAAAATGTTCTAGAAAAAAAAATATTTTAAACAAATCCGCGCCTCTAATGGTTGATGAAAAAATATTTTTTCAAACCAGTAAGGAAAGATCAAAAGTCGGACGGGGCCGACTATATGATACCCTTCACCATTTTGGGTACATACAAGAGATGTTAATATCCACAATATCCTGTAGATAGAATCTTTGGAGGACCATTGAGATGGAATCGGGCGAAATTAAATGTGCTATCTATATAGATATTTGAATCAATTGAAAAAAACCCCATACACATACCATTCTGAAATCAATGAAAAATTCTATGTCAAACGGGCAGACATGGATTCTTTGGTGTACCGTTTGTATGAAATCGAGTAAAATTATGTATGGGAGCTATATATAAACACATGGACCTAATTGAGCAGCATACATTATTCGTTTTTTGTTATCACCTATATATTCAATTTAATACCCTCTCCCAAATTGCGTGTAAATCAAACAAACATAGGCCCTTCGGTGCACCAGTTATAAAAAATCGAACGAAAATATATATAAGACCCTATATAAAAATCTGAACCGATTTCAACAAACCTTATCATTTCTCAATAGCATTCGCTATGCAAAATTTTCCTCAATCGGACACATATTGGGAGTTTGATGCATCATTCACATAAAATCAGACGAAACTATATATGGGAGCTATATGTAAATCTGAACCGATTTTCTCGAAACTTGACACACGTCATTCTAGACTTAATTCAGTACGCTAAGCCAAATTTCGTGCAAATAGAAATATATATAGGGACTTTGGTGCACCATTTACATAAAATCAGACGAGACTTTATACGGGAAACTTAACACACATCATCCTCGACCTAATTTATTACGCTGTGCAAAATTTCGTGCAAATCGAAAGATATATAGGGACCTTGGTGCACCATTTACTTAAAATCGGACGAAACTATATACGGGAGCTATATCTAAATCAGAACCGATTTTCACGAAACTTAACACACATCATTTTCGACCTAATTTATTACGCTGTGTCAAATTTCGTGCAATTCGAAAGATATATAGGGACTTTGGTGCACCATTTACATAAAATCGGACGAAACTATATATGGGAGCTATATCTAAATATGAACCGATTTTTACGAAATTTAACACACATCATTCTCGACCTAATTTATTACACTGTGCCAAATTTCGTGCAATTCGAAAGATATATAGGGACTTTGGTGCACCAGTTACATTAAATTGGACGAAAATATATATGGGAGCTATATCTAAATCTGAACCGATTTTAACAAAACTTCGCAGACATCATTCTGGATCTAATTCTGTATTCTGTGCAAAATTTCGTGCAAATCGAAAGAAATATAGGGTCTTTGGTGCACCATTTACCTTAAATCGGACGAAACTATATAGGGGAGCTATATCTAAATCTGAACCGATTTTCTCGAAACTGGGCATACGTCTTTTTAGACCTAATTCATTACTCTGTGCCAAATTTCGTGCAATTCGAAGGATATATAAAGAACTTTGGTGCACCATTTACATAAAATCGGAGATAATTATGTATGGGAGCTATATGTAAATCTGAACCGATTTTCTCGAAACTGGGCATACGTCTTTCCAGACCTAATTCATTATGCTGTGCCAAATTTCGTGCAAATCGAAAGATACATAGGGACTTTGGTGTCCCATTTACCTTGAATCGGACGAAACTATATATGCTAGCTATATCTAAATCTGAACCGATTTTCTCCAATTTCAATAGGGTTCGTTCCTGGGCCAAATAAGTGACATGTGCCAAATTTCATCCAAATCGGATCATAAATGCGACCTGTACTTTGTTCACAAAAATACATGGACGTACGGACAGGCAAAGGAAGTGACGGAAGGACGGACAGACAGATGGACATGCATAAATCGAATCAGAAAGTGATTCTATGTATACTCTCAAAAGCAACCATGTGTCTATCTCGATTCCTTTTGCCTGTTACAAACATATGCACAAAGACATAATACCCTCTACCACAGTGCGGTGAAGGGTATAAAAATCCACGCCTTTTGTTAGTCCCTTATTTTTTTTAATTCACGCCTTTGGTAACTGCTTTAAAATATGTTTCCACTACTGTCAAGATAATTACAAAATTACTAAATTTGGTAAAGCTATTCGAAGCCCCTTTTATTTATTGATGGGTGGGGTATTATTATTATTATTTTGTTTTTTTTGAAATGCAACTCAGGTTTCCATTTTGTTGACATTTATTAATTCTTTTGACTTTGATTATATAATTAATTAGACATTTTAAATTCGAAAATGTGTGCCACACGTGGAATAAATTACAACAAAAAAATTTTGTTGGTCTTTTGTTTTTGACCATGTCAACTTCTCGTTGTGTTATCAGTGATGGGCACCCCACCATAATTTTTTGACTAATGCCATTAGCTGTGGTGGGTGTTGTTTTCCGATTAGATGATAGATTTTTATTTAGGCTACTGTTTTTTGGACATGTTTAAAAACAAATATTATTATCTGTTCTAATTTATTTGTAAAAAAGTTGACAAGTGTTTTTTTCTTTTTTTTTTTTACTTATCTCTTAAGATGAGAAATATGACTGGGGGAGAGAGAGAGATAATGCCATTATTTATTCTTACATATCTTATCTAATCTGAAGTTGCATTTTAAACTAGTTTAAATTGTGTTGCAATAGTTTTTTAGATTTTATTTTCAAATAAAATTTATTTTATTTTTTATTGTGGAATAATAAATTAGACTTCTTCAGGGCCAAGTATACTCATTATAAACAAATCTATACTAATAAAAGAGTAAAGTGATCTATTACGAATTTCCAAAAAACCCAGCCTTATCTGACACCTTTGGACCAAGAGTTACCCTCACCTAAAATTTCAAGATTCTACCTTCAGCCGTTTATTCTGGACGTTGATAGAAAAAATTTTGAAATTTTAGGTGAGGGTCACTCTTGGTCCGAAGGTGTCAGATAAGGTTGGGTTTTTAGAAATTCGTACTAGAACGGTACGAAAAGTACTAAAAGTGCTAAATGTGATACCATTTGTATTTGGCGAACCACTAGAGCTAGAACTCTGAAATTTGGATTAAGGGTCACTGATGGAGTGCATAATAGACGTAGCAAAGAAAGTTCGAACTCTATAAGTATCCGAAAAGTACTGAAATGTACTAAATTTAGTACAATATCGTAGCATATGAATGGATTGAGCTAAAAACTTGAAATTTGTTATGCAAATTAAAGTTGAGAAGTAGGGTCGATATGAGGAGAGTTTGGAAAGCGTGTACTCATGTGTACAAAAAGTACTATATGGTACGATATTTGGTACAAATTTAATCTATACTAAAAAAAAGAATAAAGTGATTGACTGACTGACTTATTTAACGATTCATCAATGCCCAGACGAAACGGCTAAAGCTAGAATCTTGAAATTTTAGGTGAGTGTCACTCTTGGTCCATATGTGACAGATAAGGCTGGGTTTTTGGAAATTCGTACTAGAATGGTACGAAAAGTACTAAAATGTACTAAATATGGTATCATTTATATTTGGCGAACCAGTAGAGCTAGAACTCTGAAATTTGGATGAAGTGTAGAATAGATGTAGCAAAGGGCTTTTTGCAAATTCGAACTATAAGTATCCGAAAAGTACTGACATGTACCAAATTTGGTACAATTTCATAGCGTGTGAATGGATAGAGCTAAAAACTTGAAATGTGGAATGCGAATTAGGGTTGAGATGTAGAGTCTATTTAAGGAGATGGTTTTGAAAGCGTGTACTCATGTGGGCAAAAAGTACTATATGGTACGATATTTGGTACAAATTTCATTTGGAGATACAAATCGAGCTGGAATCCTGAAATTTTAAATTAACATTACCATTTCAGTGTAGGATTGAGATATATACGCAGTTTTCGATAATTTTTACTTTGGTGTACGAAAAGTACTAAATCGTACTATAATTGGTACAATTTGGATTTGAGTGAACCGATAGAGCTCGAACAATGAAGTTTGGAGTTAGGATCATTGTAGGGATGTAGGATTAGGGTCAGGATTCAGTTTAACAAATTAATACTTATGGGTACACAATGGTACTAAATTTGGTACAATTTGAATTTTTCGGTGAATCAATATAGCTTGAATCATGGAAATTGGAGTCCGGATCACTGTGGAGGTGTAAGATAGAAATATGTAGGCAGTTTCAGAAATTCGTACTAATGTGTACTAAATTTGGTACAATTCAAATTGTGGGTGAACCAACTACTGTATATTAAATTTGGTACAATTTGAATTGTGGGGAACTGATAGTGTTGGAATCCTAAAACTTGGATTTAGGATCACTGTGGGGGTATCTGTTTGGGTTATGTAGGAAGTTTTGGCAATTGGTACAACTATGTACTAAATTTGGTACAATTTGAATTGCGAGTTGGAATCCTGAAACATGGAGTGTAGGTTTGGGTAGGGAGGAGGTTTTGGAAATAAGTACTAAATTTGGTACACTTTGAATAGTGAGTCAACCGATAAAGTTGGAATCTTGAAATTTGGATTTAGGATGACTGTGGAGGTGTAGGATTGGGGTATGTAGGAAGTTTTGGAAATTCCTACTACTGTGTACTAAAGTTGGTACAATTTGAATTGCGAGTGAAACTTGAATTTAGGATCACTGTGGGACTGTAGGTTTGGGGTAGGAAGGAGGTTATGGAAATAAGTACTACTGTGTACTAAATTTGGTACAATTTGAATTGTTGGTGAACCGATAGTGTTGGAATCCTGATACTTGGATTTAGGATCACTGTGGGAGTGTAGGTTTGAGGTAGGAAGGAGGTTTTGAAAATTGGTACTACTGTGTACTAAATTTGGTACAATTTGGATTGTGGGTGAACCGATAGAGTTAGAATCCTGAATCTAGGATTTAGGATCACTGTGGGGGTGTAGGATTGGGGTATATAGGTTGTTTGGAAAATTCGTACTACTGTGTATTAAATTTGGTACAATTTAAATTGAGGGTTAATTAAAATAGAGTTGAAACTCTGAAATTTGAATTTGGAATCATTTTCGGGGTGTTGGATCGGGGTATGCATGCAGTTTTTTTGGATGGTTGAAGAGGGTACTTATGGAAATTATGTGTGCTAAATGGAAAATTTGGATTTGGCTGAACCTTTAGAGCTCGAGTCATTAAATTTGGTACTAAATGGTACTAAAATTTAATTTATGGTCGATATTAATGTGTGGATTGTTTTTTCTGACATATACAGTTTGCTGTGAAAATAATATGTTAATACATGTTTAAATATTTTCTACATTCGCTAACGAAGTTGTGGGCATATGCTAGTTAAAAATATTTTTAAAATATCCCCGCCTTGTGTGGCCCCTTAAAAAATATTTTTAAAAAATCCAAATTTGAATATTTTTTTATTTTACTTTTTTTATTTTTATATACTTATAAATTAAACTAATAATTATTTTTTCTCTCTTTTTCATTACAGGTAAGCCTTCTAATTTTTAAAGCAATTAACAAAATTTTAAGGTTTGTAAAAATTATACAGACAATTTTCTCCTCCCCACTCTCTCAAATTGCAGAATTTGTGCATTTTGTTTGTTAGGCGCCAAATTAAAAAAAAAATAAAATCATGTCTACCAAAAATAGTCTCCTTGATTGACAACCATAATTAACAAGGCATTAACAGAATGATGAATAAGAATTTTTTTTAAATTTATTTTGGCAACAACATGAACATCACATCTTTGAAAATAAATCTTCTAGAAAACGAACTCATCATAAATTATTAGCTGTTATGTTTATTTTGTAAAAACCACAAAAAATGAGAAATAAAAAAAGAAACACCGAGCTAGCCAAGGGAAATACATAAAGACCGCAGAACAACCAAGTAAAATATGCGGAAGTTCTGACGGATTTTTGCTCATGAAAAATTATGTTTTAAATAATACACAATTATTTTTCATAATTTATGAAGAGCAGAACTCACATTTTTTTGTCAGAAAAAAAATTAAAAAACTTGTAGGAGAAATTTTATTTTGTAAACAAAAAGAAAACATGCATATCTTAGGCAAAGTGGCGCCCAACTGTTGTAACCTACCCCAGCTGCGTTTATCTCCAGCAGACAAAAAACAAAGCATTGCCTCAAGAGGAGGAGGCTGATGACTGTTTAATTTTGGGCAACCTTGAAAACATACACGTGTCACCAACCAGTTGTTGGTTGGAGACCATTACCACCTCCTCTACTTCCCTCGGAAGGCAAATGGCTGCTAGAATTTTTTTTCTGAACTAGTTTTAATCTGCCTCCAAATTTTGTTGTTCATTTTTTTATATCGAAAATAAATTTAAAATTTTGTTTTTGATTAATTTATAACCGGTTTTTTTGTTTATCAGCCCCATCCATCGGTATCAGCCACGAAGAGGCAGCATCATCAAATTTTTTTATTTTTAATATCGAAGCTCCTTCGAGCAAATGTAAACAAATTGTAAATTCAAAATTTGTATATCGAATTATTTTTGTTGTTGTTGCTTTTTTGTTATTCTAAGGGAAACTTGTTTTTTATTTTGATATTCTGTCTCGTCTCTGTTTTTTTTACGATTTTGTTTTTCTACAAATTTTTTTTATAAATAATGATGTGATGGTAACACATAAATTAAGAAGAAGAAAAACAACATAAGTTGAATTTGCATAAAATTCGAATAAATTCTGCTCAATAACTCACACCTCAAATGGGTCTAGATAAATCGCAAAACAAACAGAACAATATTTAATTTTGTTAAATAAAAAAAGGTCTAAAAAAATATTTTATAAAAAATCCACGCCTTGTGTTGAGCCTTTAAAAATTATTTTTAAAAAATCCACGCCTTGTGTTGAGCCTTTAAAAATTATTTTTAAAAAATCCACGCCTTGTGTTGAGCCTTTAAAAATTATTTTTAAAAAATCCACGCCTTGTGTTGAGCCTTTAAAAATTATTTTTTAAAAATCCACGCCTTGTGTTGAACCTTCAAAAAATATTTTTTAAAAAATCCACGCCTTGTGTTGAACCTTCAAAAAATATTTTTTAAAAAACCACGCCTTGTGTTGAGCCTTTAAAAATTATTTTTTAAAAAATCCACGCCTTGAGTTGAACCTTCAAAAAATATTTTTTAAAAAGTCCACGCCTTGTGTCCAGTCTTTAAAAAATATTTTTATAAAATCCACGCTTTGTGTTGAGCCTTTAAAAATTATTTTTATAAAATCCACGCTTTGTGTTGAGCCTTTAAATATAATTTTTATAAAATCCACGCCTTGTGTTGAGCCTTTAAAAATTATTTTTTAAAAAATCCATGCCTTGTGTTGAGCCTTTAAAAATTATTTTTTAAAAAATCCACGTCTTTAAACCACGCCTTTGTTACTTACCTACTTACTTAACTGGCTTGTGGCAGAACTTTCTTTCCATAAGCCGAGCTTAGAAAAGATTTCCAGACGCATCGGTCTTTTGCGCAGTTTTTCCAATTTGAAAGATCATATTCGGCAATGTTGTCCTCCACTTGATTTTTCCATCTTATTCGTGGCCTTCCCCTTCTGCGTAAAACATCAGCTGGTTCGTTTTCATATGCCTTCTGGGCTGACGCATCTTCATCCATCCTCACAACATGACCTAGCCAACGTAGTCGCTGCAGCTCAATACGTCTAACAATGTCGATGTCCGAGAATAGCTGGTACAACTCATGGTTCATTCGACGGCGATATTCACCGTCAACGCAGATCAGCCCATAGATATTTCGGAGAATTTTTCTATCAAACACTCCAAGAGCTGCCTCATCTGCTTGCGTAAGTACCCATGCTTCAGATCCATATAACAGCAAGTGTGGTATCATCATATTGTAGAGTGTGAGTTTGGTCTGGCGGGAGGCTTTCCTTTGGAGTTGTTTGCTTAGACCATAGTAGCATCTATTGGCCATCACTATCCTTCTCCGAATTTCAAAACTGATGTCATTCGTTTTATTTATGGCCGTACCAAGGTATATAAAATCTTTCACTACCTCGAAGCTGTAGTTCTCAAGTTCCACAATTGGTCCGAGTATACTGGACATCTTGCGCGTCTTGGTCTTCTCGCCGTTTACTGTCAGACCCACTTTGGCAGACTCCTTCTCAATTTGTTCAAAGGTGGCTGTTACCGCTCTCAATGTTCGATTCATTATGTCGATGTCATCGGCGTAGGCGAGTAAGATGTGTTGTTGGTGTACAGAGTGCCATTTCTGTTCAATTTTGCCTCTCGTATGACCTTTTCGCAGGATATTAAAAAGGTCACACGACAAACTATCACCTTGTCTGAATGCTCGTTCGGTATTAAGGGGCTCCGAGAGCTCCTTTCCGACTTTAACTGCTGATCTTGTGCCAGTTACAGTTATCCAGCATAGCCGTATTAATTTGGCAGGAATGCCAAACGCAGACATGGCTTTGTACACCTCTGAACGGATAGGGCTGTCGAATGCGGCTTTATAGTCCACGAATAGGTGGTATGTGTCGAATGTGCTTTTCGTTGGATTTTTCCAGAATTTGGCGCAGAGTGAAAATCTGGTCAATGGTGCATTTGTCAACCCTGAACCGCCATTGGTATGGCCCAATAATGTCATGGCTTCAGTCGTTCACACAGTACGCTGGATAGCACTTTATATGCGATGGGAAGGAGACTTATTCCTCTATAGTTGGCACATATCGTCTTGTCTCCTTTTTTATGCACAGGATGCTGAGGTTACAATCATTGGGCATACATTCTTCTAGCCAAAATGTAATTATCAGCTGGTGCATGTCGTGCAGTCTTCAATAGTTCGGTTTGTAACCCATTGACACCTGCTGCTTTATTATTCTTCAGCCGAATGATTGCTATTCTGACTTCATCGTGGCTAGGGTGGTATACACTCTATACCGTCATCTATTATTGGTTCTGTGGTATCCTCCTCTTCACCGCCATTATTTGATACCAGAAGTTTCTCAAAATGCTCATTCCAGATCCTCAGCACGCTGTCTGTATTTGTCACCAGGTTTCCTTCTTTATCTCTACAGGAGGATGTGCCTCCACCAAAGCCTTGTTTTACCCGTTGGTAGAATTTTCGGACTTCATTCTGACTCCAGTACATCTCGATTTGCTCTCACACTCACGTTTTTCTTGCTCCTTCTTCTTTTTTCTGTTAATGGTTATAAAAAAACTTTTTTTTTTTGCAATATGATGTCATTAAATCCGCCATCGTTCTAGAACAATAAATTTGATTTGAAAAATACTCACAACCAAATATTGTTTCTTTTTTATTTATTTAGACGTTTTTACAATGTATCGATAGATGTGTTAAACCGATGATATGCATAATAGTGCTGCCTTCCGATGCATATCGATTGAAATTTTACATTTGGTAGTCTGTCCAACAAACTCAATGAGCAGTGGGATATCGTTCGTTGTTCGTGGCCTCCATTCTAAGTAGGCAGAGCTCGTATTTTCACCGCAAAGTACCATCAATTACATTGTAGTCTGATTCTTAGTCTTCTTCTTCTTCTTGAATTTTCTGCTGTAAAGCCTACGAAAAATTGTGTTGATATTATTGTGTTTCGGTTTTGTTGTTGTTGTTGTTTTTTTTTTATAATTTTCAGAACTATCGAAGTAGGTCACTAGAATGCTGATTGCTGTTTTATTTTCATCATATTTTTTTGCTGCTACTCGGGTTTTTTTGTGGCAAAAAAATACAACAACAGATATGTAGACTTGATGTCTTGATTTTTTAATGCAGTTATTTAGATTTAGTTGTTTTTTTTGGGGGGTTTGGAAGGTATGTAAATTTTTGAGGCAATGATATGAATATGGATTTGCAGAAAATATTGGGAATACAAAAAAGAATAATTGAAATATTTTAAAAAATAGAACCTAAAAAATATTTTTAAAAAATCCACGAAAATAAAAAAAGACTATATTTTGATGAAAGCTTTATAATCTTTCTCAAAAATATTTTTGAAAAAAATACGCTTTACTATTTACTCTGGAAATATTCTCGAATAATCCATACGTCTATAACGATAAAAACTAAAGTATGATGCATACTTTTAGGCTAAACACATGTTTCGGTTTTCCCGATAATTTATCATTATTACTAGCATATGTCCGCAACTTCGTTAGCGAATGTAGGAAATATCTAAACATGCATATTATTTTATTTTGACAGAAAAAACAATCCACACATTAATATCGACCATAAATTAAGTTTGAGTACCATTTAGTACCAAATTTCATTATTCACCCAAATTCAAATTTAGTTACATTTACATTTTACCCTTTTCAACCATCCAACAAAACTTCCTGCATTCCCCCATCCAACACCCCCACAATGTTTCCAAATTCAAAATTCAGGATTCCAACTTTATCGGTTCTCTCACAATTCAAATTGTACCAAATTTAGTACACAGTAGTACCAATGTCCAAAATATTCTACATACTCCAATCCTACCCCTACAATGATCCTAAATCCAAGTTTCAGGATTCCCACTCTGTCGGTTCACTCTCACAATTCAAAATTTCATGGTTCCAACACAAAATTTCATAATTCCGGTTTTCCACAATTCAAATTGTACTAAATTTAGTACATAGTAGTACATAGCCCAATCCTACACCTCCACAGTTATCGAAATCAAAATTTCAGGATTCCAACTCTATCGCTTCACCCACAACATTAATTGTACCAAATTTAGTACACTTAGTACAAATTTCTTAAACCTCCTACATATCTCAATCCTACAACTCCACAGTGATCCTAAATCTGAATTTCAGGATTCCAACTCTATCCGTTCACCCACAATTTAAATTGTACAAAATTTAGTACACATCAGTACAAATTTCTAAAACTTCCTAAATATCTCAATCTTACACCTCAACAGTGATCATAAATCCAAGTTTCAGGTACAAATTTCTAAAATTTCCTAAAAATCTCAATCTTACACCTCAACAGTGATCCTGACTTCAATTTTCATGATTCTCCTAAAATTCCAACTGTACAAAATTTAGTACCATTTAGTACTCATAAGTATTAATTTCTTAAACTGAAATCTGACCCCAAACCTACATTGATCCCTACATCCCTACAGTGATCCTAACTCCAAATTTCATTGTTCCCGCTCTATCGGTTCACCAAAATCCAAATTGTACCAATTATATTACGATTTAGTACTTTTCATACACATAAGTAACTAATTTCCAAAAATACATACATAACCCAATCCTACACTCCGATGGTAATGTTAATTTCAAATTTCATGATTCCAGCTCGATTTGTATCTCCAAAATGAAATTTGTACCAAATATAGTACCATATAGTACTTTTCGTACACATGAGTACACGGTTTCAAAACCATCTCTTTATATCGACCCTACTTTCCAACCCTTATTCGCATTCCAAATTTCAAGTTTTTAGCTTTATCCGTTCACATGCTACAGAATTGTACCAAATTTAGTACATTTTCGTACATTTCGGATAGTTGTAGTTCGAATTTCCAAAAAACCCTTTGCTATATCTATTCTACACTCCATCAGTGACCCTCAATCCAAATTTCAAAATTCTAGATCTAGATAATTTAAAATTTAAGAGTTCTAGCTCTACCGGTTCGCCAAATACAAATGGCATTTAGTACTTTTCGTACCGTTCTAGTACGAATTTCCAAAAACCCAGCCTTATCTGTCCCCTTTGGACCAAGAGTGACCCTCACCCAAAATATCAAGATTTTAGCTTAGCCGTTTCGTGTGGGCGTTGATGAATCGTTAAATCAGTTAGTCAGTCAATCACTTTACTCTTTTATTTGTATAGATAATTATGATGACCACATAATTTGTTGTTATTTTTTATGACACTCAACCCTTTATAGGTTATCTAACAAGTGAAAAATAAGTGTCACTTATTAAAATCTGTGTCAAATTATAATGACAGAACATCTGAGTCTCTCTCTATGTACTACTAGCAGCATTGCACATCACCTGTTGTAATAATTCAAAGAATTCCACCAATTAGTTACCCACGGTAATTAGCCTCTGCACTTAGAGCAGTGCATGTAAATGTATGGGGTGTTCGTCACACCGACCAAACAACATGTCTTCTTAAGAAATCCTTTTATTTTTGCTAAACTCTTTTTTGGTGTGTCGTTTTTGCATTGTCATGATGGCATAAAAACCTCTAAACAAAAATACCAAAACGGACAAGTAATCAACTGAAATCTTTTAAGCCAGTCAGCTAACTAACCTACAAAGTTGTTGGGTTCTTTATGTTTGTGTGGCAAATCACAAGTTACAAGGAGAGTGGATTTACGTGATGAAGGGAGGAGGCGGAGAAACAGGTGAGAGACACCTACTTTCGTATTCATGTGTCATGCCACCATACCACACGTTAAAACTTTCAAAACAAACAAGTCCATAGGCAGCACAGCACACACAATCACTCACTCTTATATGTGAGAATATGTAGTGGGCCACTACAAAACATGTGGTCATAGCAACAATTTACACACACATCAGGCAAAACCCCGCACGCGTGCTCTCCCGCAAAAGTAAATAACAGCATACTCTCATGCACAATCAATTGAAACAACTGAAAACCCATTGACACACACACACACATCGACAACGCAATGCACATTTGTTATTCTCTGCCCGAGCCTGATTTACACACTCTCTCTCCCACTCCTTCTCTATTCATCCTTACATCTCTCGTTGTTGTGTTCATATTTGAACTACAAATGTTGCATGTTTTGGCGCGCAAAAACATCCATTGCTATTTGGGCGCCAAAAACACACCTCAATTTTATATGGGAGAATGAACTACCACACTGTATGTTATGCCTGTCAAATGTACGACACAACAATGCCGCCAAACTAGTGAAGGAACGAACGAACTAGAGAGAGAGAGAGAGAGTGTGAGTGGCGAGAGGCGAGAAGAACATGGTGACTCGGTTATGTGCAATATATGTCTCAACAAGTGATAGACAGACAGGCTGGCAGGCAAACAGGCATGCAAAAAGGCATGCAAAACTGAGTAACAGGGTGACAAATATCACAAAAGAAAAATAAAACTAAACAACAAAACAGAAAAATCACTTCTTAAAGCAATCGAACGACCGACTTTATTATTGTATGTCATGACAAGGAACATAATGCTAACTAATTGCATGCCAAAGTCATAGTTTTTTTCATCTCTCTCTCGGGCCAACAAAAACAACAAGAGCCAACAGTATTTCGTGTACAAAAACAACAAATCCCATTCAGTGACTTGGTAACAAACACTTCGCCATCGTCATCGTATGGCCTTTCAGATTTTATTTACTTGACGCCGTTGCATTCATGCAGTTAGTTTTTTTACCTTCTCTTTGTTGTTTATAATCGCACTATGACAGTTTGTCATTTTTTTATAATAACAAGGACATACGTCATAATTTATGCAGATTTTTAAAATCGTTTGTTTTTATTTTTTTTTTCTGATTTATTTGAAATTTATGTAGACAGGCGGAAATTAAAACTGGTAGCTTGCTTAATTAAACAATGGAAATAATGAAATAAAATAGAAACAAAAAAAATAAATAATCTATACTAATAAAAGAGTAAAGTGATTGACGGACTGGCTGACTGATTTAACGATTCATCACAATCGCCCAGACAAAACGGTTGAAGCTAGAATCTTGAAATTTTGGTTAAGGGTCACACTTGGTCCAAATGTGACAGGTAAGGCTGGGTTTTTGGAAATTCGTACTAGAACTGTACGAAAAGTACTAAAAAGTACTAAATGTGATACCATTTGTATTTGGCGAACCCGTGGAGCTAGAACTCTGAAAATTGGGTTGGTGGTCGTTGATTGAGTGTAGGATAGATGTACTAAAGGGTTTTTGGAAATTCGAACTATAACTATCCGAAAAGTGCGAAAATGTACTAAATTTGGTACAATTTCGTAGCATGTGAATGGAGTGAGCTAAACAATTGAAATTTGGAATGTAAATTAACGTTGAGAAGTAGTGAGTAGGAGAGTTTGGAAAGCGTGTACTCATGTGTACGAAAAGTACTATATGGTACTATATTTGGTACAAATTTCATTTGGAGATACAAATCGAGCTGGAAACCTGAAATTTTGAAATTAACATTATCGGAGTGTAGGATTGGTATATATGTACGTAGTTTTGGAAATTTTTTACTTATGTGTACGAATAGTACTAAATCGTACTATAATTGGTAGAATTTAGATTTGGGTGAACCGATAGAGCGGGAACAATGAAATTTGGAGTCAGGATCGCTGTATGGGTGTAGGATTGGGCTCAGGATTCAGTTTAAGAAGTTAATACTTATGGGTACTAAATGGTACTAAATTTTGTATAATTTAAATTTTAAATGAACCAATTGAGCTAGAATCATGAAATTTGGAGTCAGGCTAACTAGTGAGGAGTAAAATTTAGATATGTAGGAAGTTTTAGAAATGTGTACTAAATTTGGTACAATTTGAATTGTGAGTGAACCGATAAAGTTGGAATCCTGAAACATAGATTTAGGATCACTTTGGGGGTGTAGGGTTGGGGTATGTAGGAAGTTTTAGAAATTTGTACTAAGTGTACTATGTTTGGTACAATTTAAATTGAGGCTGAAGCGATAGAGTAGGAATCCTGAAATTTTGATTTAGGATCACTGTGGATGTGTAGGATTGGGGTATGTAGGAAGGTTTGGAAATTGGTACTACTATGTACTAAATTTAGTACAATTTGATTTGTGGGTGAACCGATAGTGGTTGAATCCTGAAATTTTGATTTGGGATCAGTGTGGGGGTGTAGGATTGGTGTATGTAGGAAGTTTTGGAAATTGGTACTACTAGATTTGGGTTAAGTAGAAAGTTTTGGAAATTCGTATTACTGTGTACTTCAATGTAGTACAATTTGAATTGTGATTGAACCATTAGATTTGAAATCCTGAAATTTGAATTTGGATTCATTGTGTAGGATCGGGTAATGCAGGAAGTTATGTTGGATGGTTGGTGAGGAGGGTACTTATGGAAATAATGTGTGCGAAATGGAACTAAATTTGGTAAAATTTGGATTTGGGTGAACCTTTAGAGATTTGGTACTAAATGGTACTTAAATTCAATTTATGACCGATAAAATAATATATTAATACATGTTTAAATATTACCCACATTCGCTAACAAAGTTGCGGGCATATGTTAGTAATAAATATTAAAGCAAACGTCGATAATATCAAAGATCAACAAAGGCATGGATTTTTTAATATTATGTTAAGCAATATACTGTAATATACTGTTAAGCAATTTTGGATTTAAAAAAAAAATATTTTTTAAGGCTGTTAACCAAGGCTGGATTAAAAAAAAACATATTTTTTTCGGGGTATCACCCATGCGTGAATTTTTTTGATGACCACCATGTGCATAGATTTTTTCCAAAATGACTTGATTAGTTTTAGTTGAAATTAGAAAAAAAAAATATTGCTTCCTTTTCATAGGGGATTTTTTTGAATTTTGAAATAATATTTTTGTTTTTTCTTTATACTTTGTTTATGTTTAATAATATCTACACTAATTTATCATATTTAATGATTGAAGGTGAAAACCAAAACATATTCAAAACAGCAAAGAAAAAAACCAAAACAACATAATTTAATTCAATTAATGGATGGGTTATCTATCTGTCTCGTTGGTCATCTATTCTCTGTCCCGTCACATATAATTAGCAAAAAAATAAATAACCAACAAAAAATGATTAGCATAGCCAAAAAAAGACAAATGTTTGTGTGTCCGGTCATTGCTAAATTTAAATTAATAGTCTTTATATATTAATGAATTTTATATATTATTTAAAAATAAATGTTTTTGTTTTGCCTACAAAAAATGCCACAAATATAGACATGTTTAGATAATTTTTTTCGGATTTTTTATTTCATTGCTATTTTTAGATTTTTTTGGTCGAGATGTTCTGGATTGCTTTGTGTTATGATTTATACAGCAAAAGAGATTTTTTATTTTTTTAGATTACGATTTAAATAAAATATTTAATATCAGCAGAGGTTATGTGTCACAAAAAATTATGAATAGCGATTAGAAATTTTTTTTTGCAGAGAAAAAAATTAGAGATGCCTTTGTTAGGCCACGAAAAATTAGTTTTAAAAAATCCAGGCCATTGATAGGCCATGAAAAAATATTTTTAAACCAGTAAGGAAAGTTCAAAAGTCGGACAGGGCCGATTATATGATATCCTTCACCACTTTGAGATCCTCATATGTACAATATTCTTTAGATAGAATAGAGATAGCACCTTTGGAGGACCATTGAAATGGAATCGGATGAAATTAACTGCGTGAAGTACAATATATGGGAACTATATCTAAATCTGAGCCGATTCCAACAAAACATCGCATACATCAAACTGGACCTAATTATGTACTCTGTGCAAAATTTTATGTCAATCCGATCAATATTGGGAGTTTGGTGGACCATTTACCTAAAATCGGACGAAACTATATATGGGAGCTATATCTAAATCTGAACCGATTTCAACCAAACTTGGCATACATTTATCTAGACCTAATTTAATACTCTATGCAAAATGTTGTCTCAATCGGAGAAATATTGGGAGATTGTCGCAACATTTACATAAAATCGGCGGCAACTATATGTGGGAGCTATATATAAATCTGAACCGATTTCAACCAAACTTGGCATACACCAATCTAGACCTAATTCAATACTCTGTGCAAAATTTCGTGCAAATAGAAAGATATATAGGGTCTATGATGAACCATTTACATGAAATCGGACGAAACTATATATGGGAGCTATATCTAAATCTGAACCGATTTTTACGAAATTTAACAGACATCGTTACAGACTTAATTCAGTACCATATGCCAAATTTCGTGCAAATCGAAAGATATATATGGACTTTGGTGCCACATTTACCTTAAATCGGATGAAAATATATATGGGAGCTATATCTAAATCTGAACCGATTTTCAAGAAACCCGACACACATCATTCTGTACCTAAGTCAGTACCCTATGCCAAATTTCGTGCAAATCGAATGATATATAGGGACTTTGATGCTACTTTTACCTTAAATCGGACGAAAATATATATGGGAGATATATCTAAATCTAAACCGATTTCCACCAAACTTAGCACACAACATTCTGGACTTAATTCAATACGCTGTGCCAAATTTCGTGCAAATCGAGAGATATATAGGGACGTTGGTGCCCCATTTACCTTAAATCGGTCGAAAATAAATCTGAACCGATTTTCACGAAACTTAGTACGCCTTGTCTAAAGCCTTGAAAAAGCATTTTTAAAAATCCACGCCTTGTCTAAGGCCTTGAAAAAACATTTTTTTAAAATCCACGCCTTGTCTAAGGCCTTGAAAAAAACATTTTTTTAAAATCCACGCCTTGTCTAAGGCCTTGAAAAAAACATTTTTTTTAAAATCCACGCCTTGTCTAAGGTCTTGAAAAAACATTTTTAATAATCCACGCCTTGTCGAAGGCCTTGAAAAAACATTTTTAATAATCCACGCCTTGTCTAAGGCTTTGAAAAAACATTTTTAAAAATCCACGCCTTGTCTAAGGCCTTGAAAAAGCATTTTTAAAAATCCACGCCTTGTCTAAAGCCTTGAAAAAGCATTTTTAAAAATCCATGTTAAGGCCTTGAAAACCATTTTTTTAAAATCCACGCCTTGTCTAAGGCCTTGAAAAAACATTTTTTTAAAATCCACGCCTTGTCTAAGGCCTTGAAAAAACATTTTTAAAAATCCACGCCTTGTCTAAGGCCTTGAAAAAACATTTTTAAAAATCCACGCCTTGTCTAAGGCCTTGAAAAAGCATTTTTAAAAATCCACGCCTTGTCTAAGGCCTTGAAAACCATTTTTTTAAAATCCACGCCCTGTCTGAGGCCTTGAAAAAACATTTTTTTAAAATCCACGCCTTGTCTAAGGCCTTGAAAAAACATTTTTAAAAATCCACGCCTTGTCTAAGGCCTTGAAAAAGCATTTTTAAAAATCCACGCCTTGTCTAAGGCCTTGAAAACCATTTTTTTAAAATCCACGCCCTGTCTGAGGCCTTGAAAAAACATTTTTTTAAAATCCACGCCTTGTCTAAGGCCTTGAAAAAACATTTTTAAAAATCCACGCCTTGTCTATGTCCTTGAAAAAACACTTTTAAAAATTCACGCCTTGTCTAAGTCCTTGAAAAAAAAAACATTTTTAAAAATCCACGCCTTGTCTAAGGCCTTGAAAAAAACATTTTTAAAAATCCACGCCTTGTCTAAGGCCTTGAAAAAACATTTTTAAAAATCCACACCTTGTCTAGGGCCTTGAAAAAACCTTTTTAAAAATCCACACCTTGTCTAAGGCCTTGAAAAAACATTTTTAAAAATCCACGCCTTGTCCAAGGCCTTCTAAATATATTTTTAAAAATCCACCCATTGAAAAAATTTATTAAAAATATCCCTTTGTTTGTATCCTATTTTTTTAATTTTATTTGGGAAATTTAGCTTTTGAATCAATAACATTTAAATTGAATTTATTTATTTTGTATCTGCCCTTCATGAAAGTATTTGTTCGTGAAAGCCACTTGTTTTGGCAAAAAAACGTATTTCAAACTATTTTCGAAAATGACGCCATTGTTTGCATTTTCCCCTTGGCCTTAATGGCGGTGTGGTGTCACCAGCCTCACAGTCGGGTCAAAAAGAAAAAAAAAATTCTCGAAATTATTGTTTACGGGTATTAAAACATATTTTTTCACTTTCTTCGAATTTTTGTTCTATTTGACAAACCGAACAAAGCTATTTAAACAGAATTAGTGCCAAAATAAACAAACAACAACAAGAACAGCCAAATACCAAATACCTTAATGAAAGAAATCATACAAGTGCTCTATTTAAGGAATTCCCTGGCCATATAAGAGACCGAGCACCTCAAGACAGATCGGCCACCTCAAAGAATGGCACCTCCTATTTTTCTTGCCACAACCGCTATTAAATAATGACAAATTGGCAAAAAAAAATTCTCAAGAATAAAATGCACAAACAAAAAATTTAAAACCAGCTATGCAAATATAAAAGAAGAAAACGTGTCACGTAGTGAAGAAAAACATATTTTTTTTCTAAAATTTCCCACAAAACTAAAACAATTAGAAATAAAAAAATATATTTGAGTATAAAATATAAATAAAGCAATGATGTAAAAAATTGGGTACAAGAAGACACGTGCCAGAATTTCCCCCATTCCCAATCAAAAACAAAATATTCTGGGCAAAAAACAGCACTCGACAACAACCACAACAACGGCGAAAATTGCTGTACTGCCAATTTAAGATGATAAGCGGAGGAGGTTAATAAACCCATAACAAACAAAACAAAACAACCATCAGTCATTTATCTAATCAATGTAAAACAACAACAGCAACAAATATATGGCAGACATACACAGAATTCGATATATCTGTGTATGTTTTGTTGTTGTTGTAGTTATATTTTTAACATTGCCAATTAAATTGTTAATTAAATACTTTTTAACAATTCTATAGGCCTTTGAAAATTATGGGGGTGTTTTTTTTACAATGTCCCTAAGGCAATAATGTTACTAAAAAATGTTTTAAAAAATCTATGACTTCGTTGTTAACTGAAAAAAATATATTTAAAAAAAATCGATGCCTTTTGGTAATCCCTGAAAAAATATTTTTTAAAAAATCTATGCCCTCTTTGGGACCTTTAAAAAATATTTTTGAAAAATGCACGCCTTGTTTGGGTCATATACACAGACCCTAAATTTTTTTTAAAAAAATCCAGGCCTCTATACAGACCCTAGAAAATATTTTTAAAAAAATCCAGGCCTCTATACAGACCCTAAGGGTGCTCTATACAGACCCTAAAAAATATTTTTAAAAAAATGCACGCCTTGTTATGATACTCTATACAGACCCTAATTTTTTTTAAAAATCCACGCCTCTATACAGACCCTAAAAAATAATTTTTTAAAAATCCACGCCTCTATACAGACCCTAAAAAATAATTTTTTAAAAATCCACGCCTCTATACAGACCCTAAAAAATAATTTTTTAAAAATCCACGCCTCTATACAGACCCTAAAAAATAATTTTTTAAAAATCCACGCCTCTATACAGACCCTAAAAAATAATTTTTTAAAAATCCACGCCTCTATACAGACCCTAAAAAATAATTTTTTAAAAATCCACGCCTCTATAAATGACCCTCAATAAATATTATTTTAAAAATCCACGCCTCTATAAATGACCCTCAATAAATATTATTTTAAAAATCCACGCCTCTATACAGACCCTAAAAAATAATTTTTAAAAAATATACGCCTAATACAGACCCTAAAAAATAATTTTTTAAAAATCCACGCCTCTATACAGACCCTAAAAAATAATTTTTTAAAAATCCACGCTTCTATACAGACCCTAAAAAATATTTTTTTAAAAATCCACGCCTTCCAGAAAATCCCTAAAAATGTTTTTTAAAAAATCCACGCCTCTATACAGACCCTAAAAAATATTTTTTAAAAATCCACGCCTCTATACAGACCCTAAAAAATATTTTTCAAAAATCCACGCCTTGTTTGGGTCCTCTATACAGACCCTAAAAAATATTTTTAAAAAAATCCACGCCTCTATACAGACCCTAAAAATATTTTTAAAAAAATCCACGCCTCTATACAGACCCTAAAAAATATTTTTAAAAAAATCCACGCCTCTATACAGACCCTAAAAAATATTTTTAAAAAAATCCACGCCTCTATACAGACCCTAAAAATATTTTTAAAAAAATCCACGCCTCTATACAGACCCTAAAAAATATTTTTAAAAAAATCCACGCCTCTATACAGACCCTAAAAAATATTTTTAAAAAAATCCACGCCTCTATACAGACCCTAAAAAATATTTTTAAAAAATCCACGCCTCTATACAGACCCTAAAAATATTTTTAAAAAAATCCACGCCTCTATACAGACCCTAAAAAATATTTTTAAAAAAATCCACGCCTCTATACAGACCCTAAAAAATATTTTTCAAAAATCCACGCCTTGTTTGGGTCCTCTATACAGACCCTAAAAAATATTTTTCAAAAATCCACGCCTTGTTTGGGTCCTCTATACAGACCATTTTTTTTAATCCACGCCTCTTTTGGGTCCTCTATACAGACCATATTTTTTTTAATCCACGCCTCTATACAGATCCTAAAACATATTTTAGGGTCCACTTAGGGTCCACGCCTTGTTTGAGTCCTCTATACAGACCCTAAATTTTTTTTAAAAAATTCACGCCTCTTTACAGACCCTATATATATTTTTTTTTAATCCACGCCTCTATACAGATCTTTTAATTATTTTTTAATCCACGCCTCTATAAAGACCCTAAAAATATTTTAACAAAATGCACGCCTCTATACAGTCCTTAGAAAATATTTTTAAAGCAGTGAGCGGAGCAGTATAGTCGGACGGGCCCACTATACGATACCCAACTGCCACGGAACTCTAACTTTCTGCGGATGCTTATTCCGATCCTAGTCTATATTTCGTGATATTTGCACCCTCTTGCCCGATTAGAAGTCTACACCACTTCTTCTTTACATATGACATATATTCCGAATATTACTAATATTCAGAACTGCTCTTCTAATTAATTGTCCAGATTTCCTTCACAGAGAGTTGTGTTATAATTGTGGCCTATAGATCGGCTCGAAAACAAAACACACACAAATTAAGTATTCGGTCCACTTCATCCCAATATTATTATCTGATCATCACTGAAAATTATAGGCGTTGTCCTCGAACATAACTGGAAACTCATGGAGAATTTGAAAGCAATCAGCGCTATATTTCCGCCCTCTAGAGTTGTTTTTTTAATAATAGCTGAATACGTAAGCACCTCTAAATATTTACGTGTAACTCCCACATCCGAGAACATACGACAATATAATTGGCATCAATTTAAAGGTCAAATACTCCTCTTGGATATATTATCATCTTCTAGGGTCTATGTCCTTCAGGAGTAAATATATACGCTATAGAATACAAATTTTGTCATTTTTCACACAAAAATCAGGGTCCATTTGACCCGCTAAATATTGATCGATCTTTATCAAAACGGGCATGCATATTCTTTGGTCCGATCCCCTTCTCCGTGTTTGGACCATAATTGCAACCTGCGGAACGACCAGAAAACCGATAAAAATTAAGTATTTGGTCCATTTCATCCCCTTAATATTAACCGATCTTTACCAAAAGCAATAGGGGTCTACATTGGCCAGAACCGGTCCTACATACAAAATTTCGTGAAGATTGGTCCATAACTGTGGCCTGTATCGTGTTTACAAATTTTAATGGACAGACGGATGGACACACATGTCTAGATCGACTCAGCTATTCGATATATGACGATCGGTATACTTAAAGGTGGGTCTATTCGGTACGCCGCATATCTGCATGTGCACCAACTTCAACAAAACCCAATAATGTTATTCAAATCTCAATTTGATACGTTGTGCAAAATTTCGTGTTAATCGGACAAATATTAGGAGTTTGGTGCACCATTTACCTTAAATCGGTCGAACATATATATATATATGGGAGTTTTATATAAATCTGAAGCGATTTTCACGAAACTTAATACACATCATTCTACTCTTAATTCAGTACGCTGTGCAAAAATTTGATGCAAATCGAAGGATATATAGGATCTTTGGTGCACCATTTACATAAAATCGGAAGAAAATATACATGGGAGCTATATCGAAATCTGAACCGATTTTCACGAAATTTAACACACATATTTCTAGAATTAATTCAGTACGCTGTTCCAAATTTCGTACAAATGGAAATATATTTAGGGACTTTGGTACATCACTTACCTTAAATCGGACGAAATATATATCGGAGCTATATCTAAATCTGAAACCGATTTTCACGAAACTCAACACACATCATTCTACTCTTAATTCAGTACGCTGTGCCAAATTTCGTGCAAATCGAAAGCTATTTAGATACTTTGGTGCACCATTTACCTAAAATCGGACGAAAATATATATGAGAGCTATAACTAAATCTGAACCGATTTTTACGAAACTTAACACACACCGTTCTACTCTTAATTCAGTACGCTATACCAAATTTCGTGGAAATCGAAGTATATATAGGGACTTTGTTGCACCATTCGAATAAAATCGGACGAAAATATATATGGGAGCTATATCTAAATCTGACCCGATTTTTCTCAATTTCAATAGGTTTCGTCCTTGGGCCAAATAAGTGAACTGTGCCAAATTTCATCCAATTCGAATAATAAATGCGACCTCTACTTTGTTTACAAAAATACATGGACGAACGGACAGACGGACATGCGTAAATCGACTCAGAAAATGATTCTATGCATATTCTCAAAAGGAACCATGTGTATATCTCGTTTCATTTTGCCTGTTACAGATATATGCCCAAAGACATAATACCCTGTACCACAGTGTGGTGAAGAGTATAAATATATAAAAATCCATAGAAATTAAAAAAAATCCACGCCTTGTTTAAGTTCTTTAAAAAAATATATATATTTTTTTTTTAAATCCACACCTTTGTGTACTTTTCAAAAAATATTTGTAAAAAATCCAAAATGGCTGGTTTGATATTTTTTTAAGTGAGTCTATTTATTTTTTTCAATTTCCTGTGACTCTCAGTAAATCCCATTAGCTGACAAAATATTTTATTTATTATTTTAAATATAACATAAATACATAAATCCATACTAAAATCCAAAACCACTTCCGAAATTTTGCATTGACGTCAATACAACATGTGTACAAACGTATCATATGCATGTCTCTATCTATCTATGTATGTATATATAAATTATTTTTAAAACAATTGTAATGTTTATATTAGTTTTGTGAATTTCGAATAGAGGACAAATTTGATAGGTTTCATATTGTCACTGTCAACAAATGGTGCTGCTGCGGCGATGTGATGCGGTGTGGCGTGTGTTTATTTGTTTGTCAGCCACTCTGTCTGTCAGCCTGGCAGCTAGCTTAGCTGACTTGCCTTTGCCACACGCATCGAATATGGGCCATCATCATTTGAAAGTTTATTTTCAAAACTTTTTTTTGTTTGGTGTTGCACTGCAGCTTGTCTGCCATTGGTTTTATTTTCTCGTTGATAGAAAATTCGAAAATTTTGTTTCTCCGATATTTTTTGTTTATAATCTCATCTGTGTGCCATTCTAAAACAGCCATCAGTGTTTTTTCGATTTTATTTTTCAATTTTTTGCCTATTAGTTTCTAATGTTTGCTTTTTTATTTTCAACATTTTTATCTATTTTTTTCAGCATTTTTTTGCATTTATTTTCAGTCATTGCTGTTTTTTTTTTTAATAATTGGGTCACTATGTTTTGTTTATTTATTTTTCGTGTATTATTTATCATATTTTTACATACATATATAGACAAATATTGATGTCGTGTTTGCGTCGTCATAATCATCGTTATGTATGGATATGTATGTTTGTTTGCCTGACGTCCATAAACAATTTGTCGTTTTCTTTTTTAATTTAGACAATTCAATATTTTTTGAGAAGTTTAAATCACCAACACAAAAATATAAAAAAAAACTATTTTGCCTTCAATTGACAAAAAATGAGTCAATGTTTTTGTTTTTTATTTATTTCTATTTTTAAACTGAACATAGATACAGGGATTTATTTTGAATATTATACACTCGAAAAAGGTCGGATTTTTTTTAAATATTTTTTTCAGGGAGTTACCAAAGGCGTAGATTTTTTAAAAATATTTTTTTCCAGGACGTTACCAAAGGCGTAGATTTTTATACCCTTCACCATAGTATGGAGGGTATATTAATTTTGTCATTCCGTTTGTAACTCATTGAAATATTCATTTCCGACCCTATAAAGTATATATATATTCTTGATCGGGGTAAAATTTTAAGACGTCCGTCAGTTGTAATCACGAAGTAATTGAGATAGGGTGCTGAAATTTTGCATAGAGTTGCCTTTTGTATGCAGGCAGGTCAAGTTCGATGATGGGATATATCTGTCCACATTTAGGCATAGCTCCCATATAAGGGTACCCCCCAATTTTCGGTATTTTTTGGGTCCTTGAGCGCGTTTTTCAACCGATATCGCTGAAATTTGTTACATTGGGTTCTTATTGGATACTAAATGTCTCCACAAAAAATTATGAATATAGGTCCACTTTCTCTATTAGCCCCCATATAACCGTAGCTCCTAATTTTGAGTATTTTGGGGTTTTAGATCGAATTTTTCCACCGCATTAGCTGCATGTTAATATTTTGAGTTCTTAATAGGTTTCAAATCTCTTCAAAGAAAAAATCATGAATATATGTCCATTTTTCGGGTAGCCCTCATATAAGGGTACCCCAAATTTTCAGTATTTTGGGGTTCTTGAGCGCGTTTTTCAATCGAATTCGCTGCAATTTGGTGTTTTATAGTCGTATATGGTAACAAATCTCCCTACCAAAAATTAATAATATTCGCCCCCCTTTTTGGCGTAGTCCCCATATAACCCCCTTTTTATACCCTTCACCACACTGCGGTACAAGGTATTATGTCTTTGTGCATATGTTTGTAACACGCAAAAGGAAACGAGATAAACACATGGTTCCTTTTGAGAATATGCATAGAATCACTTTCTGAGTCGATTTACGCATGTCCGTCCGTGCATGTTAAATTGTTAGCAAAGTACAGGTCGCATTTATGATCCGATTAGGATGAAATTTGGCACAGTTCACTTATTTGACCCAATGACGTACCCTATTGAAATTTGGAAAAATCGGTTCAGATTTCGATATAGCTCCCCTATATATTTTCGTCCGATTTAATGTAAATGTGGCACCAAAGTCCCTATATATCAATCGATTTGCACGAAATTTGGCACAGCGTAATGAATTAGGTATAGAATGATGTGTGCTAAGTTTCCTGAAAATCGTTTCAGATTTAGATATAGCTCCCATATATATTTTCTCCGATTTAACGTAAGTAGTGCACCAAATTCCCTAAATATCTTTCGATTTGCAGGAAATTTGGCACAACGTAATAATTGAAGTCTAGAATGGGGTGTGTTAAGTTTCCTGAAAATCGGTTCAAATTTTAATATGGCTCCCATATATATTTTTGTCCGATTTAACGTAAATGGCGCACCAAAGTCCCTAAATATCTTTCGATTTGCACGAAATTTGGCACAGCGTAATGAATTAGGCCTAGAATGATGTGTGTTAAGTTTCATGAAAATTGGTTCAGATTTAGATACAGCTCCCATATATATTTTCGTCCGATTTTATGTAAATGGTGTACCAATGTCCCTATATATTTTTCGATTTGCACGAAATTTGACATAGCGTACTGGATTAAGTCTAGAATGATGTGTGCGAAGTTTCGTGAAAATCGATTCCGATTTAGATATAGCTCCCATATATATTTTCGTCCGATTTAATGTAAATGGTGCACCAAAGTCCCTGTAAATCTTTCGATTTACACGAAATTTGGCACAGCGTAATGAATTAGGCCTAGAATGATGTGTGTTAAGTTTCGTGAAAATCGGTTCAGATTTAGATATAGCTCTCATATATATTTTCGTCCGATTTAATGTAAATGGTGAACCAATTTGCACGAAATTTGGCACATCGCAATGAAATAGCTCTAAAATGATGTATGCTAAGTTTCGTGAAGATCGGTTCAAATTTTGATATAGCTCCCATATATATTTTTGTCCGATTTAACGTAAATGGCGCACCAAAGTCCCTAAATATCTTTCGATTTGCACGAAATTTGGCACAGCGTAATGAATTAGGCCTAGAATGATGTGTGTTAAGTTTCGTGAAAATCGGTTCAGATTTAGATATAGCTCTCATATATATTTTCGTCCGATTTATGTTAAATGGTGGACCAGGTCCCTATATATCTTTCGATTTGCACGAAATTTGGCATATGGTAGTGAATTGAGCCTAGAATGATGTGTGCGAAGTTTCGTGAAAATCGGTTCAGATTTAGATATAGCTCCCATATATATTTTCGTCCGATTTAATGTAAATGGTGCACCAAAGTCCCTGTAAATCTTTCGATTTACACGAAATTTGGCACAGCGTAATGAATTAGGCCTAGAATGATGTGTGTTAAGTTTCGTGAAAATCGGTTCAGATTTAGATATAGCTCTCATATATATTTTCGTCCGATTTAATGTAAATGGTGAACCAATTTGCACGAAATTTGGCACATCGCAATGAAATAGCTCTAAAATGATGTGTGCTAAGTTTCGTGAAGATCGGTTCAAATTTTGATATAGCTCCCATATATATTTTTGTCCGATTTAACGTAAATGGCGCACCAAAGTCCCTAAATATTTTCGATTTGCACGAAATTTGGCACAGCGTAATGAATTAGGCCTAGAATGATGTGTGTTTTTTGAAAATTTTCAGATTTAGATACAGCTCCCATATATATTTTCGTCCGATTTTATGTAAATGGTGTACCAATGTCCCTATATATTTTTCGATTTGCACGAAATTTGACATAGCGTACTGGATTAAGTCTAGAATGATGTATGATAAGTTTCGTGAAAATCGGTTCAGTTTTAGTTATAGCTCCCATATATATTTTCGTCCGATTTAATGTAAATGGTGCACCAAAGTCCCTTAATATCTTTCGGTTTGCACGAAATTTGTCACAGCGTACTGAATTGACTCTAGAATGATGTGTGCGAAGTTTCGTGAAAATCGATTCCGATTTAGATATAGCTTCTATATTTCATTTTACTGGTCCTTTAAAAAGGCGACGTCTGTTAGGATTCATCTGTTGAATATACCCAAAGTGGTGAAGGGTATCATATAGTCGGCCCCATTCGACTTTACTGCTTTCCTTACTGGTTTAAAGAAATTTTTTAACGGTCCAACACAAGGCGTGAATTTTTTTTAAATATTTTTCATACAAGGCTTGGATTTTTTTAAATATTTTTCATACAAGGCGTGGATTTTTTAAAAATATTTTTCAAGACGTGGATTTTTTAAAAATATTTTTCAAGACGTGAATTTTTTAAAAATATTTTTTCAAGGCATGGATTTTTTTAAAATATTTTTTCAAGGCGTGTATTTTTTAAAAATATTTATTCAATGCATGGATTTTTTAAAAATATTATTCAAGGCGTGGATTTTTTAAAAATAGTTTTTCAAGGCGTGGATTTTTTTTAAAATATTTTTCATACAAGACCTGGATTTTTTTTTTAATATTTTTCATACAAGACCTGGATTTTTTTTAAATATTTTTCATACAAGGTGTGGATTTTTTAAAAATATTTCTATGGAGATATTTTACTCACTCTTATTTTTTCGAGTGTATTTTTTGTTTGATTTTTTTGTTGTCTAAAACCCAACACTTGACCACAACAAAATATTATATTCAAATATAGCAGTATATTTATTCATCATATACATTTGTAATTATATCTATTTTGAAATCTATATATATTCATTCATGTACACATATATAAGTGTTGTATATAGCGAATCAAAAAAAAAAAAAAAAAAACAAATGCATTTTGCCTAAAAATAAATATTGATAGATATATTCAGGCAAAATAATGAGGTTCGCAATGGTGGGTTGGATGGTGATGGTGGTGGGATGGGTTTTGGGTATTCACATTTGCAAGGTATTCAAATAACGTGACAAGTGATTGACATTTTTAGTTTTAATAAAGAGGTGATGGTGTTGCTGTGGTTATTGTTATTATTTTTTTGTGCTTCTTGTCATTCGATTCGAATGTTGTGATATTCATTTAGCGAACGAATGAACAAAAAACTAATAATAATAATTGTATGCATTAAAAAAAATAAAATATATATTTTTGTGAGGCAACAACAACAATAAATAAATCTGGCAATCAAAATATAATTTGTTAAGCTTGAAGGATTTCTAATATTTTGCGAAAAAAAAATATCTTGATAATTGGTTTTGATTTTTTTGGATGGTGTAGTTAGATAACACCGCTTTATTCCAGTTTGCGGATCATTAAACTTCTAGGGAGTTACCTGGCCAAAAAACACAAAAACAATTTCACAATGCAAGGTCACAACGAAACTTTGCCCCACCGAATTGATTTGCAGAATTTCCTTATAAAAAAATTAAAAAAAAAAAAAAAAAAAAATACAAAAAATTATTAAAATTAACTTCCTTCTTTCATTTATTATTATTTTTTTTTTAGCTTTAGTAGTTCAATGGGTAATTAATCCAAAGCCAAACAAAAATAAGAAATAAAAAAACATTAATCTTTTTCTATGATAATGAAACAGACAGAATTTAAAGATAAATAAAAAAATATTGACATCGAAGTAGAAACGAAGAAAAAAAATCTAAAACTGGTGTTGGTGGTAAAGCAGACCTTGGCGAGGTTCATTGTTCTTTTGTTTATTATTATTGTTTTGGATATTGTTGTTTTTTTTTTCAAACTCATATAATTAATATGCAATTTTATGCTAAGTTATTTGCTTTTCTACACCAATAGCAATTATTTCGAACATTCAGAAAATATTCTTTAAAGGGTTACCAAAGGTATGGCTTCTTAAAAAATATTTTTAAAAAAATCCACGCCTTATAGAAGCTACATAAAAAATATTTTTAAAAAAATCCACGCCTTATAGAAGCTACATAAAAAATATTTTTAAAAAATCCACGCCTTATAGTAGCAGCTGCATAAAAAATATTTTTAAAAAAATCCACGCCTTATAGTAGCAGCTGCATAAAAAATATTTTTAAAAAAATCCACGCCTTATAGTAGCAGCTGCATAAAAAATATTTTTAAAAAAATCCACGCCTTATAGTAGCAGCTGCATAAAAAATATTTTTAAAAAAATCCACGCCTTATAGTAGCAGCTGCATAAAAAATATTTAAAAAAAATCCACGCCTTATAGAAGCTACATAAAAAAATATTTTTAAAAAGTCCGCGCCTTATAGTAGCAGGTACGCTAAAAATATTTTTAAAAAATCCACGCCTCATAGTAGCAGCTACTTAAATTTTTTTTTTAAAAAAAATCCACGCCTCATAGTAGCAGCTACGTAAAAAATATTTTTAAAAAATCCACGCCTCATAGTAGCAGCTACGTAAAAAATATTTTTAAAAAATCCACGCCTTATAGTAGCAGCGGCATCAAAAATATTTTTAGAAAATCCACGCCTTATAGTAGCAGCTACTTAAAAAAATATTTTTAAAAAATCCACGCCTTATAGTAGCTGCTACATAAAAAAATATTTTTAAAAAATCCACGCCTTATAGTAGCAACTGCGTAAAAAATATTTAAAAAAAAAAACACGCCTTATAGTAGCAGCTGCATAAAAAATATTTTTAAAAAATCCACCCCTCATAGTAGCAGCTGCATAAAAAATATTTTTAAAAAATCCACGCCTTATAGTAGCAGCTACCTAAAAAATATTTTTAAAAAATCCACGCCTTATAATAGCAGCGGCATAATAAATATTTTTAAAAAATCCACGCCTTATAGTAGCAACTGCGTAAAAAATATTTAAAAAAAACCACGCCTTATAGTAGCAGCTGCATAAAAAATATTTTTAAAAAATCCACGCCTTACGATAGCTACATAAAAAATATTTTAAAATCAGTGAGGAAAGTAGTAAAGTCGGACGGGGCCGACTATATGATACCCTTCACCACTTTGGGTATATTCAACAGATGAATCCCAGCAGACGTCGCATTTTTAAAGGACCAGTAACATGAAATTGGATCCATAAACATGTCATTCTGCAACCGATACTACATTTTTTATTTGGTCAGATATAGAAGCTATATCTAAATTTGAATCTGATTTCAGGAAACCTAGCACACATCATTAATTGATTACGATGTGCCAAATTTCGTGCAAATCGAAAGATATTAAGGGACTTTGGTACACCATTTACATTAAATCGGACAAAAATATATATGCGAGCTATATCTAAATCTGGACCGATTTTCAGGAAACTTAACACACATCATTCTAGACCTAATTCATTGCGCTGTGCCAAATTTCGTGCAAATCGAAAGATATATAGGGGCTTTGGTGCACCATTTACATTAAATCGGAGGAAAATATATATGGGAGCTATATCTAAATCTGATACGATTTTCATGAAACTTAACACATCATTCTAGACCTAATTAATTGCGCTGTGCCAATTTTCGTGCAAATAGAAAGCTATATAGAGGCTTTGGAGCACAATTTACATTAAATCGGAATAAAATATATATGCGAGCTATATCTACATCGGAATCGATTTTCACGAAACTTCGCACACATCATTTTAGGCTTAACTCATTACGCTGTGCCAAATTTTGTACAAACCGAACGATATTAAGGACCTTTGGTACACCATTTACCTTAAATCGGACGAAAATATATATATGGGAGCTATATCTAAATCTGAACCGATTTTCATAAAACTTAACACACATCATTCGAAACCCAATTAATTGCGCTGTGCCAATTTTCGTGCAAATCGAAAGATATTAAGGGGCTTTGGTGCATCATTTACATTAAATCGAACGAAAATATTTATGCGAGCTATATCTAAATCTGAAACGATTTTTCCAAATTTCAATAGGGTTCGTCATTGGGCCAAATTTCATCCAAATCGGATCATAAATACGATCTGTACTTTGTTCACAAAAATACATGGACGGACGGACGGATGGACATGCGTCAATCGACTCAGAAAGTGAATCTATGCATATTCTCAAAAAGAACCATGTGTCTATCTCGTTTCCTTTTGCCTATTACAAACATATGCACAAAGACATAATACCCTGTACCACAGTGTGGTGAATGGTATAAAAATCCACGCCTAATAGTAGCTACATAAAAAATATTTTTAAAAAATTGACATAATTTTTTTTTTTATATTATAAATATAAAAAATATTTTTATTTTTGCAGTCGCATTTAAATATCCCCCTTCCTTAAAAATGACAAATGCTGAAAACTATGACGAATTCAAAACGAAAAAAAAATCAACAAATTGTCATTATTTGCCATTAGCAACATCAACATGTCATTCCCTACCCCCATCATATCCCAACATCAATTTATCATCACTCAAATCTCGATGATACATTTTTTGTCAGTTTTGCTATGGGTCATTTTGAAAATATGCAAAACAAATTCAATATATATTTTTGGTTTGTTATTATTTAGTCTGGGAATGAATCGACGACGACGCCACCACAACCTTTCGATCAAAGTCCCCAAAACCAACTGACTGACACATTTTAAAAATATAAATAAATAATAAGAAATTATTTGATTTTTATCTTTTCTGCAATATAACAACAAATATTTTTTTGCAATAACAACAAATATTTTTTTCTAATATACAAAATATTTTAAATGCTGTTTTTATTTAAACAAAATGCCTCTCTAACATGTCAGAAAATTAAAATGAATTTATTTTTAAATATTTGTTTAGTTTTGGTATTACAGCAACACGTGGCATAAAGTATTTTTTTATTTTTATTTTATTTCTGTTTTCGAAACGTGGGTGTTGTAAATATTTCACATATTTCGTTTTATAAGAATAATAATAAAATTTCGAAAATTTACATTTGAATCCAAACAATAAAAATATCTATATAATCTATATGAACTTCCATGTCAAAATGTCTTTGTGTATAATATATATGTAATTGGAAATGATTTATTCAATTTGTTGGTCTTCCGCATATTTTCAAAATTTAGTAGTATTGCCAAAAAAATGTTTGACTGATTGAGTAAACATGGCATGGAAAATAATTCAAATATTTTTGTGCCAAATTCGGCCTATTTAATTGTTTTTCAAAATGGAACATATAATTTGATTATGTTTTTACAATATTTATATATTTTTTATACTTTTAAAGAATTAAAAAATAATTGCTAATACGTATTTTCTTCTTCTCTTTACAGGTAAGCAACATATTTCGATAAAAAAAATACATTATAAATATATTATTCATCACAGTAAGTTAAATGACAAAAATCTTTTTTTTAATAAGAATCTAGGAGTCTTTAAAAAAATATGTCCACATTTAAGAGCCAATGCATCCTTAATAAATTAAAAAAATCAACACTAGGGACCCTAATAGTCTTAATAGCAACTTAGGGTCCAACCTTTCCTTCAAAAGGTTCACTGAAGGCGTTTTTAGTTCGTTAAGAAAAAAATTGTTTAAATATCCTTGTTAGTCCTGGAAAAAGTCAATAAATAGGTACACTAAATTTTAGTTATTGAAAAAATAGTCTTTTGATATCCCTATTAGTAATGGAAAAAATATTCGTCACAGATCCTTTTTGTTCCTGGAAAAAAATATTCTTTAATAAATATCCTTCGTAGACCGTGATTCTAAACATATCCTTTTTAAAATTTCAGATTAAAGCTTAGGACCCCACCTTTTCTATTAGTTCTTTAAGAGAAATATTGTTTAAATATCCTTGGTAGTCCTGAAAAAAATATTCAATAAATAGGTCCACTTACGGCTCAATTAGTTTTTGAAAAAAATCTTTTAATATCCATAGTAGTCATGGAAAAAATATTCTTTAAACATCATTCTTAGTCCTTGATAACATATTCCTTAATAAATATCCTTCTTAGGCCTGGAAAAAATATTCTTAACATATCCTTGTTAACATTTGGAGCATAATGCCCTGTTAGTCCTGGAGAAAATATTTTTACATATGCCTGTTACATATCCTTTCTAATCCTGCAAATAATATTATTAAAATGCATACTTTAACTATCTTTGATAGCTCTGAAATGTCGTGGTTGGGCTTGAATAAAATAATCGTTAAATATCCTTCTGTTAGTCGAGGAAAAATATTCCTTAAAAAATCAACACATAAGTTTCTTTTATTTCTGGAAAAAATGTGTATATACTCTTGTTAGTACAAGAGAATATAATAATTAATTATCCTAGGTAGTCCTGGAGAAATATTTGTTCAAGTACACTTGTTTGTCCTGAACAAAATATTACTTAAAAAGTTCAAGCGTAAGACTATTAGTTCTTCAGGAAAAGTATTTTTTAAAAAGGTAGTCCTGGAAAAATGTTCCTAAAATTCTGTTAAGTCCTGTAAAAAAATATTCATTAATTAAAAATCCAAGCCTATTGTCCTGTTAGTTCTGTAGAAAAAAATCAATTATTAATTCATCATGGAAAATATTTTTTTATTTTAACAAGGTAGCCCTAAAAAAATATTCTCTAAATATCCTGGTTAGTCCTGGAAAATATTCTTTAAAAAATCAAGCCTAGTGTCCTGTTAGTCCTGGAATAATATCATTAAAATACGTTTGTTAGCCTTTAAAAATAATCCTTAAATATTCTTTTATGGACTGGAAATTAATATTTTTAAAAATTCAAACATTTGTTCTGGATAAAGTCTTAAAAATCCTGTTGTAGGCCACTATTTGCCTTCGAAATAATTTTTCAATATTTCCTTAATATGTAAAAAAAATATTTACATTATTTTTTTAAACCATGCTTAGGTCTCTAAAAGTTTCCACAAAAATATTATTAAAAAATATGCGCTTATGACTCCAAAAGTTCCCCCAAAAATCTTATTTAAAAAATCTAAATTTTGGTCTCCAAAAGCCTCACTAAAATTTATCTTTAAAAATCCACGCTTTGGTCTCCCAAAAGTCGCCCTAAATGTATTCCTTAAAAATCTGCGCTTACGCCTCCATATGTCTTCCAAAAAAATATTCTTTAAAAACATGCGCCTAAGTCTCCAAAAAGCTCCCTAAAAAATTCTTTTAAAATCTACGCTTAGGTCTTCAAAAGATCCCCCAAAACTATTCTTGAAAAATCTGCACGTGAATCTCGACAAGACTCCCTAAAAATTTTCTTTAAAAAATCCGTGATTAGATCTCCAAAAGTTTCCCAAAAAATCTGTGCTTAAATCTACAAAAGTTTCCCAAAAAATATTTTTCAAAAATCTGCGCTTAGGTCCCCAAAAGTCTCCTTCAAACTATACTTTTATAAATCCACGCCTTGATCTCCAAGAATCTCAAAAAACATTCTTTAGAAATCTGAGCTTAGGTCTCCAAAATGCCCCCAAAAATATTCTTTAAAAATCTGAGCTTAGATTTCCAAATGTCTCCCTAAAAATATTCTTTACACATCCATTTTTAGTTTTCCGAAAGTCTCCCGAAAAATACGCTATACAAATTTACGCTTAGGTCTCCAAAAGTTTATATTCTCTTTAAAAAAAAAAAACTAAGGTCTCCCTAAAATATTCTTTTAAAATCCACGCTTAGATCCTCCCGATTTTTTTTTTTTTTTTAATTCACGCTTTGGTCTTCAAAAGTTCCTCTTACAAAAAAACGCTCTTCAACCAACTTCACTATAGGTCACCGAAAATAAAAAAAATCGGTATATATAACATATATCATTAAAATATCGATTCCAAAGATCGAAAGCAAATATTATTATTTCTTTAAAAATCTACGGCTGATATTCCATACTGGAGTCCTTCTATATGTCCTGTATTGATAGTCGAATATTTATAGGTCCCTTGTAGTAAGTATAAGCTTATAAAATCTATTTTATTAAATGAAGACCTTCTAGTGTTTTTTGGAACTCTTCTACAACTGTATCAAAAAGACCTACACCTTATCATAAGATCCTCTGAATTTATAAAAGAAGTTATTTTATTGCCTTTATAGGCCTTCAAATTAAATATCCTTCAAATGGTAAACAATTTCAAAAACATTTGTATCAAACTTTAATTATCAATTTATATATTTTGTTTATTTAAAAAAACTAAATAAATCCCCTAAAATTTCAAAGAATTAGTATGATTGATTTGCTTATAAACAATTATCCCTCCCAATTTTATTGAACTATCTACACACACACGATAATTTCCCATGAAAAACAGATGTTATATTTATTCGACAAACTAAATTTCCAATCGATTTTTTCTTATTGGAAAATTCTCTTCACAAGAAATTTCCATGTTTTCATTTCAATTAATTATTCTTGAAAATGCTAATTACCTTGCATGCATCGTTGTTTTGTGTTGTATGTCGTCGTGATGTTTAGTTTTAACTACCTGTTATGGTGGCGCATGGCTGGCTGGCTGCCTGATGACCTCCTGATGAGTTAATAATGTCTTCTGGGAAAATTGTTCAAAGAAATATGACTTTTTAAATGGAAAGTTAATGTGTGTGTGAAATCATGCTATAATTAGGTATTGCGACTTTTTCCCAAAAACATATTCTAATTTTTATTACATCAGCACCTATATGGGTATTGCGAGAAGAGAACGATATTTATGATCTATTAGAAATGAAATAATGTTTAAATAAGACATTAATTGGAAATATTGTGTTAAAACAAATTTCAAACTGCTACCCCATGGAGATCTTTCAAAATTTTTTGTAAGAATATGCAAGTCCAATGGGCTTTAAAAGTCGTAATAAAAATCCATGAATTATAAAATTTAATATTTGCAATGTCATTTTTTATATGTTTTAAACTTGTGCCGAAAACATCCCCAATTTTTGATTTTAGGTCAGTGTTGCCAATGGAAAAATTATTCTTCATCGAAATTAACAATCGATCACCGAAAACCAAAAATATGTATATGTAATATTTATAAACGAAAACCCGGCTTGAAATTTGATCTCTAATAAAAAAATTAATTTATTATTTAATTTGTGGAAATTTCATAATTTTTTTTTGCATGTCAAATTCTCCCTCAAGCTTTCTAGTTAGAGGGGTAATGCCAGGTAAAAAAATATTCTTTATCAAATTTCACTATAGGTCTCCGGCCATAAGAAATCGGTATATTGAATATATATCTATGAATATCGGCACCAAATTTCGATATACAATACAAAAACGTCAATTATTATCTTCTTATGTAAATGTCATATATTTTTAATTTTATGGCAAATTCTCCCTTAATAGTTCATTTTAGAGGATTGATGTCAATAGAAAAAAATTTCTTCGTTGAATTTCATTATAGGTCACCAAATACCAAAAATCAGTTTCTATGGCATAAATCCATATAAAATCAGTTCAAATATTGTGTTAATATCACATATTTTGAAGATGTGCCTAAATCACTAATAATTATGTATTGTAGGTAATTTCTGTCAATGGAAAAAATATTCTTCATCGAATTTCACTATAGGTTTTCGAACATAAGAAATCGGTATATATATAACATATATCTATGAAATGTCGGCTCCAAATTGCATATATAATCAAAACCGCTTGTTATTATATTTTTTATGAAAATTGCATACATTTGCAATTGCAGTCCCAAATATCCCTAAATACTTCCACTTAGCGGGGTGATGTCAATGGAAAAAATATTCTTCGTCGAATTTCACTATAGGTCACCGAACATAAGAAATCTGTAGATATTGTATATATCATCAAAATATCCGACTCAAAGTTCAATATGTATTCAAAAAGGTTAATTATTATATTTTTGTATAAATTTCATACATTAGCAAATACATGCCCAATACTCCCTCAATACTTCCAGTTAGAGGGATGATGTCAATAAAAAAAATATTCGTAATCAAATTTCACAAAAGGTCACCAAACACAAGAAATCGGAATATATAACATAAATCAATATAAAATTAGCTCTAATGTGGGTATATTGATCAAGAAACTATTTACAAATTTTATTGTGTTAATTATGCATCATATTAAAATGTTGCCTTAATTCCCACTATATTTAATTTTAAGTGAGTGGTGCCAAGAGAAAAAATATTCTTCATCGAATTTCACTATAGGTCACCAAACACAAGAAATCCATAGATGTAATGTGTATCTTGGAAATATCTATACAAAAGTTCTGAATATATTTAAAAAGTTCAATAATTATCTTTTTGTGATAATTTCGCATATTTTCAAACAACGCCATAATCTCTCTTAGTATTTTAATTTAGAGGGTTGATGCCAAAAGAAAAAATATTCTCCATCGAATTACACTATAGGTCACCGAACACTAGAAATCGGAATATATCACATAAATCAATATAAAATTAGCTCTAATGTTGGCATATTGAGCAAGAGACTATTAATAGATTTTATTGCGTTAATTATGCAGCGTTTCAAAATCTTGCCTAAATTTCCACTTATATTAATTTTATGTGCATCGAATTTCACTATAGGTCACCGAACATAAGAACTTTGTAGGTGGAATATATATCTAAGAAATATCGGCATCGAAGTTCAAAATATATTTGCATATGTTGTTATGTTAATTTCACAGATTTTCAAACAATGTCATAATCTCACTTAATATTTCAATTTAGAGTGTTGATGCTAATGGAAAAAAATATTCTCCATCGAATTTCACTATAGGTCACCGATCACAAAAAATTGGTATATTTAGCAAATATCAATATGAAATCAGTTCTAATATGGGTATATTGACTAATAACTATAATCATAGTTTTGTAGTGTTAATTTCGTCCACTTTCAAATTTGTACAAAAAAATCCATTTATCCTATACTTTAGGTATGGGGTGTGAATGGAAAAAATATTCTGCATCGAATTTTACTATGGGTCACTGAACACAAGAAATCGGTATTTAATATATAAATCAAGAAAATATCGGAAAGAAATTGGGGTATTTAATAAAAAAACTCAATTCTTGATTTTCTCTGTTAATGTCGTCGTTTTTCGAATGAAGCCAAAATCTTCCTGAATATTTTGTTTTAGGGCTGTGGTGTTAATGGGAAAACATTTCTCCATCTAATTCCACTATGTGTCACCGAATACAAGAAATTGGTAGCTGCACTATATATCAATATAATATTGGTCTCAATGTAGGCATTCCAACCATAAAATTAATTTTCATTGCGATAATGTTCTGTATTTAAATTCCAGTGATGAATTTCAAAATAAATACTCTAATTCCAATCATTTGTGTTATTTTCAAATTAAGACCTCATTGCAGTTCGCCTCTTGTACACAAAATTTTCAATCTCAAACTAGAACATATCAATAACCCTGTTGAAAATGATTTGCCCCACACAAAAAATAACCAGCCTCCGATTTTCTAATGAAAATCAATATCCCATTCACTTACTATCCCCTTCATTTCACTCCAAAACCAAAATGCTCTAATTTATTTCAAATGAAATCTCATTTTCATCGATCACTCACTCACTGCTGCCACTGGAGCAGACGGAGGTAGGACAAACATCAAGCGGATTTGTTTGCTTGTTTGTTTGTCCGCTGCTGGCTTGGTTGCCTGGTTTGTTTCATCATTCCACTCGTTGGTTTTGTGGTTTGATGATATGATTTGTGTAAATTGATATGTAATAAAATAAAATGGTATATATTGATGAAGCAAAAAATAACAATAAAAATAAACTTATAACCACACACCGGTTCGTGATCGTCAAATCATCAAGATCGACAATTAAATGTTTTGATTTTATTTTTATTATTTGAAAAAAGAAATAAAAACTGAACAAGAAACAATTTGTCATGGTAGTAAAAACAAAAAACACAATTGGAGTGGGGAAATATTAATGCTACCAGCATAGATAGGTAATTGTTGGGGGTAATAGGGTGGAAAGGCAATGGAAAAACTATTTTGTAAGGGAAATTACCATACAAACCACCCTAATATACGTTAGACAAATAAAAACAGAAAATATTAAAGTAATATAAACTCATTTAAAAAAGTGCTCAAAACAGCTCCTAATCTTTATTTTAGGCGAGTGATGTGAATGGAAAAAATATTCTTCATCGAATTTCACTGTAGGTCACCGAACACAGAAAAGATTTAACATATATTAGCGAAATATCGGTACCAATGTTCGATGTATAATACGTTGGGTGTACATATCTTCTATTTTCAAAGGCATGCCAATTTATCCATCAATACTTGCATTTATAGGCATACTGTCAATAGAAAAAATTCTTTGTCGAGTTTTACTATAACTTAGCGAATACAGGAAATCGGTAGATATAATATATGTCAATGAAAAATAGGTTCGAAGTTCGACCTATAATCAAAAATGGTAATTTTTCATGTATATGTGCAATTTTTCTACATTTTCAATTACATGCCGAAATCTCTCTTAATACTTTCACTTGGAGAGTCGATGCCAATGGAAAAAAAACAATCCTCATCGAATTTCACAATAGATCACCGAACACAGGAAATCGGTAGATTTGATATATATCAGTGAAATATCGGCACCAATGTTCGATGTATAATCCAATATGGGTTTTTGTGTAAATATCTTCTATTTCCAAAAGCATGCTAATTTCTCCCCCTGTACTTCCATTTACAGGGGTGATGTAAATGGAAAAAATATTCTTCATCGAATTTTACTATAGGTCACCGAACACAGCAAATCATTAAATATAGTATATATCAATGAAAAATCGGCTCGAAGTTCGATCTTTAATGGAAAAAAAAATAAATTAATTATTTCTTTTACGTAAATTTCATACATTTTCAATTTCAGGACGAAATCTCCACAATAGATAGATAAAGAGCGGTGATGCCGATGGAAAAAAATTCCTCATCGAATTTCACAATAGTTCACCAAACACAAGAAATCGATAGATATAATTTGTATGAATAAAAAAATCGGTCCAAAGTTCGCTATATAATCAAAAATGTTAGTTATTATTTTTTATGTGCAAATTTAATACATTTTCAATTGCATCCCAAATTTTCCCTCAATACTTTCATTTAGAGTGATGGTGTTAATGGAAAAAATATTCCTCATCGAATTTCACTATAGGTCACCGAACACAAGAAATATATAGATATTGCATATAGCAAAGAAAATCCGCACCGATGTTCGGTCTGTAATCAAAAAATGTTTATTATAATTGTTTATGTGAAATGTCATACATTTTCAATTACATGCCAAAATTTCCCTCAATACATCAATTTAGAGTCGTGATTCCAATGAAAAAAATATTCCTCATCGAATTTCACTAGAGGTCACCGAAGAGAAGAAATCTGTGGATTTAATATATATTAATGAAAAATCACCTCGAAGTTCCATCTATAATCCCAAAATATTAATTATTTCTTTTATTGTGTAAATTTCATACCTTTTCAATTGATTGCCTAATTCTCCCTCAATACTTCCACTTTGAGGGATGGTGTTAATGGAAAAAATATTCCTCATCGAATTTCAGGTCACCGAGCACAAGAAATTTATAGATATAATATATATATATATATATATATATATCAATGAAATATCGGAACAAAAGTTCGATATATAATCACAAAGTTGGTGGTTTATTTTAATTTTTTACATTTCCAAACATTGTCAATATCGCCCACAATACCTCCTTGTAGAGGAGTGAAGTCAATGGAAAAAATATTCCTCATAGAATTTCACTATGGGTCACCGAATACATGGTATCGGTAGAGATAATATATACAAGTGAAAATCGTCTTGAACTTCGATCTACAATCAAAAACGTTAATTATTTTTCTTTTATGGAAATTCCATATGTTTTCAATTGCATGCCACATTCTCACACAATACTTCAATTTAGAGGGATGATGTCGATGGAAAAAATATTCATTATCGAATTTTACTATAGGTCCCCGAAAATAAGAAATCGGTATATAGAACTTAAATTAATATAAAATTAGTTAACATTTGATTATGTGGACCAAAAACTACTTTCATATGTTTATTTCGACCATTTTTAAATTGGGCCTAAATCTCTCCCCCCATTTTTGACTTCAGGGGAGTGGTATCAACGGAAAAAATATTCCCCATCGAATTTCACTATAGGTCACCAAACACCAGAAATCGGTATATAGAACTTAAATCAGTATAAAATTAGTTAATATTTGATTATGTGGACCAAAAATTACTTTCATATGTTTATTTCGAACATTTTCCATATTGGACCTAAATCTCCCCCCATTTTTGACTTCAGGGGAGTGGTGTCAACGGAAAAAATATTCCTCATCAAATTTCACTATAGGTCACCGAACACAAGAAATCGGTATATATAACAGAAATCAATGTAAAATTAGTATAAATTTGATTATGTAGAAAATAAAATGATAATTTATTACAAAGGGAAATATTTTCCCAAATGTCAACCACCCTAATATACATTACGTATAATAAAAGTGAAATAAAAAAATTACAACAAATAAAAACCCATTAGAATTGGAATGGCATGAGTAGCAGACAATTTTTTTTTATTTCCATACATATTCAATTGTACATTTGTAAGGGTCAAGTGAGGGCAAATTTTGCTAAATGACTTCTTGAAGAAAGAAAACAGCAGACCTGAAATAGACAAAAGGGGAGTGGTTTTTGAAAACGTGTTTTCTAATGGATTAATTAATACATATTTTTTCTAAATTTATACATTAAAAAACTTTTTATTTGTAATAAAAAACAAATATTCAATTCCAAAATAATTCCTCCATTACCACACCACCCCTCGTCAGTTACCTTTTTGATTACACAAATAAACATGTAATCTAAACTATTCGAAATTCAAATTTCCATACCTCATTTTTTTGGTGTATGTAAATTTATTGTTTGCCTTTCCTCTTCTGCTTCTTCTTTTCATTGCCACGAATATGAATAATGTAAAAGTGTGGCAAACAATATCAAGCCCCCTCTATTCAAAACAACAAAAAAATAGAAAACGATCAACAAAAAATTTGAATTGATAATTCACACAGGCAAAACAACAATCACCGGGTACAAAATATAGAAAAAAATAAAATATGGACAGCCAAAAGGGGCACCTAAAAGAACATCCCATAGACCTGTTTGTTAGGCTGTGTGAGATCCATCAAAAGCCAATTCACTCACTCAGCACACCATAGATGTTTGTTGTTCTTAGCTGCTCATTATGGGTGATAATGATGACAGCATATTTGAAAAGTGTACCCATTAAAGAATACTATTTCGAAAGTGTTTTTTTTTTCTAACATGTTGTTTTGGGCAGATATTTTGTAGTTAAAGTAGTGTCGGGTTTGAAAACATTATTGAAAGGTGATGACGTTATAGTTCTTTCAATTCATAGCCAGAAATGTCCCACAATATTTTATTTTAGGGTGATGATGTCAATGGAGAAAATATTCTTCAGGAAATTTCACAATATGTCATCGAACACAGGAAACCGGTAGATATTACAGGAATCAATAAAATATCGAAAGAAATCAAATAACTAAATAAAAAAGTTTACTTTTAGTGAAAAATTTGTATGCTTTTAAAATGTGCCCAAATCTCTACGAATATTTCATTTTAGGTTGGTAGTACCAATGGAAAAAATATTCCGCATCAAATTTTGCTATAGGTCACCGAACACAAGAAATCTCTATATATTATAAATATCAATGAAATATTGGAACCTATTTCTCGGAATATATTCAAAAATATAAATTTTTATTAAAATCCATACATTTTAAATTCCATACCCAATTCTGCCACAATACTTCCATTTAGAGGGGTGATGTCAAGTGAAAAAATATTCTACATCAAATTTCACTATAGGTCACCGAACACAAGAAATCTGTAGGTCTACGCTATATCTTTAAAATAACGACAACAATATATAGATATGTGCCACATAAATAAAAGGTACGAATGTGCAGCTTTAATTGAATACGACCCTAATTTCTATTAAAATCTCCTCCAATATATGATTTTAGAAAGATGGTACCAATGGAAAAAATATTCTACATCAAATTTTACTTTAGGTCACCGAACACAAGAATTCCGTAGATCTACGCTATACCTTTAAAATAGCGACAAAAATATGTAGATATGGTCACATATACAAAAAGTTCGTATATGTAGCTTTTATTACATGCAATTCTAATTTCTATTAAAATCTCCTCTAATATTTAATTTTAGAGTGATGGTATCAATGGAAAAAATATTCTACATTAAATTTCACTATAGGTCAGCGTACATAAGAAGTCTCTAGATATGGTGAAGATCGGTAAAATATCCGCAGCAATTTGAATATTAAACAAAAAGTACGAAATAATGGCATTGATTGCATATACTTTTAATTAGTATCAAATTCATACCCAATATTTGATTTGGGAGGGAGGATACCAATGGAAAAAATATTCTACATCAAATTTTACTAAAGGTCACCGAACACAAGAAATCTATAGATATAGCGTAGATCGGTAAAATATCCGCAGCAATTTGGATATTAAACAAAATGTAAAAAAATTGTAGTATTGATTGCATACATTTTCAATTAGTACCAAATTCATCGCCAATATTTGATTTTGGAGGTATGGTACCAATGGGAAAAATATTCTACACCAAATTTCAACATAGGTCACTGAACACAAGAAATCTGTAGAGCAGATCAGAAATATTTAAATATGTGTTCCAATGTAGCTATATAAAAGAATTTATTAATTTTAATTTTTATCAGTCTAATTTTGGACCGTTTCAAAATAGCCCGAAATTTCTTACAAATTTTTCATTTTAGACGCATGATTTCAAAGTAGAAAATATTCTTCATAAAATTTCACTATATGTCACCGAACACAAGAAGTCGGTATATGTACATATCTAACAATAAAATACCACAGAACGCAAGAAATATTAATGTGAAAAGGCATTTCTGGGTTAATTTCGTAGGTTAGCGTATTGTGCCAAAATCTCCCCCTATATATAATTTTTGGGGAAAAGTTTCATTGCGTGATATCTTCTTCATTGAATTCTACTGTGGGTCCCAAAGTACATCTAATGTACAAAGCTATGAAATATCACTTCGAATTTGAGTATATGTAACAAAAAACATTTATTGGCTTCTTCCTGTAATTTTGAGACTTTTTCAGGTTGTGCCAAAATTTCCCATTATATTTCACTTTAGGGGAGTGGTGTCAATAGATGAAATATTCCTCATCAAATTTCACTTTAGGTCACCGACCTCAAGAAATCTGTATTTATAATATATATCAATGAAATATGGGTCAAAATTATGAAAAAGAAAATGGAAATTAGTTTGATATGGTAAAATTTGTATATTTTCGAATTGTATCAAAAATCTCCATCTAAAATTCATATTTTGCCAAATGTTTCAGTGGAGGAAATGTTCTTTATCGAATTTCACTTTGGGTCTTAGACCATGACATTGCTCCATATATAGTACATAGTAATAAAATATCGATTCCAATTGGAGTTTATAAAGAAATTCTACGATTATTGATTTCTTGCTGAAATTTTGGTGCATTTTCAGATTACGCCAAAAACTCCCACTATATTTCACATTAGGGGGATGGTGTCAATGAGAAAAATATTCCTCAGCAAAATTGGCTATAGGTCACCGAACATAAGAAATCGGTATTTATAATATATAACTATAAGTTATTGGGTCGAAATAAGAAAAAATAAACCGATATAATTTACAATTGTTTCTATTTTGTATATTTTCGAATTGTATCAAAATCTCCATCTAAACTTCGTATTTTACAAAATGTTTCAATGGAGAAAATATTCTTTATCGCATTTCACTATGGGTCTTAGACCATAACATTGCTCCATATATAGTACATAGTAATAAAATATCGATTCCAATTGGAGTTTATAAAGATAATTCCACGTTTATTGATTTATTGCTGTAATATTGAGGCATTTTCAGATTTTGCCAAGATCTCCCATTGTATTTCACTTTAGGAGGGTGGTGTCAATGAGAAAAATATTCCTCAGAAAATTTCACTATGGGTCATCGAACACAAGAAATCGGTATTATTAGTATATAACAATAATTTATTTTGGCAAAATAAGGAAACATAAACCGATACAATTTACACTTGTTCTTATTTTGTATATTTTCGAATTGCATCAAAATCTCCATCTAAACTTCGAATTTTGCTAAATGTTTCAATAGAAGAAATATTTTTTATCGAATTTCACTATGAGTCTTAGACCATAACATTGATGTATATATAGTACAATGTAATAAAATATCGATTCCAATTGGAATATATGAAGAAAACCCCCATTTTTTAATTTATTGCTATAATTTGGTAGATTTTCATATTTTGCCAAAATCTCCTATTATATTTCACTTTAGGGGGATGGTGTCAATGTGAAAAATATTCCTCAGCAAATTTCACTATGGGTCTCCGAACACAAGAAATCGGTTTCTAAAATATTCAACAATGAAATGCATGCCCAAAATAAAGAAAAATAAACAAAAACGTGTGTTTCGAAATTTCCTCATTTGGTAACCTATTTTCAAAATTTCTCAAAATCACCCTTTAAATTCATAATTTGTGGAAATGTTTCAAAGAAAAAAGTGATCCTTATCGAATTTCATGTTGGGTCTCCATACACAAAAATTATGTATATGTAATGTATAACAATAAAAATTCCCTTCCGATTCGAGTATATAGGGCAAAAGCGATTTTTTTTAATTCTGCCTGTAATTTTGATATATTTTCAGATTATTTCAAAATCTCGTATTATAATGCACTTTAAGCGGATGGTGTCAATGGAAAAAATATTCACCAGAAAATTTCATTACAGATCACCGAACATAATAAATCGGTATCTACAATATTTTACCATAAAATATTTTTTATATTTTTTATTTTTATATCGTTTTTATACCCTACACAACTATGTTGTCAGGGTATTATAGCTTTGTGCAGCCCCAAATGTTTGTAACGCCGCGAAATATTGGTCATAGACCCACCTTTAAGTATACCGATCGTCATATCTCGACTAGCTGAGTCGATCTAGACATGTGTGTCCGTCCGTCCGTCCGTCCGTCTGTCCATTATAATTTGTAAACACGATACAGGCCACAGTTATGGACCAATCTTCACGAAATTTTGCATATAGGATGGGTTCTGGCCAATGAAGACCCCTATTGTTTTTGGAAAAGATCGGTTAATATTTAGGGGATGAAATGGACCAAAAACATTATTTTTGTCGGTTTTTCTGGTCGCTCCAGAGTCCGCAATTATGGCCCAAACACCGCGAATTTTTGCATGGAGAATGGGATCGGGCCAGAGAATAAGCATGCATGTTTTGATAAAGATCGGTCAATATTTAGCTGGTCAAATGGACCCTGACTTTTGTGTGAAAAATTACAAAAGTTGTATTCTATGGTATATATATTTACTCCTGGAGGATGTAGACCCGAGGAGTTGATAGCATATCCAAGAGGAGTGGTTGGCCTTTAAATTGATACCAAATATAGTGATGAATCTTCTCAGATGTGGGAGTTACAGTCAAATATTTACAGGTGCTTACGTATTCAGATATTATGTAGTAACCCATTGCCACATTAGAGGGGGAAATATCGCGCTGATGGCTTTGAAATTTTTCATGAAGTTCCAGTTATGGTCAAGAACAACGCCTACAATTTTCGGTGATGATCAGATTAAAATTTTGGGATGAAATGGACCAAAAACTTAATTTGTTGTGTGTTTTCGAGTCGAGTATAATCCGAAAATCACAACACAACCCACCGTGAAGGAAATCTGGACAAGTAATTAGAAGGAATGTACTGAATATTCGAAAAAAGTAAGGAAGAGGTGTTGTTGACTTCTAATCAGACAAGAGGGGGCAAATATCAGGAAATATTACTCAGACTCGGAATAAACATCCTCAGAAAGTTAGAGTTCGTGGTAGTTTTGTAGGGTATCGTATGGTCGGTCCCGTCCGACTATACTGCTCCGCTCACTGGTTACATTTGGCTATGTACACAAGATTTTCAAATGTTTTTTCTATTTTCCTATCAGCTCTGAATAAATGTGAATAATTTTGAAGATTCTTCCAAATTTTCTACTATTTGTATATATTTCCCTGGATTTTGAAATAGGCTGTTCTGCCTACAAATATATATATATATATATACATGTGTATATGTAGAATATGACATATGTATTTAGTTTTATTGCTATTCCCAAACCAAGCAAACCATTAAAAACACTTGAAACAAACAAAAAATTTTACCGCAAATTGACAGCTGTCATTGAACAAACAAAACCAAACAAAAAACACACACTATTTGACAGTTGTGTGCCTGCCATTAAAGAAAAATGTTTTTTGCACGCGCAAAATATAAACAATGTGACATAACTACAATATAACTCATACAACAATGGGATATATCTACGAATATAAATATATCATTCATCCATATAGGAAATGTGGAACAAGAACATTTGGTTTCAACCGAAATTCTAGGAAATAGAAATGGGTAGAATGAATTCGTTAACCTTGGAAGACAGCATTTTGTTTATGGGTTAAACACATATAACGACCGACCGCCTTGCCATATATCTTCAAAATTTCGTTTGACATTTATGATTATTAATTAGGTGAAATTTCTTTTTAAAATTCCTATGCGAAGAAAGTAATTTGTTTGCTGTTTTTTTTTATTTATTTTTGTATTTTTGAATCTTTATTTTGTTTATCTATTTTTTTTTTTGCGAAAAAAAAATAAAAAAAAAAAACTTTTTATTGTTTTGTTTTTGTATGGCCATCTAAAAATAAATCCCAATGTAAGGTCATCTAAAATCTGTTTTAATGTTAGTTTTGCGGAAATTAATTGTTTTCGGCGTTTCCCAAAAGTAAATGAGATATGATCTTTTTACCTTCTCCTCGTCGTCCTCCTCCTAGACAGACGTCAGTCCGTCAGTCAGTCAGTAGTTTGTCTTTTCGACAATGTGTGAACACAATTATTTTTTTGTATTCACATAAAACTGACCTAAACAATAATAAAAAATGTTTAATTATTTTGTATTTTAAACAAATGTTCCTCCATTAAATGTGTATTTTAGCTTGGCGGTGGGTCGTTCGGTCGTTTGGGGATTAACCTTCACCCAAATATTCAGTTCATAGCAATTCTTCACATGTGACAGCTGCTGCAAATCATTTGTTTGAATTTTGGAGGTAGTAGTACTACGTACAATACATTATCATAGCATTTGGCATTCGGAAATTTTGTCTACAATTATTTGTATAGAGGTTTTGGATTTTGCTTTTAGTTTTCAAATATGCAATACTCCTCCTCCAAACCAACTAAGCTACCCAAACAATTGTTAATTCTAATTTGTTAATGTCGAAGAAGAAGAAGAAGAAAAAACCCACACTTTTTTGTTATAATGGATTCCGTTTAACAAATTTGCCAACATAACCCTGAGAAATATAAAAATCCTTGCCTTTTTCGGACAGATAATGGAATTCTGTCAATTTATTTTCTGCTGTCAAGCATTGGCACAATTTGAAAATTAAGAAAATTAGTAGAAAAAAAAAAACTAAAAATCTATGTAATCAAATTGGGAGGACGATTTTTATAGATATATACTAAACCTACCGATTTTATTTGTTTGGTGACCCGTAGTGAAATTTTCTGGAGAATATTTTTTCCATTGACACCACTCCCCCAAAGTGAAATATAATGGGAGATTTTGTCATGAACTTGAAACGTAACAAAATAACAGATGTTATAATTAATTTTTCCACATACTCCAATTGGAACCGATATTTTGTTGATTTGTACTATGTATACCAATATCTTATGTTAGGAGGCCTATAATGAAATTTTATGAAGAATATTTTCTCCTTTGCAACCATATCTCCAAAATGAAATGCATTAGGAAATTACGCTACATTATGAAACGCCCACAAATCAGTTGGATAAAAATTGTAGTTCATAAATTATTTCGTAATTCTACTTTTTCATAATTTCATATTTTTTTCATAATTTAAAACTTGATCTACAAAGTTTTTGTGTTCGGTGACCTATTGTGAAATTTGATTGAGAATATTTTTTCCATTGGTACCATCCCTCTAAAATCAAGTATTGAGGATGATTTTGGTATTAATTGAATGTGTATAGAAGAATTGCCACAAATTCGTACTATTTGTTTAATATCCAAATTGCTGCGGATATTTTACCGATCTACGCTATATGTACAGATTTCTTATGTACGGTGACCTATAGTGAAATTTAGTGAACAATATTGTTTCCTTTGAAGCTGCTTCTTAAATTTCCTATTTACAGGAAGATTTTGGTCGAATTTGAAAATATACCAAAAATTGTACTGTGTTTATCCATAGGAAAAAAATTCACAGAACACAGGAATGAGGGTTTTCAAAAAAAAAAAAATCCGCAAAATCAAACCAAAGATCAGAATTTTTTTCTGTAAAAAAAAAAAATATTCTATATCTGACCAATCGATACAGAATTTTTTTCCATAAGAAAACAATAGCAGGCCAAAGGACTGAGATTTTTTCCAAAAACAACGAAAACCAGTAAGGAAAGCAGTAAAGTCGGACGGGGCCGACTATATGATACCCTTCACCACTTTGGCATATTCAACAGATGAATCCTAAAAGACGTCGAATTTTTCCATTAACATGAAAATGAATCCATAAACATGTCATTCTGCCACCTATTCAGATATAGGGTTGTTTCTTATGTTACGGTAACTTCAGTACGAAGTGCAATATTTTGTGCCGATTGGACCCATCTTGTTGAAGCATTTATATCCTACCTCTAGGTTATACTAACTTCGTACGTTGTGCAAAATTTGTGTCAATTTGGCGTTAAATCGGACGAAAAAATATATGTGGAAGCTATATCAAAATCTGAACCGATTTCAATGAGACTTGACAGAGATTAACGACAGTTCATTGTGCACAATTTACATAAAATCGGAAGAATTTATATATGGGAGGTATATCTAAATCTGAACCGATTTTCAGGAAACTTAACACATATCATTCTAGACCTTATTAATTACGCTATGCCAAATTTCGAGCAAATCGAAAGATAGATAGGGACTTTGGTGCACCATTTACATAAAATCGGAAGAAAATATATATGGGAGCTATATCTAAATCTGAACCGATTTTCAGGAAACTTAACACATATCATTCTAAACCATATTAATTACGCTATGCCAAATTTCGTGCAAATCGAAAGATATATAGGGACTTTGGTACACCATTTACATAAAATCGGAAGAAAATATATATGGGAGCTATATCTAAATCTGGACCGATTTTCATGAAACTTAACACACATTATTCGAGAACTAATTCATTACGCTATGCCAAATTTCGTGCAAATCGAACGATATATGGGGACTTTGGTACACCATTTACATAAAATCATAAATGCGACCTGTACTTTGTTCACAATTTACCATGGACAGACAGAAAGGCAGACGGACGGACATGCATAAATCGACTTAAAAAGTGATTCTATGCTTATTCTCAAAAGGAACCATGTGTCTAACTCGTTTCCTTTTGCCTGTTACAAACATATGCACAAAGACATAATACCCATAATACCCGCAGTGTGGTGAAGGGTGTAAAAATACGTAGACCACAAAGGTGTTCTTTGTGCAAAATCACTCTGATACATATTTTTTCTATAAAAAATCCTCAGGTTCTAGAGGTCGAAGTCAGTTTTTCTATAGACAAAAAAAACTTCGCGATTTATTTATATAAAAAAATCATCCATCTCCAGAACTAATTTTGTTCTATATCTCAAGGTCAGATTTTTTTCAATAGTTTTTGTTGTTGTAAATAAAATCTAATAAGTTTACTTAGTAATAAAAAATCTTGGTTTTTTGTAATTTGTTTATCTTCTATTCTCGCAAAAAAAAAATCAAAACTCCACTGACCATTGCCAACAAATGTCAAATTGTGCTGTGCGCTCCGTTCGATTTTGTTGTAATTTTCAAGTCCCAATGACTTTTAGTAATGTAAACAATAAACATCATCGAGTGTGTGTGTGTGTCTATTTGTTTACTTAAGGATTTTCAGTTCAAAAATTACAGAAAAACCAAGTTTTTATTTATTGACTCTCTCATTGCTTGGATAGTTAAATCTCTATTGTGAAGGTCGGTCGCTCGTTCGGTTAATGTGACAAAAGTCAGTTATTAGAAAAATAAATAAGTAAAAAAAAATATTGAACACATTTTGGATAAGAGCCAGGAAGAGGAAGATAGGCCGTCAAAAACTCAGCTGAGATTTAAATGACAAATAAATGTGTTACTAAAGAGATGAGTAAATAAAAATTAAGCCGATGTGGAAAATATCCCATACTTATATGGCTATTAAGAATTTTCTTAAATATTTATTTTTATGTTCAAATTTTATTTTTCAAATTTATTTTAAAATTAGTTACCAATTAATAGTTTCTATAAATATTTAATTTATTCACAGAGTGAATAAATTATGTTGAAATTTTATAATCTCAAATATCCATAATCCAAATCCCCAAACATTTAAGAAAATTTTGTATTTGAATCTTTGCCAATACTAATGGTGCTATAAATTGCTTCATTAAATATATATATGTATACATATATATTCAGAATATTGTATGGCCAATTCCCTCATCTAAGTTTCCACAGATGATAATGTTCCTGATGACGATTTGGATTTTGCTATTCCTTGGCTTTCATTAGAGCTATCAATTTTATTTTTTTCTTTTATGTGTGAATTGTATATTTCCCAATCCTTTCACACCACTCTCCCACTATCTCTCTTGGCAAATAAAATTAGTTGTGTATTTTTTTATTATTTACAGTTTGAAAGGCAAATATCACAGAATAAAAAAAAAACATTTTTTTACAATCATCAGTAAACAACGTGATAGTTGTTGTTAATAGAGCAAATAAATGATTTTCTGATTGTGAATTATATTTTTAAGGGCCTACAAAAAGGCGTGGATTTTTTAAAAAATATTTTTTCATGGCCTAACAAAGGCGTGGATTTTTTAAAAAATATTTTTTCATGGCCTAACAAAGGCGTGGATTTTTTAAAAAATATTTTTTCATGGCCTAACAAAGGCGTGGATTATTTTTCAAGGGCCAACTGAGGCGTGGATTTATTAAAGAATATTTTTAAAGGGCCAAATGAGGCGTGGATTTATTAAAGAATATTTTTTAAGGGCCAACTGAGGCGTGGATTTATTAAAGAATATTTTTTAAGGGCCAACTGAGGCGTGGATTTATTAAAGAATATTTTTCAAGGGCCAACTGAGGCGTGGATTTATTAAAAAATATTTTTCAAGGGCCAACTGAGGCGTGGATTTATTAAAGAATATTTTTCAAGGGCCAACTGAGGCGTGGATTTATTAAAGAATATTTTTTAAGGGCCAACTGAGGCGTGGATTTATTAAAGAATATTTTTAAGGGCCAACTGAGGCGTGGATTTATTAAAGAATATTTTTCAAGGGCCAACTGAGGCGTGGATTTATTAAAGAATATTTTTCAAGGGCCAACTGAGGCGTGGATTTATTAAAGAATATTTTTAAAGGCGTGGATTTATTAAAGAATATTTTTCAAGGGCCAACTGAGGCGTGGATTTATTAAAGAATATTTTTCAAGGGCCAACTGAGGCGTGGATTTATTAAAGAATATTTTTCAAGGGCCAACTGAGGCGTGGATTTATTAAAGAATATTTTTCAAGGGCAACTGAGGCGTGGATTTATTAAAGAACTGAGGCGTGGATTTATTAAAGAATATTTTTCAAGGGCCAACTGAGGCGTGGATTTATTAAAGAATATTTTTCAAGGGCCAACTGAGGCGTGGATTTATTAAAGAATATTTTTCAAGGGCCAACTGAGGCGTGGATTTATTAAAGAATATTTTTCAAGGGCCAACTGAGGCGTGGATTTATTAAAGAATATTTTTCAAGGGCCAACTGAGGCGTGGATTTATTAAAGAATATTTTTCAAGGGCCAACTGAGGCGTGGATTTATTAAAGAATATTTTTCAAGGGCCAACTGAGGCGTGGATTTATTAAAGAATATTTTTCAAGGGCCAACTGAGGCGTGGATTTATTAAAGAATATTTTTAAGGGCCAACTGAGGCGTGGATTTATTAAAGAATATTTTTAAGGGCCAACTGAGGCGTGGATTTATTAAAGAATATTTTTTAAGGGCCAACTGAGGCGTGGATTTATTAAAGAATATTTTTTTTAAGGGCCAACTGAGGCGTGGATTTATTAAAGAATATTTTTTTTAAGGGCCAACTGAGGCGTGGATTTATTAAAGAATATTTTTAAGGGCCTACTGACACAAAATTTCGCACAACGTACTGAAGTTTGTACAATCAACGGTGTGGAAAGTTTCGCTCAAATCGGTTCAAATTTAGATATAGCTCCCATATATAGTTTCGTCCGATTTTATGTAAATGGGGCACCAAAGTTCCTATATATCCTTCGATTTACAAGAAAATTTGCATATTGTACTGAATTAAGTCTTGAAAGATGTGTGTTAAGTTTCATGAAAATTGGTTCAGATTTAGATATAGCTACCATATACAGTTTCGTCCGATTTTAGGTAAATGGTGCACCAAAGTCCCTATATATCTTTCGATTTGCACGAAATTTGGCACATCGTACTGAATTAGGTCTAGAACGATGTGTGTTAAATTTCGTGAAAATTGGTTCAGATTTAGATATAGCTCCCATATATATTTTCCTCCGATTTAATGTAAATGGTGCGCCAAAGTCCCTATATATCCTTCGATTTGCACGAAATTTGGCATAGCGTACTGAATTAATTCTAGAAAGATGTGTGTTAAGTTTCGTGAAAATCGGTTCAGATTTAGATATAGCTCCCATATATAGTTTCGTCCGATTTTAGGTAAATGGTGCACCAAAGTCCCTATATATCTTTCGATTTGCACGAAATTTGGCACAGCGTACTGAATTAGGTCTAGAACGATGTGTGTTAAATTTCGTGAAAATTGGTTCAGATTTAGATATAGCTCCCATATATATTTTCTTCCGATTTTAGGTAAATGGTGCACCAAACTCCCTATATATCATTCGATTTGCAAGAAATTTGACATAGTGTACTGAATTAGGTCTAGAATGATGTGTTTTAAATTTCGTGAAAATTGGTTCAGATTTAGATATAGCTCCCATATATATTTTCTTCCGATTTTAGGTAAATGGTGCACCAAACTCCCTATATATCATTCGATTTGCAAGAAATTTGACATAGTGTACTGAATTAGGTCTAGAATGATGTGTTTTAAATTTCGTGAAAATTGGTTCAGATTTAGATATAGCTCCCATATATATTTTCTTCCGATTTTAGGTAAATGGTGCACCAAACTCCCTATATATCATTCGATTTGCACGAAATTTGACATAGTGTACTGAATTAGGCCTAGAATGATGTGTGTTAAGTTTCGTAAAAATCGGTCCAGATGTAGATATAGGACCCATATATATTTTCCTCCGATTTGACCAAATGAAACCTAGAATAAACTTAGGTATATCTTTCAAACATAATTGTGCTTCATTTCATACAAATGGTACACCAAAGAACCCAAGTCCGTTCGATTAATTGCAATTTTTCAAAGTTTTTAGAATTAGTTCAATGTCTATTTAGTCCACACATTTAATTTCGTCATTTCTTCAGGATATTGTACATACGGGCATCTCTTGTATTTACCCAAAGTGGTGAAGGATATCATATAGTCGGCCCAGTCCCACTTTACTACTTTCCTTACTGGTTTTATTTTAGAATAATCCTTATTTTTATAAAAAAAAGACCCGACATATATATGGTATGGTAGAAATTCGTATATTTATATGGAAAATAATTCTCATGCAACTATCCTGAATTTGTTTCTCATAAATTTCTAATGACAATCACTTTCACACCTGCCATTCCCATTAGAATGTTATACGTTATACTATAGCCTGTATATCAACCTCTTCCCTTTATTCCAGTTAAGAAAGTCGTCTAGTATCCCACTCATAATTTTGTTTTCAACATTTCTATTCTTATCAACCATTATCGCCGATTCGCGATAGACAATAAGTCGTCGTCTTAAGTTTTCCTTGTTATGACTTGTAGAACTTTTATTCCAATGGAAAACTACTGGGGATAGGTTGAGAATATATGGGACTTGTTTACAATATATTTTTTATTGTATTTTCTTTTGTTGTCACCCTCCTCTGTTCCGTTGCTGGTGCACATTTTTATATCACCTGTACGCGTTATAGCATTTTGTTGTTCTTCTTTCTACCTCAACCCCCCAACTTTACCCCTTCCACACATTTCACCTGTAAGCATTTCACTTGGCCTCCTCTCGTCTAAATGTAGGAGGTGGGTGTGTTATTTGTTTAGTCATATCTCGAACTAGAAGAAGAACCAAGAAAAACATTTGCTATATAGATATGTAAATAAGTGTGTTCTCATGTAAACATTATAGATATTCTGCAGGTTTTTTCTATATTTTACAGCATTTTGAATATTTTTTTGTTTTTGTTTCTAAAACGTAAATGGCCTTGGTTGGTTGAATGGATGAGTGGGGTGGGCTGGTGAAAGATATTTAGCCATTTTGGCTAAACCATAATATGAGGGGACAGTCGAGAAAAGAAATCTTTCCGCAAACATTCACCACCTATAGAATGAATCCTTCTCGTGTACTGTGTTTTTGGTCACGTCATCCAGATCCACTTGTTCATCGTCGTGGATAGTCTTTGTTGTTGTTTTTCTTTTTTTTTCTTTTTCTTAACCTCCCCCAAGGCATTCAACAATACCTTGGGCCTCTTTACATGTGTAACGTATTTTTGGCTAAGCCTCTTCAGAACACATGGATGACAGGTTGTTGGTGTTGTTGTTGTTCTTCTTGTCTATTAACTTGTAATTTGTCATGTTTTGAAAAGAAAAAGTGAAAAATTGACAGAAAGGCCATCATAAATTACCTTAGGAAATTTTTAAGATTATTTTTTTTTATAGAAAAAATAAGTACTGTTTTATAGAAAAATCCATAAAATACAATATAATACACTTCTAAAGAAATAATTCCGATATAGGGTCTGACGATTTTACTCCTTGAAAAAAAATATTTAAAAAAATCCACGCCTATTTAACTCCTTAAAAAAACCGTTTTAAAAACGTATTGTGTTGGCCCTTGAAAATATATTTTTAAAAAATCCTCGAATTGTGTTAGCACTTGAAAAATATTTTTAAAAAATACACCCCCATTTCAACACCTTTAAAATATGATTAAATATGTTTAAAATCCACTCCTATAAATTAAAAAATAATATATTTTTTATTTTTCTCATTCTAGGTAAGTGATGTCAATATTCCCCAAAAATCGTGCGACGGGTTTGTAAAATCAAAAAAAAAAAAATATTTTTAATTTTTATTTATAAAAAAATATTTACGAGAAATCAAATTCCAAATTTTGTCCACTAGGCATAGGTTCTAAAGAAACCAGTAAGGAATTTAGTAAAGTCGAACGGGGCCGACTATATGACAACCTTCACCACTTTGGGTATATTCTACATAGTCTTCTAACAGACGTTGTCATTTCGAACGAACACCATTTACCTTAAATCGGACGAAAATATATATGGGAGCTATAACTAAAACTGAACCGATTTCCTCGAAACTTAGCACACATCATTCTAGACCTAATTCAGTACGCTATGTCAAATTTCGTGCATATTGAACGATATTTAGGGACTTTGGTGTACCTTTTACCTCAAATCGGACGAAAATATATATAAAGGAGCTATATCCACATCTGAGCCGATTTTAACGAAACTTAACCCACATCATTCTTAACCTAATTCATTACGCTGTGCCAAATTTCGTGCATATAGAAAGATATTTAAGGACGTTGGCGCACCATTTACCTCAAATCGGACGAAAATATATATGGGAGTTATATCTACATCTGAACCGATTTCCACAAAACTTAGCACACATCATTCTAAACTTTAGGCAGTACGCTATGTCAAATTTCGTGCATATCGAAAGATATTTAGGGACTTTGGTGCACCATTTACCTTAAATCGGACGAAATTATATATGAGTAGCTATATCCAAATCTGAACCGATTTTCACGAAACTTAACACACATCATTCTAGACCAAATTCATTACGCTATGTCAAATTTCGTGCATATCGAAAGATATTTAGGGACTTTGGTGTAGCATTTACCTTAAATCGGACGAAAATATATATGGGAGCTATATCTAAATCTCAACCGATATTCACGAAACTTAAAACACATCATTCTAGACTTAATTCAGTACACTATGCCAAATTTCGTGCAAATCGAAAGATATATAGAGACTTTGGTGCATCATTTACCTCAAATCGGACATAAATATATACGGGAGCTATATCTAATTCTGAACCGATTTCCACGAAACTTAGTAAACATCATTAATTCAGTACGCTATGTCAAATTTCGTGCATATCGAAAGATATTTAAGGACGTTGGCGCACCATTTACCTCAAATCGGACGAAAATATATATGGGAGTTATATCTACATCTGAACCGATTTCCACAAAACTTAGCACACATCATTCTAAACTTTAGGTAGTACGCTATGTCAAATTTCGTGCAAATCGAGAGATATTTAGGGACTTTGGTGCACCATTTACCTTAAATCGGACGAAATTATATATGGGAGCTATATCTAAATCTGAACCGATTTTCACGAAACTTAGCACACATCATTCTAGACATAATTTATTACGCTGTGCCAAATTTCGTGCAAATCGAAGGATATATAGGGACTTGAGCGCACCATTTACCGCAAATCGGACGAAAATATATATGGGAGCTATAACTAAAACTGAACCGATATTCGCGAAACTTATCACACATCATTCTAGACCTAATTTATTACGCTGTGCCAAATTTCGTGCAAAACGAGAGATATATAGAGACTTTGGCGCACCATTTACCTTAAATTGGACGAAATTATATATGGGAGTTATATCTGAACCGAATTTCAGGAAACCTTATACACATCATTCTTGACCTAATTCATTACGATGTGCCAAATTTCGTGCAAATCGAAAGATATATAGGGACTTTGGTACAGCATTTACTTCAAATCGGACGAAATTATATATGGGAGCTATATCTAAATCTGAACCGATTTTCCGGAAACTTAACACACATCATTCTAGACCTAATTCATTACACTGTGCCAATATCAATAGGGTTCGTTCTTAGGCCAAATAAGTGACCTATGCCAAATTTCATCCAAATCGGATCATAAATGGGACCTGTACTTTGTTCACAAAAATACATGGACGGACAGACGGACGCACGGACGGACATTCCTAAATCGACTCAGAAAGTGATTCTATGCATATTCTCATGTGTTTAACTCGTTTCCTTTTGCCTGTTATAAACATATGCACAAAGTCGTAATATCCTGTACCACAGTGTGGTGAATGGTTTAAAAAGGGGGGTTATATGGGGACTACGCCAAAAAGGGGGGGATATTAATAATTTTTGGCAGGGAGATTTGTTACCATATACGACTACAAAATACCAAATTTCAGTGAATTCGGTTGAAAAACGTGCTCAAAAACCTCAAAATACCGAAATTTGGGGGGGTACCCTTATATGGGGGCTACCAGGAAAAAATTGACTTATATTTATAATTTTTAGTGGAGATATTTGGTACCCAATAAAAACCCAATGTACCAAATTTCAGCGAATTCGGTTGAAAAACGCGCTCAAAAACCTCAAAATACCGAAATTTGGGAGGGGTACCCTTATATGTGGGGTACCCTTATATGGGGGGTACCCTTATTGAGCGCGGTTGAAAAACGCGCTCAAAAACCTCAAAATACCGATATTTGGAAGGGGTATTTGATACCCAATAAGAACCCAGTGTACCAAATTTCAACAAGTTCGGTTGAAAAACGCGCTCAAGAACCCCCAAAATAGCGAAATTTTGGGGCGGTACACTTATATGGGAGCTATGCCTAAACGTGGACCGATAAAGCCCATCTTCGAGCTTGACCTGCCTGAACACAAAAGACGAATCTGTGCAAAATTTTGGCCATCTATCTCAATTCGTTTAGAGGGTAGAGTGATTACATGGATATATCGTCATAGAATTTTACCCTGATCAAGAATATATATACTTTATAGGGTCGGAAATGATTAGTTCGATGAGTTACAAACGGAAAAACAAAATTAATATACCCTCTATACTATGATGGAGGGTATAAAAATATTTTAAAAAAGTCAAAGATGCAATTTGTATAAACAAAAAATATTAAAAAAATCAGACAATTCTTCTTCAAGGGCCATAGTTCACCTATTGAACCTATTGGAAGATTTTTTCTATGTAAAAACAATTTCGGACTCCATTCGAAATTTTTTTCTTTGAAAAAAATCGCAGACCCCATTTTTTATATATTTTTTGCGGTTGAAAAAAATTCAGTCCTCTCTTCTCTTGACCGATCATTTTGTTTTTCTGTAGACCAGTGTTTACAATTTCTATTATCAACAAATAGTAAAATTGCTAATAAAATCAACTGAAAGGAACCATGTGTTTGGAGCGTGGCAGTAATATGAGTGGCGGGTTACTCGTAGAGGTTCCCCTTCCCTTCCCCAACCACTCCCCTAACATTTAATATGAGAATTACAGCTCTTAACTTCTTGACCACAAAATTTCGATTACATGTGGATTGATGCGGTGGCGTTAAACGGTGATAGGGACCCCCCTTTTCATTTCAGACACACATTCCCACAAACGCACACCCATACCCCATCCTATCCTCCACCTCAACGACAAACCCCCTTCAATATTTTTTTTATCTTAAGAAAAACAAAACAAAAAACAACAATTGTGTGTATTGTTGTTATTGTTTTACATATACCGCGTACGATCGATGCGGTAATTTTCCATTTGCATTTTCAAAATTCACATGGGTGGCAGTGGTGGGGCTGTTGTTGCGGTATGGGCCTGACGAGACACGACAAGTTCTCAACATACAAATAAAGAAATAAAAACTGTTTATTTGTTTTCTTCAATTGGCCATCTTGTTGACTGGCTGGCTAGCTCGGTCAGGCCACTTTATTTCATATTCAATATGCGTTGTAACAAAATAGGAATGAGAAATGGAAAACTTTCCGCATAATCAAATCAAATCAAGTGAAATATACAAACAAACTGAACCGATCGGATCACAGAAACTAACGACGCAGTTTTTTTTTCAAAATCATAAGTTTTCAAAACTGTTTTGGTGATGTGTTTTGTTTTTAAGTATTTCTAATTATCGACAATTGTCTGGGGCAGCAGTAGGTGGAGGGGGTGCTGCAGGTGGTGTTAGAGTGGGTTGGGTGGAAGACATATATAAAAACAATGTTTTTTATAAAAAAGAAAACAATTATTTTGTTCGAAATTTGTAGTTATGTGGGCAATTGGTCGGATTTTGGACCATTTAAAATAATAGAAAAAATCGTGCCCAGTGTCTGAGATCTTAGAGTCTCAGGCAATTTATTGTTATACGAAAAAATCCGGCTTCAGAGTCTGAGACAATTTTTTCGTGGGCTGGGGCAATTTTTTGTATAGAAAAATGTAAGACCACAGTTTGTAAGCCATTTTTTCCAAAAAAATCCAGGTCTCAGTGTGTAGTAAAAAATCCGGGTCTCAGTGTGTAGAAAATATTGGGATCTCAGTGTCCACGGCTCTTTTTCTACTGGAAAAAATTGGTACTCAGTTTCTGAGGCTTTTTTTTTTTTTGTAAAGAAAAAATTCCGGACCTCACTGTCTGAGGTAATATTATTATATAAAAAATCCGGCCTCGATATCAAAGTAATTTTTTTCCTATAAAAATATTGGGGTCCTAGTGTATTAGATTTTTTTTTCGGATAGGAATAAGCCGACTCAGGTCTTAGTGTCTCAGGCAATTTATTGGTATACGAAAAAATCTGGCCTAAGAGTCTGAGACAATTTTTTTTTTTTGTGGGCTGGGGGCAATTTTTTTTTTGGTATAGGAAAAAATTTAATACCACAGTTCCTAAGGTCTCAGTGTGTAGAAAATATCGGGTTCGGTGTCCATGACACTTTTTTCTACTGGAAAAACCTGGTACTCAGTTTCTGAGGCTTTTTTTGTAAAGAAAAAAATTCGGACCTCACTGTCTGAGGCAATGTTATTATATCAAAAATCCGACCTCAATATCAAAGTAAATGTTTTCCCTATGAAAAAATTGGGGTCCTATTGTCTTAGGATTCCTCAGAGACAAGTTTTTTTTTTTTTTTTTTTTTTGGTACCGAGACAATTTGAGGTATTTTTTTCGCATAGAAAAATGTTCGAGTTGTCAGTTTCTAAAGCGTTTTTTCTTGTATAGAAAAAGACCGGTATCAGAGATAACTTTTTCCTATAAAAAATCCGGTTTTTTGTGTCGCAGGCAATTTTTTTGTATATGAAAAAAAAAATCGGCCTCAGAGTCTGAAACATTTGTTTTCGTATAGATAAAAATTCGGAGCCTTTAGGAGGTCATAATTTCTAAACCACTTTTTTCGTAGAGAAAATATTCGCGTTGTCTGGGGACCTCAGTTTCGGTGGCACTTAAATTCTATCTGAGATATCTTTTATGGGATAAATCGCTCCGGCCTACTTTTTTGTGAAGAAAAATAAATTCGGGCCTCAGTTTCTGAGGTAATTTTTTTCGTATAGAAACAAAATTTCTGAGAAATAGAAGGGGACTTCAGATTCCGATGCTGTTTTGCGTACAGAAAAAAATTATCTGGAAAACCATTTGAGACTTCAGTTTCAGTTTTTCTGAAGAAAAAAATTGTCTTCAACTTCTGAGGCATTTTTCTTTAGATAAAAATTGGGGCCACTTTTTTGTAGAATGACATTTTTTCCGTATTGAAAAAATTTCTCGCCTGTGGCTGGTACTTAAAAAATAATTTTAAAAAATGCACGCCTATGGCTGGTACTTAAAAAATAATTTTAAAAAATGCACGCCTATGGCTGGTACTTAAAAAATAATTTTAAAAAATGCACGCCTATGGCTGGTACTTAAAAAATAATTTTAAAAAATCCACGCCTATGGCTGGTACTTAAAAAATAATTTTAAAAAATCCACGCCTATGGCTGGTACTTAAAAAATAATTTTAAAAAATCCACGCCTATGGCTGGTACTTAAAAAAATAATTTTAAAAAATCTACGCCTATGGCTGGTACTTAAAAAATAATTTTAAAAAATCCACGCCTATGGCTGGTACTTAAAAAATAATTTAAAAAAATCCACGCCTATGGCTGGTACTTAAAAAATAATTTTAAAAAATCCACGCCTATGGCTGGTACTTAAAAAATAATTTTAAAAAATCCACGCCTATGGCTGGTACTTAAAAAATAATTTTAAAAAATCCACGCCTATGGCTGGTACTTAAAAAATAATTTTAAAAAATCCACGCCTATGGCTGGTACTTAAAAAATAATTTAAAAAAATCCACGCCTATGGCTGGTACTTAAAAAATAATTTAAAAAAATCCACTAATACTTAAAAAATCCACGTACAAGTATTTAAGTACAAGCTATAGTACTTAAAAAATCCACGCCTATGGCTGCAACTTAAAAGAATATTTTTAAAAAATCCACGCCTAAAATATTTTTTAAAAAATTTGAGTCTTACATTAAAAAAATCGGCCTCAAAATGTTATTATAGGAAATCCCTCTTCTTCTTGTATTCCCTTTTTATCACCTCCCCTTCCCAAGGTGTTTCACACATAATAACAAGTTCCGCTTTATCATCCCACGACCTTCCGAAAGGAAAAAGGTCATGACTATGCGACCTTTCACTATTCAATGGTGTGAAAAGTAAATTTTGAAAATTTTATTGCAACAAAATTACAATTTTGAAAACCTTGCAGTGAATGTCAGAGCATTGAGCAGCTATGAGAATTCATTGAACCCTTTTTTTGTTTGTTTTGTTGCCTAAAACCTTTTCGTCGAGGTTTTTGGCGATTTATTTATTACAGGCAAATATTTACAGACACAAATATGTGCACCCAACCCATCCATGCCATGCTCATTATATGTATGCACTTGTGCCTAAAAATCTAAAATTCAACATCAATGGGAAAATCCAATAAAATGTGTGAGAAAACATGTTCAAAAAAAAAAAAACAAACCTTCTGCTAAACTGGATTTGTCTGGAAGCGTGCGATCGCATCATCGATCGATCGACCTTTCATCAATTGAATCAACATAGAGATCGCCGACATCGACGTCATTTCAGTATCAAAATTGTTGTTTACCCATTTCTCAATAATTAACGAAAGCGTACAATAAAATATTTCTTCTCCTTCGCAAAATTCGCACCAAACAAATAAATTCAAATAACAGAAAAAACATCCGCATTACTGCCGGGCCTTTGTTACTGTAGTTGTTGTTGTTGGTTCGTCGGGCGATAAATAAAATCGCGACTATTTATTATAATAAGCTTAGAATTTTATTTAATTTGTTGTCGTTTTCTATTGAAAAAAAAGAAATTGCGTAGATTCATCGTCGTAAACATCAATATGTTTGAAAGGCAATGGAGAAGAAGAAGAACAAGAAGTCGGAAAACAAATTAAAAAAACAATAACATAACAATTAACTAAACATAGCTGTCTGTGGGTGGGGGACCATCGACAGATGTCCAGACAAAACAATATCATTAGCTTCGTCATAAACAAGGCAATAATAATAATAATTATTGTTATTATTTGTTTTAATTATTATTGCAACAAATGTGTGTTTTTAACGAAAACAAATCATTTAAAAAAATGTTTTCCTAATTAATGAATGGGATTGTCATTATCATAGAAGAATCCGATCAAATTTCACTCAAAAAAAATTCTCGGATAATAAATTATAAATTTTCCCTTTAAGTCAAAAATCCAATATTTTTCTTTGTTAAAAATAATAGAAATAAATCGTTCTCAGTGTCCGAGGGACTTCTTCCTAAAAAGAAAAATCGGCCTAAGTGCCTGAAGCATTTTTTATAGAAAAAATTTTGGCCTCAATATCAAATATTTTAGGTGTGACTTCCTCAAACACTGAAAACTTATTTTTTACAAGAAAATCTCTGACCAGAAAAAAAATCTTCAGGCACTATTTTTTTCAATAGAAATAATTCCACACTCATTGAAGATATTTTTTTTCTATATATAGACACTCCTATATGTGGTGTGTCTCTCAAACTCTGAGGCCGGAAAAATGCCTTGGACACTGGAGCCGATTTTTATACCCTTCACCACACTGTGGTACAGGGTATTATGTCTTTGTGCATATGTTTGTAACAGGCAAAAATAATCGAGATAGACCCATGGTTCCTTTTGAGAATATGCATAGAATCACTTTCTGAGTCGATTTATGCATGTCCGTCCGTCCGTCTGTCCGTCTGTCCATGTTAAATTGTAAACAAAGTACAGGTCGCATTTATGATCCGAATTGGATGAAATTTGGCACAGCTCATTTGTTTGGCCCAAGGACGAACCCTATTGAAAAAATCGGTTCAGATTTAGATATAGCTCCCATATATATTTTTGCCCGATTTACGGACTTTAGACCCTGAAAATCTTTCGATTTGCACGAAATTTAGCACAGCGTACTGAATTGAGCCACGAAAGATGTGTGCCAAGTTTCGTGAAAATCGGTTCAGATTTAGATATAGCTCCCATATATAGTTTCGCCCGATTTACGGACTTTAGACCCTGAAAATCTTTCGATTTGCACGAAATTTGCCACAGCGTATTGAATTGAGCCACGAAAGATGTGTGCTAAGTTTCGTGAAAATCGGGTCATATTTAGATATAGCTCCCATATATAGTTTCGTCCGATTTTTGGCAAATGGCGTACCAAGGTCCCTATATATCTTTCGATTTGCACGAAATTTGGCATAGCGCACTGAATTAAGTCTAGAATGATGTGTGCAAAGTTTCGTGAAAATCGGTTCAGATTTAGATATAGCTCCCGTATATATCTTCCTCCGATTTAAGGTAAATGGTGTACCAAAGTCCTTATATATCTTTCGATTTGCACGAAATTTGGCATAGCGTACTGAATTAAGTCTAGAATGAGGTGTGCAAAGTTTCGTGAAAATCGGTTCAGATTTAGATATAGCTCCCATATATAGTTTCGCCCGGTTTTAGGTAAATAGTCCACTAAAGTCCCTTTATATCTTTTGATTTGCACGAAATTTGGCATAGCATAGGCATAGTCTTGAATGATGTGTGTAGAGTTTTCTGAAAATCGGTTCAGATTTATATATAGCTCCTATATATATATATATATATATATATTATTTAAGGTAATAGGTGCATCAAAGACCCTATATATCTTTCGATTTGCACGGAATTCAGCATAGCATACTGAATTACGTCTATAATAATAACAAGCTATGTCTGTTAGGATACATATGTAGAATGTACCCAAAGTGGTGAAGGGTATCATATAGTCGGCCCCGTCCGACTTTACTACTTTCCTTACTGGTTTTATATACAAAATAGATTTCAGACATTTTCCTATTGAAAAAAATCCTCATGTACTTAAGTCGGAGTTTTCTATAGGAAAAAAATCTCAGCCACCCAAGCTGGATTAGTTCCTAAGGTTTAATTTTTGCATAGGAAAAAAATCCTCAGATACTTAGAATAGATTTCCTCGAACACTGAGCTTAATGTTTTCTATGTAAAATATCTAGCCCCTGACGACTTTTTTTTTTTTTTGTATAGAAAAAATCCACAGCTATAAGGGGGAGATATTTTTCATTGGGGCCAGATTTTTTTTATAAAAATACCCAAGCATCAAAATCCATAACCCTCAAGAACTACATATAAAAATCTGCACCAAGCCCCTGATTTTTGTCAATGACAGCTGCATACTTTTTTTTAATAATTTTTCAAAAAAAAAATCTTAGAAACATAGGCGTATATTTTCAGACGTCAGGCTCGATTTTTTTCTATTGACAAAAGTACCTCAAATGCTGAGATGGGATTTTTCACTCAGAAATTGTGAATTGTTATACAGAAAAAATGTTTTTGTTTAAAGAAAATATTTCAGGAACTATGACCGAATTTTTTCTATAAAAATACCACGGGAACTGAGACTGATTTTTCAAATGCAGAAGAAATTGAGTCCGCGAATTGGTTTCCATACGGAAGAAATGCCTCCTAACACAGAAAATACCTACTAACACGATTTTTTCCATGCTAAAAAAATGCTTTCGTACACTGAGGCCTCGAATTTTTTTTTTTCTATACGAAAACATGGTTTTTGACACTAAGCGTGTTTTTTTCTATATTAAAAAATGCTTCCTGAGGCCACAACTTTTTTTCTAAGGATTCTGGATTTTCCCCTCAGAAACTGTCCCTTGATTTGTTCTACAGAAAAAGATTTTTTCTTAAAAAAAAATACGTCAGGAACTGCGACCAAATTTTTGCTATAAAAAATACCACGGGAACTGTGACTGTTTTTTTTTTCAAATGCCGCAGACATTGAGTCCGCAAATTATTTTCCATATTGAAATTATGCCTCCTAACACTGATGTCATGATTTTTTTTTTTTTCTTCTATGCGAAGACAATGCCTCCAAACACTGAAGCCCCGAATTTTTTTCTATACGAAGAAAATGGTTTCTGGCACTGAGGGCGAGCTTTTTCAATGGGAAAAATGTTTTTTTATACTAAAATATTCCTAAGGAAATTGTCGCTTGATTTGTTCTACAGCAAAAAATTCTTAAAAAATAGCCTAGGAACTATGACCGTAGTATTTCTTTAAAAAATACCTCGGGAACTGAGATAAGTTTTTCAAATCCCACAGACATTGAGTCCGATAATTATTTTTCATACGAAAATATTGCATCCTAACACTATGTCCCGATTTTTTTTTTCAATACAGAGGCCACGATTTTTTTTAATACGAAAAAATGGCTTCTGACACTGAGGGCGAGATTTTTTTCTATATGAAAAATGCCTCCTGAGGACGCAAATTTTTTCTAACTAAAATATTCCTAAGAAAACTGGATTTTCCACTCAGAAACTCTCGCTTGCTTTGTTCTACAGAAAAAAAGAGTTTTTCTTAAAAAAAAACAAAGACATCAGGAACTGTGACCGAATTTTTTCTATAAAAAATGCCTCGGAAACAACCAGTCTCAGTTTCCGAGGCATTTTTTATAGAAAAAATTCACCGCAGACATTGAAGTTCCAGAATGCCGCAGACATTGAGTTCCAGATTTTTTTCAATACGAAAAAAACTGTCTCCTAACATTGAGGCCACAATTTTTGTTCTATGCGAAGAAAATGTCTTCGAACACTGATGCCTCGAATTTTTTAAATATGAAGAAAATGTCTCTGAAATCTGAGGTCCCAATTTTTTCTCTATACGAAAAAATTACTTATTACTTTGATGCCGTGAGATTTTACTAATAGAAAAAATGTCTCAGAACACTGAGGTCACAATTTTATTATTTCTAAAAAAAAAATCCTCAGAAATTTCGATTTTTTTTTCGTCAGAAACTGTAACATGACATGTTCTACAGGAATATATTTTTTTCTGAAAAAAATCCTCCTCTGGAACTAAGACTAGTTTATTTGAAATGTCCCAGCATTTAATCCGTGAATTGTTTTCCATACCAAAAAATCCCTGCAAACTCTGAGGCCCAATTTTTTCTATACGACGAAAATTTGGGACCTGCAAACCACTGAGGTCCCATTTTTTTTTCAATACGAAAAAAATGCCGCGATTTTTTTCAGACTCTAATACCACGAATTTTTCGAAACGAAACATAGTACCTTAGACACTGACTGAGGTCAGATTTTTTGAAAAGTAAAAAATACCTGAGGCCAGATTTTTCTTCAATTATAAAAAATTCTCCGACACTGATGTCGGATTTTTATACCCTACACAACTATGTTGTCAGGGTATTATAGCTTTGTGCAGCCCCAAAAGTTTGTAACGCCGCGAAATATTGGTCCTAGACCCACCTTTAAGTATACCGATCGTCATATGTCGACTAGCTGAGTCGATCTAGACATGTGTGTCCGTCCGTCCGTCCGTCTGTCCATTATAACTTGTAAACACGATACAGGCCACAGTTATGGACCAATCTTCACGAAATTTTGCATGTAGGATGGGTTCTGACTAATGAAGACCCCTAATGTTTTTGGAAAAGATCGGTTAATATTTAGGGGGATGAAATGGACCAAAAACTTTATTTTTGTCGGTTTTTCTGGTCGCTCCAGAGGCCGCAATTATGGCCCAATCACCGCGAATTTTTGCATGGAAAAGGGGATCGGGCCAAAGAATAATCATGCCTGTTTTGATAAAGATTGGTCAATATTTAGCGGGTCAAATGGACCCAGACTATTGTGTGTAAAATGACAAAATTTGTATTCTATGGCGTATATATTTACTCCTGAATGACATAGACCCGAGAAGTATATCAAAGTATATATAGTATATCAAAGAGGAGTGGATTACCTTTGAATTGATACCAATTGCATTCTCGTGTGTACTCGTATGTGGGAGTTCCACTTAAATATTTACAGGTCATTACGTATTCATATATTATTTAGTAACGCATTACCACACTAGAGGGCGGAAATATATCACGGATCGCTTTGAAATTTTCCATGAGAATCCGGGTATGGTCATGGACAACGCCTATAATTTTCGGTGATTATCAGATAATAATATTGGGATGAAGTGGACCAAAAACTTATTTTTTTTGGGTTTTTCGAGCCGATATATAGGCCACAATTGAAATCCGAACATAACAACACAACCCACGCTGGAGGTCAAGAGAGTGCAAATATTGCCCAAGATCAGAATATAGAACAACACAAAGTTAGATTTTCGTGGAAGTTGTGTAGGGTATCATATGGTCGGCCCCGTCCGACTATACTGCTCCGCTCACTGGTTTTTAATATAGTAAATTTTTAAAAATTTTGCTATTTTTGAAAAATTTTCAGAAAATTTACTAATTTACAATATCTTATTTTAATTTTCTTATAGTAAATATTTTTTAAATTTACTATTTATAGTAAATTTTCACAAGATTTACTATTTATCGGAAATTTTCACAAAATGTATAATTTTTAATAACTTTTCACAAAATTTACTATTTATGGGAATGTTTCTTAAAATTTAAATTAATCAAATTTTCACAATCAGAAATTTTATTAATCAGAAATTTTCACAAAATTTACAATTCATCGTTAAAATACAATTTTTTTTTTTAAATGTTGTATTTTTTATTCAGCATTTATTTGTTACATTGTGCTGTTCTAAATTCATACCCATGATTTGCCCCAGAATATTTCAAATTCAGTTCAGTTCAATGTTCCAGTGACGTGTTTCCCCATATTCGCTGTTCGATTCGCAAAAAAATATTCGTATTTAAAGTCCAACCAATGGTGTGTGTTTTTTATTATATTCAACCTTACCCCTTCCATTATCTCTCCCCATACACCCCCTTAATTAGTTAAACTTGAAAACATGATTTGAATACAAATTTCGGTGTTGTTTTTTATTTTATTTTGAAAAACAGAAAAAAAATCGAAACTAGTAGCTGGTGTTTATTTGTTTCAACGTCGCACACAACACATCTATTAGAAAAAATTGTGATTGTTTATACAATGTCTTTTTTGAGTTGTTGTTGGTGGTGTTTTCCTCTTTCTACATCTTGGTTAAATGTCGTGCTAGCTTCTCCATCCACCACCACACCTCCTCCTACACAAAATGGTATGTAGTGTGTGTGTGTGTTTTTTTATTGATAGTTTTTTTCAGAAACTTTTGTTTGTTTTGATGAAAAAAATTGGACTGAAGACCTCCTTGTTTTGATTCGAAAAAATAACAACACCACACACAACAAAATGTGATCGTGAGTTGAAAACATCAAATTTGAAATTGTCATAAAAATGCTAATAAAGAAGGCAAACTGCGAAAGAAATGAAATTAAAAGACGATGAAGAAAAAAATAAAAAAAAACGGCAAAACAACTAAAGAATTAAATTTTAAAGCGTGTCAGTCAGCGGTCGTACGATTTTTCTTCGTTATCGTTGCGTGAGTGTGTGTGTGTGCGAATGGAGGAGTATTTTTTTGCGACGCAAAAAAATTAAATTCCAAATGTTTGGGGTTAGGATTTTTTTTTTTTGAAGTGCTGAAAAAAACAATCACTTTCAGTATTCCGTAAGTGGAAATGGAGTCTTTTCGTGAAATATTTACAAAAACAAAATACCACTTGGAAATTTTAGCCCCTCTCTCTGATATTTGCACTTGAGATTCGAATTTTTTTTTTCGATGATGTCTCAAAATTAGATCACGAAGAAGATGACCTTTTTAGGCAATATTTTATTAAAAAATATTTTTTTATAATTTTTCCACAGAAAATAGGAAAATAATATATATTTAGGGCTATAATAATATCTTTAGGATCAGGACTCTAAAGAGACCATATCCTCAATTTGCAACCGCCATTAGAATGCATTTCAATATATTCAAAATGGTTATCTCAAAGTACCCAAATCCAAAGGGTTACAATCAAGCCCCCTCCCCCCCACAAATCAAGCAATCGATTTATTCAATAATTAAATTTATATAAGTATATGTCCATATATGTATATAATACACAAATAATCGAGCTGAGGTTAACAGACTTTTAATTGAGCCCAAACAACAAACCATATATGGAATTTTAAAGCTCGGCTTAAGACGACAATCGACGAAAAACAAAAACAGAAGAAAAAAAATTAAATAAAATTATTTCTTGTTATTGTTGTCACCAAAATGTTGTAAACAAATAAACAAAACAAAAAAATAAATAAAATGTGTGTGAAGGGAAAGAAAATAGCTCAAAGAATTTGAGGCAAACATACATACATAACATATTTATACATATAGGCAAACAAACATATAACCCAATTAATGGGGTTTTTAGCGTAAACAAAATTGTATTACAGGTCATTGGCTTGGGAACGAGGGTGGAGAAAAATAATTTCGGAATGAAAAATTACAAAATGAAAATTTTTAAAATATTTACTATATATAGTAAATTTTCTATATATTGCAAATTTAAGAAAATTCCCCATAAATTCGAAAATTTCCGATAAATAGTAAATTTTGTGAAAATTTACTATAAATAGTAAATTTTGTCAAAATTTACTATAAATAGTAAATTTTGTCAAAATTTACTATAAATAGTAAATTTTGTGAATATTTACTATAAATAGTAAATTTTGTGAAAATTTACTATAAATAGTAAATTTTGTGAAAAAAATTTTGTGAAAATTTACTATAAATAGTAAATTTTGTGAAAATTTATTATAAATAGTAAATTTTGTGAAAATTTACTATAAATTGTAAATTTAGTGAAAATTTACTATAAATTGTAAATTTTGTGAAAATTTACTATAAATTGTAAATTTTGTGAAAATTTACTATAAATTGTAAATTTTGTGAAAATTTACTATAAATTGTAAATTTTGTGAAAATTTACTATAAATTGTAAATTTTGTGAACATTTACTATAAATTGTAAATTTTGTGAAAATTTACTATAAATTGTAAATTTTGTGAAAATTTACTATAAATTGTAAATTTTGTGAAAATTTACTATAAATTGTAAATTTTGTGAAAATTTACTATAAATTGTAAATTTTGTGAAAATTTACTATAAATTGTAAATTTTGTGAAAATTTACTATAAATTGTAAATTTTGTGAAAATTTACTATAAATAGTAAATTTTGTGAAAATTTAGTATAAATAGTAAATTTTGTGAAAATTTAGTATAAATAGTAAATTTTGTGAAAATTTACTATAAATAGTAAATTTTGTGAAAATTTACTATAAATAGTAAATTTTGTGAAAATTTACTATAAATAGTAAATTTTGTGAAAATTTACTATAAATAGTAAATTTTGTGAAAATTTACTATAAATAGTAAATTTTGTGAAAATTTACTATAAATAGTAAATTTTGTGAAAATTTACTATAAATAGTAAATTTTGTGAAAATTTACTATAAATAGTAAATTTTGTGAAAATTTACTATAAATAGTAAATTTTGTGAAAATTTACTATAAATAGTAAATTTTGTGAAAATTTACTATAAATAGTAAATTTTGTGAAAATTTACTATAAATAGTAAATTTTGTGAAAATTTACTATAAATAGTAAATTTTGTGAAAATTTACTATAAATAGTAAATTTTGTGAAAATTTACTATAAGTAGTAAATTTTGTGAAAATTTAACTATAAATAGTAAATTTTGTGAAAATTTAACTATAAATAGTAAATTTTGTGAAAATTTAACTATAAATAGTAAATTTTGTGAAAATTTACTATAAATAGTAAATTTTGTGAAAATTTATTATAAATAGTAAATTTTGTGAAAATTTATTATAAATAGTAAATTTTGTGAAAATTTACTATAAATAGTAAATTTTGTGAAAATTTACTATTTATAGTAAATTTTGTGAAAATTTACTATTTATAGTAAATTTTGTGAAAATTTACTATAAATAGTAAATTTTATGATTTTTTTTTCTATAGAAAACAATTCGACTTGTGTCTGAGGCATTTTTTTTTTTCTATAGAAAAAAATCATTCTCAAAGTCCGAGGCATTTTTTTTATAATTTTTTTCAATAAAATTAATATTTTTTTGTAATTTTATTGAAAAATAGATAAATTTTTCCAGCTATATTACTATTGTTAATAGTAACATTTTTATAGTGAAAATTTACTATTTTCAATAGTACTATTTTCAATAGTAAATTTTTTACAGTAGTAAATTATTTCATTTAAAATTTTTCAAACAAAAAAAAATTGCAAAAAATTCAGTAAATTAAAAAAAATTCAATTTAAATTTTATTTTTTATATAATATATTTATATTCTCGATGTAGGTGGGTGAATTTTCCTTCCTTCATTAAAACGTTTGGCTAACTTCCCACCTACATTTTGGATACAAAATGTTATTTAATATTTTATTTTGTACTTTGATACCAAATCCCAAAAAAAAAAAATCTGAACAAAAAGCCCTAAAATCTCAAACTTTTAAGCCTAATAAGGTGTTAATATAAGTTTTGTCATATTTTTTGGTAATTTTGGCATTTTACCTTTGCTTTGAAATTCAATACCATCAGCCCAGCAATCATAACACAACACCAAGATAATTTTTTTCTGTTCAAATGACGTAAACTTTTTTCGAAAAAAGGTAATTTATACTCGAGGGAAGAATTATGAACCATAGTTTGGCAAAGAAGACTATGTGTGTGTTTGATGTGTGGGGGTAAAGGTTAAAAAAATCACCGATGGACGAAAAAAATAACAACAAAATCATCACACAAGCATTAAAAATGAATTTGAGTAGAAGGTGTGTGAGATGTGTAGGTGAGAAAAAAAATCAATAATCATGATGAGAGGGGGCTTTTTATTGTTTGACGCAC